>NW_004444126.1:394658-425411 GCF_000243295.1 Trichechus manatus latirostris | reverse complement strand
CCCGGACCCGGACCCGGTGAGTGAGCGACCCCGGCGCCCACCGGCGCGGAGCCCGCCGAGGGGCGACGCGGCCCGACCAGCCTACGGGGTCCGGACCCCCGGCTTCAGGGCCTCCAAGGGTCCCCTCCCAGAGTCCCTCAGCGACGCCTCTCGGGCCTGACCGGTCCCCCGCCTCGGGGTCCAGGACCCTTCCCCAAGCCCCTCAGCGAAGCCACTCAGGGCAGGACGCCCCCGCTTCAGTACCTCACGGGAGCGCTCCCCCAAGTCCCTCAGCGATGCCCCTCGGGCCAGAACCCCGCCTTAGAACCCGGCACCCCTATTTCATGCCCTTCAGCGATGCCCTCGGGCCCGGCCGCCCCCTCTTCCCCCACCCCGCTTCAAGACTCGGGACTGTCCCCCGTAAGTCCCTCAGCGACGCACCCTCGGCCTGGGACCGCCCCCGCCTCAGTAGCACCTCTTCCCCAAGCCCCTCAGCGATGCCCCCAGGCTGGGATCCCCTCCACAAGCCCCCCAGTGACGCCCGCGCGCCCCCAGCCCTCGCTGTTCGGCTGCACTCAGGGGACCCCGGCGCCCCCAGCGCAGGAGCGTGTGCGGAGGCCGGAGGAGCGGCGCCCCTCTGCCTGGGTCCGCCCCTCTGCCCGGGTGGCTGCGCTCGTTCGGCCCGTTGCTGACTCTGCCTGCAGGAGCCGGGCCGACTTGCCCGCCCTACAAGATGCAGATCTGGGACACTGAACGACCCTCTGCACCCAGCCGGGACGCCCTCTCCCTCCCCTCCGGGCCACTTTGAACTTCCCCATGACTCAGGTGATGGCGCAGCAGGGAGAGAGGGAGAAAGGAAGGGGCAATGGGAAATTTCTCCCCGACAGATCTCAGGGTGCTCATCCTGAGGGTGCAATGCCGAGCCCCCAGTCTGGGTAGCCCCACACTTTTAACAGGGTCACCCACCCGCTGTCCAGGCCAAGGCCAGGTCTTCCTGTGGTTGAGCCCTGGACCAGGATGGATGGAAGCTGAGACTTCCCTTAGCTTCCACACACACACTTCCCTTGCAGCAGAATCCTTTCCAAGTTGAAGAGTAGGCAGAGCATAGTCTGGCCCAGTTACTGTTCCTCTGCAGGTTGTTTGGGTGTTGAGCGTTGGACATTTGCAAAAGGGATGAGAAGAGTTCATTACCAGTCTGCCCTAATAGGAAAACGGGCCTCTAGATGCTTCATTCGAGGTCGCAGATTGTGATGTTGGAAAGACAGAATTTTGCTGGTGAAAGAAAACTCAGAGTTGCTTTGTTTACTCATCAGCTTGGATTAGTGAAAAAGCTATGACTTGGTGTTGCCACTTACTGTGTGACCTGAGCCTCAGTTTCCTCATTTGTAAAAGGGGTGGGGGGAGGAGATACTAATGCCTCCCTTGCAGGGAATTGTGAGGATTAAATGACATACTGAAGGTAATGTACCGACATATAGAAGGCACTTAATAAACATCTTTTAATAATACTTTTTATAGTGCTTCACAGTTCAAGTGCTAGACACCTCATTTGCCCTAGGAATGGTATAAGCTTCCAGTCTGATTAATGCTTATAAAACGGTAAAGCTTGCCTTTAGATAAGTGCAAGAAGGGGGTCTCTGAATGCTGTCAGCCTAAGGTGCAGCCAGCCTTCTATGGGGCTTTTTACAGTCTGATCACTTCTACTATTTGCTGTATGTGAGGAGTGAGGGAGGGACATTCTGAGAGCCAGGATATGTCAACATAACTGTAACTTAGTAACCCCTTAGCTCCACTTTGCCATCTGTGTGGTCAGGATTTAATGTCCTCTACCGAGAGAGAGGTATGGGTAGAAATAAACTGGTTCCCCTTCTGGAAAGGACAGAGTAGTACCACTGAAAAGCAGTAAGTGAGCCAACTCTGTGCTTAAGATTGTTACAAGGTGGCATCCTCTCCTCAGACACCTTACTTTGCTAGGAAGGGACAAACTCAGCAGCTCTTATGTAGTTTGAACCCTAAGATTTTTTTTTTTTTTTTATTGTACTTCAGGTGAAGGCTTACAGAACAAATAGTTTCTCATGAAACAGTAGTACACATACTGTTTCATGACACAGGTTAACAACCCCACAACATGTCAACCCTCTCCCTTCTCGACCTTTTTTTTTTTGGTGAAAATATACATAGCCAAAGATACACCATTTCAAAAATTTCTACACGCACAGTTTAGTGACATTGACTATGCTCTTTCAATTGTGCTGTTATTCTCACTTAAGATGAAGGCTTACAGAACAAAATAGTTTCTCATTTAACAGTACACATGTTGCCCTATGACAATGGTTAACAGTCTCACAACACATCAACAATATCCTTACCCAACCTTGGGTTCCCTAGCACCAGCTTCCTTGTCCCCTTCTGCCTTCTGGCCCTTGTCACTGGAATGCTGTACCTCATTTAGTCCCATTTGGTTTTACGGGGCTGTCCTCTCCCAGGCTGAACGGTGAACCTTGGAGATAACTTCACCACTGAGCTAAAAGGGTGTCTGGGGGCCATACTCTCGGGGTTTCTCCAGTCTCCTTTAGGTCAGTAAATCTGGTCTTCCTTTTTGTGAGTTAGAATTTTGTTCTACATTCTTCTCCAGCTCTGTCCAGAACCCTCTGTTGTGATCCTGGTCAGAGCAGTCAGTGGTGGTAGCCGGGCACCATCTAGCTGTACTGGACTCAGTCCGGTGGAGACCTTGGTAGCTGTGGACAATTAGTCCTTCAGACTAATCTTTTCCTTGTATCCTGTTCTCTTCATTCTCCCTTGCTCCTGAAGGGATGAGACCAGTGGAGTATCTTAGATGGCCGCTCACAGGCTTTTAAGACCCCAGACACTACTCATGAACCCTAAGCTTTGGTGTACTTTTATTTACGAGTCTAGGGTGGTGGTTTGAGTCGATTTTGACTCATGGTGACCCTGTGTGTGCAGAATAGAACTGCTGCATAGAGTTTTCAAGACTATGACCTTTTGGAAGCAGATCTCTAGGCCTGTCTTCCGAGGCATCTCTGGGTAGGTTCAAACCACCAACCTTTAGGCTAATAGTTGAGTTCTTAATCGTTTGTGCCACCCAGAGACTCCATTGTGAAATGATTTGTGAAAAGTTGCCCCACTTCTTAATTGAGTGAGCCTCACCAGCTTGGTTTCCTACCATCTTGGTATATCGGTGCTTTTCCGACTTTTTTATCTCTATTTCCAGAAGGAGTTTTAGGGCGATACCACGTGGTCTTCAGCATCACATCCTGTCTAGAGCCTACCCACAAATTTTTAAAATCCTTTCCAATAAAAAACATGTTTTACTCTGAGGATATGCCAAGCTTGCCATTTTATATTTTTTGATACTGTAATTTTCTCAGAACTTTCGCGGATGGAAAAAATTATTTCAATACTTATATTCTGCACAATTTTGTAATATTTATATTACTAGTGGTTTGCATTTTTGAATGCTGACTTTATAAAAACAGCTCATTCCCCATCAATGTTCCTTCTAATTACAGTTTGTAGCCGACCTCAAATGATCTCCCTTCTCCACTCCATTCTTTGAGATTCTCTCCCTTCCTTCACAACTGATAAGAAGAAAGATAGAGGTTACTGGCAGAATCTAGACTCCCCTTTCAAGGAGGAAAGCAGCCAGGGCCATGGGGCTGATGAACTCTCCCTAGTGGGTCCCATCTGGAATTTACTGACCTGCAGGGGAGAAAGAGAGGACGAGCAGAGAAAGCTGGGTGGGCTTTGGCCCCTTGAGCTCTCTGCCTGTGGCTTGGGTGTTTTACTACATTTGGGAGGCATCAGGTGTGCATTAACAGGGCTTCTTGATTCAGGTTACATTTTCTGTGAACTGCCTTTATAGTTGTCACTCACTTTCTTCCAACTCCTCATCTGGAATTCCTCCCATTAGCCTGTAGCATGCCTTGGCATAAAACCTATGAGTTCAGTTAGCAGTGAGTGCTTCATACTCTTACAAAGCCCTGCCCCTCTTAGGGCTCTCTTAATGCTAATATACTACCTGACTGCAAAGTGGGGGCTGAGAAGCATGAACCAACATATATACTGGTTACTTTTACACTTTGAGTATTTTTAAAAACATGGTTTTGACTTGGTATCAAAGAACTCTGATCCTTTTGTGAAAATTTCATTTGGCCCCTAGATGAAACTATTTAAATGTTTGAGATATGTGGTGAGCCCTTTTATAAATCCTAAAGCAAGAAGGAGTTCCATTTAGGCTCACTACTAGTAAACAGCAAGTTAGTGCACCCAGTATAGATAGATATTATTGATACACTTTCATGGCTTAGCATAAAACCAAACCAAACCCGTGGCCGTCAAGTCTGTTCTGACTCATAGGGACCCTATAGGACAGAGTAGAACCGCCCCATAGGATCGGTCCTATGCTGTAAGTCTTTATGGAAGCAGACTACACAACTTTCTCCTGTGGAATGGCTGGTGGGTTCAGACCTTTCGGTTAGCAGGCAAGCACTTAACCACTATGCCACCAGGACCCCCTTGGCTTAGCATAGTTGAATGAAAAAGCAGAAAATGTTTAAGATAAAATGTTGTTACTTAAATAACTTCACAATATACAGATTAAGGAGTTTTGGTGATGGGCAGGGTACCATCTTTAATTTAGGATATTTGAGCTTAGAATGCCATCTGAGGCTGTAGGTCAGGGGTCGGCAAACATTTTCTGTAAAGGTCCAGATAGTAAATCATTTGGGCTTTGAGGACCACATACCTTCTCTGTCACAATTACTCAACTCTGTCATTATAGTGCAAAAGCAGTTATAGACAAAAAGTGAATAAAGAGTATGGCCATGTTCCAGTAAAACTATTTATAGACGCTGAAATTTGAATTTTATATAATTTTCACATGTCACAAAAATATCCTTATTTCGATTTTTTTCAACCATTAAAAAATATAACAACAACAAAAAAGAACCATTCTTATCTCATTGGCTGTGCAAAAACCAGATTTGGTCCACAGGCTGTACTTTGCCAATCTCTGCTTAAGTCCATGTGTATTGATTTTTTTTCAGCATCCACTGGTCTGGAAAGGTGACAGGGAGACTTGGTTTTGGTGAATAAATGAACCTTTTACCTTTTACTGTGAACTAATTTTTAAGATACGTATGGGGTAAAAGTTCATGCAAATACATCTGGATCTTTAAAAAGACTTTTAAAAAATGCTTTAAAGAGAAGTTCCATGTAGTTTAGTGTGTAGTACATAAAGAAAATGGTGCCTGTTTTGGAACTGGCCCATGGTTTGTTCAGCTATGCCTGCAGATGTTGTTTGGAACAAACCGTTGAGAGATTCCTTTATCAGGAAAGCCCAGGCAGCAGGTGGCACCAGCCCTGAGACAAAGACAGCTAGGGGGAAAAAAAAAAATCTGTTCCTTTCCTAAGCAGTTGATTTTTATTTCCATAGTTCTATTACCATTTTAAAAGTGGCCTTTAAAAAACAACAATGTGCTTAGCGTGGCGGAGTATTTTGTTTTAATTAAAACATTTTTGAAAAACAAAATGAAGCATTCAAACATACCGAGTTGATTGTGTTTGTACTGTGGAACAGTTAATGCAAAACACTCCAAAGCAGCCGGAAGTTTGGAGCTGTAGCTTTTGCCTGAGTTTTTTTTGCCTTTTGAATGAGGACAGCATAAGAGGAAGTAAACGTATTCTGTAGAAAACCACCTATCCAGGTCTTAAGGTGAGATCTCCTCAAGCCTCCTAATGCCATTTGACAGGTTAATCTCTGCTAGCTCACTGGGCAGCCTCCACATGAGTGAGAATGATGACTAACATTCATTCCATAGTCAGTTTGACCTTGAGAATCCAGCTGGAACCGCGAAGTATTAGTCTAGGAGGAGAAGTCTGTAGTCACTCTAGTTTTTCCTCTTGTCTTCAAGAGAGGTGGTACTTCTTCCCCAGACCTCACCTTCTGAGACAGTATCGTGGATTTGGACTGAACAGAAAGGAAAAAGTCATTGCAAAATGTCAGAAGGGTGTCCATAATCCTCACAAATAGCCTCTCCACAGAAACTTGCCTTCTCCTGTGAAGGGATTCCCTCCCCCTCTTGTTTAAAAATTCTCTTTCTAGGTAAACACTTCCTTAGCCTAGACTTGTACCAGTTTGAAGAGGAATGAGGTTGAGTGTTAGGAAGCATCTCAGCAGACAAAAGTTTTTAGGTCACCTCACATGCAAAGTTGCCTCTCTCCCTCCCAGTTATAACAGGACTCCCTTAGGGTTCCCCTTTGTTGCGACCAGGCTTCCAGTTTCTCTTGCCACTAATTTAACCCCTGGCAAGTAGCCAAAGCTTTAAACTTTTATTGTTCAATTTACCACAAGGGTAGGGCCCTGCCTCCAGTGGGCTAAGGAGGCTGCAGCCGTTTCCAAACCCGAGTGTCACATCACATTAGTGACTGCAGACTTCGAGGGCTGGATTTCTTTCAGTTTGGTTAGATTCTTGGTTAGAACTAGAACAGTATACTCATACTTGAGCAGTAAATGACTTTTAAAGCTAGAAAAAAACAAAACAAAACAGCATCATCAACTTGCAAAGATGATTCAAAATGGTTGTAACAGCATATATGAATAACTCTGCATGATTTCTGTATATCTTCTGAGCAGATGTATTAAACGTTTGTGCACGTTCCTTGGTGTCCTGAAGTTGGATGAAAACATGGTGGCCAAGTTCTCTTCTAGAATAGTAGGCATTGTTACCCAATCCCATCTCTGTATGTAAATTACTTGCTGCTGTTCAATCTATAAAAATTCATCTTCAAAGAAAATTATTGGGCTGGTAAAAATATTTTTAATAATGACCACAGAAGCCATATTTGTTTTTCTTTGATGTTCTCCCGAAGACTCTTCTGGTTTTAATCAGATTGTTCCCACATAAAATACAGTGGAAATCTGCAATAATAAAATCCCTATTCCTACGTCTATGGGGAAATAAACAGGATGGGGACTGTCCTTTTCAGGGGCTTTCCCCTTTCTTTTCCCCAGACTCAAAGCCTCTATTACTGGTGGGTGTTTTGGCATCAGTTAAGGGCCTTCAATCCTTCCCTCCCTCCATGTTTTGCTCTTTCATTAAAGTGTTTCTGTTGTCTAATTATATCCTTTCAATCAAATTAGAGACTGCAGCATCTGGTGAGGGCCGTAACTGCTGCCATCTGCACCTCGTATATACAGGCCTTTTCAGCTGAGAATCACTCAAGTTCCAAATGGCAGGAAGAGATTTGAAAAAAGTTTAGTTGGAGGGGAGGTTAACTTAAAAAGAGTGTCTTCAAAGGCTGGGTGCGACGCCCTGCTTGCTGTAATGTGTGCATGGCCATGCTGAGCGCCATTGGCTTGGCTTACCAAAGATTCTTCTCTAGTGCTTCTGGCAGATGAAGGGTTTCTGGCGGTCTTAGCTGAAATGACTAGGCCTTCGCCTCCCCGTTACGGACTTGGAGGGGCCCAGGGCTGAGAAAGAGTTTCTGCCTTGAGAAGTCTTTTGTTATATGACCACTGGTTAATGGATGTGACACTTTCTGTTTATTCGACCACTTCTTTTAACTTAGTGGTTTCTAGTGGAGAAGATTTTGCCCCAGGGGACATTTGGCAATGTTTGGAGACATTTTTGATTGTCACAACTGGGGAGGGATGGGGGAAGGGTGTTGTACTGACATCTGGTGTGTAGAGGCCAAGGATGCTGCTAAGCATCATAGAATGCACAGGACAGCCCCCCACAACAGAGAATTATCTGGCCCCAAATGTCAGTAGTGCTACTATCAAGAAACCCTGTCCTAACTGTATTAGTCTTTTGTCCTTTCCTTCGTTGTCACCTAAGAGCAGGCAACTCTGATCATCACCTTTTAGATTCTTCATCATCCATATCTAAACTCTTTAAGCATTTCTGTAAACAGTGTTTCAGAAACCTTAATAAAGAGGGCTGGGATTCACTGTATCTTTCTACCCTCTCTATAGTAGAATTGTCAAATGACACACAGTTAAATGTGAATTTCAGGTAATTTTATTGTTAAATGTATTTTTATTTGCTGAATCTGGCAACCCTTCTCTAGAACCATGAAACACTACACGAAACTTTAAACTTCTGACTATCAGAATCTGTTGGTCACCATCTGCCCTTATTCTTGTTGCTCTGGGTGGCCAGAGATGGCAGCACTGTCTACTCCTGCCTGTGATAGTGCTACAGTGACACTTTCTTTCTGCCCCAAATTGTCTCTCTGGCCAGAACTTCTGAAATCTGTCTCTTGAGTCATATTTTTATGTTGGGACAGATTAAGAAGTACTTACCAAATGCCTGCTATGTGCCCAGCATCTCCAGCTAGGACTCATCCCTGTGCCAATTCTTAGAGGACCAGAACTTTATTGCTTCAGGTTTTGCTTTAAAGATGTGCTGTAGCTATATGTTGTCTACCTAACAATCAGCTCCCCACTCAGGAACTCTTGCATTATTTGGTCCATCTCATACCAACTCAGGGAAGCTGAATTACCCAGAGCCTGGTTTCCATGGAGTGTTGGCTGCCCTCCAGGACTCCATTATTGGGAACTTTCTTGCCATCTGAAATTTAAAATAGGGCACAGACAGTACTGATGAAACTTGTCCAGAAGCTGGATTGTGTCAGTTTGTTTTGTCTCCCTTTAGTCTGATTGAGAGCTTCAGACAGTATGAAGTAGATTTGCTCGACTGATGGCAAGGCAAGGCAAGGTATAGATCTGAGCCAGGTGTCTGCTGCTTAAAGCAAACTTAGAATAGGAAAATTCATGTTCATTAAAAAGGAGGTTGATTACTCCCCATTATGAATGACTTTACCATAGATTTCCTTTAAATAGAAGATTCCTCTCATTTAAATAGCAAGCATTTATTTGATTTTCAAATATATGATTTATATAAACTTTCCTGAAACTTTTCATAGGTCACAGCTAGGTGAGTCATAAGACTAGTCTGGAGGCATAAATTGGTGAGGGAATTGGGGCATTCTGAATTTGTCTGTAATGGATTTTTTTCCTTAGCTCCCCATACACCTGTTTCATTCACTCATTCAACAAGCATTAGCCAGGGACCTTCTGTGTGGTGTATAGTCGCCGAAGAGACAAAGATGAGTAAGATGCTCAAGATACTCGTAGGCTAGTGGAAGCAAGATCAGATTTTCTTTAGCAGTTGTAGTTCAAGGTAATCAAGTCCTACAAGAGCCATGGCATCAGATGCTTGGAGCTTATTTTAGAGCCACTGGTTTCTATAGGAGTATAATGGTATCTATTTTTGACCCTGAACTCAAAATTGTTCTCCATCTTTTATATTGTTTTTTGTTTCCTTTAGAGCTGACTTAAAATGAAGTAAGGTATTACCTACCAGAGAGCTGAATTTGAGCTTTTAAACATCTTATGCTTCCTGTTTCCTAACATAAAGATTATTTCTAGTATGAAATTTTATTTCAAGATTGAGGAGGGGTTGACTTATCCTAATAAATATCCAAAGTAGATCAATTCATATGCACATATTATATCAGAAGATATACCATCACCAAAGTGTGATAAAATATGTTCTATTGGTACTGGCAGTACAATTCATCACAGTGCTTTGGTTAATTAATGAAATGTTTTTCTTAAGAGTTCCACTGATCTAGTAATTTCTAACTGTCCTACAGAGTCCATTCTTTAACTCAGGCTTAGCCTAATTTCTTTTGTCTACATTATACAGCTAGATATGTCCGTTGTCATTTTTTTTCAAAAACTGTCTTTTGGTCTCCAATTTGATGATTTCATGTGTTAACAATATCCTAAATGACATACAGCATATGTATATGTTGTTGTTAGGTGCCATCAAGTTGATTCCGACTCATAGCGACCCTATGTGCAACAGAACAAAACACTGCCTGGTCCTGTGCCATCCTCACAATTGTTGTTATGCTTAAGCCCATTTGTCTTAGTTATCTAGTGCTGCTATAACAGGAATACCACAAGTGAATGGCTTTAACAAAGAGAAGTTTATTCTCTCACAGTCCAGTAGGCTAGAAGTCTGAATTCAGGGTGCTGGCTCCAGGAGAAGGCTTTCTCTCTCTCTCTCTCAGCTCTGGAGGAAGGTCCTTGTCATCAAGTCTTCCCTTGGTCTGGGAGCATCTGAGCACAGAAACCTCAGGTCCAAAGGATGCGCTCTGCTCCCGGCACTGCTTTCTTGATGTGAGATCCCCATGTCAGAGATTGGCTTAAGACACTATCTAATCTTGTAGATTTCATCAATGTAACTGCTGCTGATCCATCTTATTAGATCATAGTGATAGAGTTTACAACACATAGGGAAATCAACTCAAATTACAAAATGGTAGACAGTCATACAATACTGGGGATCATGACCCAGCCAAGCTGACAGATATTGTTGGGGGACATAGTTCAATCCATGACACCATTGTTGCAGCCACTGTGTCACTCTATCTCCTTAAGGGTCTTCCTCTTTTTTGCTGACCCTTTACTTTACCAAGCATGATGTCCTTCTCAGGGACTGATTCCTCCTGATGACATGTCCAAAGTATGTGAGACGTAGTCTCACCATCCTTGTTTCTAAGGAGCGTTCTCGTTGTACTTATTCCAAGACAGATTGGTTCGTTCTTTTGGCAGTCCATGGTATATTCAGTATTCTCTGCTAGCGCCACAATTCAAAGGTGTCCATTCTTCTTTGGTATTCCTTATTCATTGTCCAGCTTTCACATGCATATGAGGCGATTGAAAATACCATGGCTTGGGTCAGGTGCACCTTAGTCTTCAAGGTGACATCTTTGCTTTTCAACACTTTAAAGAGGTCTTTTGCAGCAGATTTGCCCAGTGTAATGTGTCTTTTAATTTCTTGACTTCTGCTTCCATGAGTCTTGATTGTGGATCCAAGTAAAATGAAATCCTTGACAACTTCAGTCTTTTCTCCGTTTATCGTGATGTTGCTTATTGGTCCAGTTGTGATGATGTTTGTTTTCTTTATGTTGAGGTGTAATCCATACTGAAGGCTGTGGTCTTTGATCTTCATCAATAAGTGCCTCAAGTCCTCTTCACTTTCAGCAAGCAAGGTTGTGTCATCTGCATAACGCAGGTTGTTAATGAGCTTTTCTCCAATCCCGATGCCACATTCTTCTTCATATAGTTCAGCTCCTTGAATTATTTGCTCAGCATACAGATTGAATAGGTATGGTGAAAGGATACAGCCCTGACCCACACCTTTCCTGACTTTAAACCACGCAGTATCCCTTGTTCTGTTCAAACGACTGCCTCTTGGTCTATGTACAGATTCCTTCTGAGCACAATTAAGTGTTCTGGGATTCCCATTCTTCACAATGTTATCTGTAATTTGTTATGATCCACATAGATATATATAAATTCCTCAAGTGCTGCTGCATATTCGTGGTGACTGTTTGAAGCAAAAATGCATGTACTTCACAGTGACAACCATGGCATGCTTTCCAGTGGGTCCTGAATAGGAGTGGAGCATAGTCAAGATGACTGCCTGATGGGAAACAAGTGGTGCCCAAGCCACCACTGCATTCTGGGCCTTCTCTGCCTTGATGTTATTTGTTTTTCAAAATTTTATTTCACAAATAATAAGGACGCCTCTCTGAAGTGTTTATGCAGATCTTCTGAATTTAAACCTCTGGCTCTATGCTTACTATAGGTTCATTTTTTCCTGGAATAGTCTTTTAAACAATTAAATATTTCATCTGTTAATAGAGATGAATAAATGGGGGATTCAGATAGGAATCCTCAAGTCCCCTTCCAAAGTATAAATTCTTCAGTTAAAATAACTTTTTGAGAGGTGCGGCCTTTCCTTCTATTACTGTTTTTAAGGACATCATCTCTGAACAAAAAGGAAGACCTACAATGTATTTTAATGGAAAAGCTACTGATACTTGAAAAGTTACAGTAATTATTTTTGTCATAATTCTACTTTGGGTAAAAGTGCAGCTTGTTCTGTGGTCATTTTGCACTGTTAGTACATAATCCAAGAATGTAATGGAATAGGTGAACATTTATCTTGATTTTAGATGACTGAGTTTATAGCTGACTGAGCTTGTTTAAAGTTCTTGAAAAGAGACTAAGGTGGGTTAATCGAAAAAGAAAATGACAGTGACTACTTTTAAGATGTCCTTTTTAAATATTGTAATATGGGAAATTTTAGACATATACAAAAATAGACAGCAGAGTATAATGAAGTTGCATGTATCTCCCAGCTTCCACGATTATCCACCATGGCCAGTGTTATTTCCTCTGTAACCCCCTCACTCCCTCCACTAGATTTTTTTTAAATTTCGTTTATTTTGTTGTTGTGGTTGTTGAGAATATATACACAGCAAAACACAATTCAACAGTTTCTGCATGTACAATTCAGTGACATTAATTACATTCTTCGAGTTGTGCAATCATTCTCATCCTCTTTCTCTGAATTGTTCCTCCTCCATTAACATAACTCCCTGCCCTTCCTATCTATGTAATCTTTCGAGTTGCTCTCTCAGTTTGATTCCATATAGATAGTTCTTAAAAGAACATAATGTTGAAGGCAGAAATTTTTTACTAGTTAAGCTAAACTAATGTTTGGTTTTAAGAAGACTTTGGGGAATATTTTTGGTGTAAGGTTTAAAGATTATCTCAGGGCAATAGTTTTAGGGATTCATCCAGCCCCCATGGCTCCAGAAAGTCTGGATTCCATGAGAATTTGAAATTCTGTTCTGCATTTTCTTACTTTTGATCAGGATGCTTCTATAAAATCTTTGATCAAAATGTTCTGTAATGGTAGCCAGGCACCATCCAGTTCTTCTGGTCTCATTGCAAAGGAGGCAGTTGTTCATGGAGGCAGTTAGCCACACATTCCATTTCCTCCTCCTCCTCCTCTTCCTGACTCTCCTTCTTCCTCTGTTGCTCCAGGTGAATAGAGACCCATTGTGCCTCCACTAAATTTTTTTGTAACAAATCTCAGATGTCATATTATCTCATCTGTAAATATCTGTATATATCTCTGTATCATCTATATGTGTGTCTAAATGATAAGGACTCTTTTAAAAAAACATAGTAACAATACTATTATCACAGCTAAAAAAAATTAACAATAATTCCTTTATGCCATCAAATATACAGTGTTCAAATTTCCCTCATTGTCTCATCAGTATTTTTTTTATGTAACATTAAGAAATTTCCAATAATGAGATACATTCTTTGGAGCCAATTTTGAATTAGAATAAATGAAAGCGAACCATTGTCCAGTCTGCGAATAAAATAGTTCTTTTTTTCAATTGTATTTTAGGTGAAGGTTTACAGAGCAAATTAGTTTCTCATTAAACAATACACATATTGTTTTGTGACATTGATTGCCACCTCCACAGCTTGTCAACACTCATCAGTATTTTTTATAGTTCAAACAGAATCTAAATGAGGTACATTTACTGGATGTTACTCTTAAGTCTCTCTTAACCCAAAGGTTTCCTCTGTTTTTCTTGCGATTTATTTGTTGAAGATATAGTTTCTTTTAAGCAGAGGGAGGGCCCACATGAGAGGTGAGTTATTTTTTGCTGTAGAATTCTCACTTCCATTAAAGAAACATGTAGAATTAGAGACCTTTATGCCTGGAAGAGATTTTTTAGCCATCAATCCTTTTCAGGCACATCACCCCAGACTTTTGAACCTTAGTTACGTTTTGTTAGAGTGAAGGGATTTTGAGACCAGCTGGCTCAAATCCCCTCGTTTCTCAGATGAAGAAACCGAGGACTAGAGTGTCTGGGTGATTTGCTCAAGACCACATAGTATTAGCAACTTACCTGGTCTGGTTTCCTCTTTATTACAGTGACCCTCAATGTGTACTATGTGTGCAGAGAACTTTCCTCCCTAGACTTCCTCTCTCTATTCTAGACCTGAGAACCTTCTTGCATATAATTGCAGGAATCACTGCTTGTGGAGAGCCATTATTAAAGATGGGAGAGTGTCCTATCATAGCCTCACTGGTGCTGGGGTGGGAAGAGATGGGGAACCACTTCCTTCCCAGGGACATGTGCCTCTTTACTACAAGTTTCCATATAAGTGAAACAAGCATTCCTGTAGCGCTTTGGAATGTTTGAGGGCAAAGGGCAGTTTGCCCAGTGAGCATGGGGTTTGAGGATGTACTTGTGGGTTCCCACTGGGCACCAATCTGTATTGGAAACGCAAGAGAGTAGCAGGTATGCTGTACGAATATTTAACACTCTGTAAAATATTAAAAGGAAAATTTTCCACCTAAGCTTGTATATCTGTGATCTGCCCACTTACTGAATTTCATAGACACCTTTGAAAGAACAGAAGATATTCTCATTTAAAAATGTTTTCTACTGTCTGGTCTTAAGATGCCATGGCTGAATTTAATGTGTATTGACTCATATTGATTCCAAAATAGGTTAAAACCAACCAGATTCTTCCAACATAGGATCAATAGAGATGCTAAGTGGTCTTACATAGAGCAGAGGCTTAACATCGGTTGATTTAAAAAAAAAAAAAAAGGTGGTTCTCACAAACATCACATATAAAGATCGATGGCACAGTGGTTAAGAGTTTGGCTGCTAACCAAAAGTTTGGCAGTTTGAATCCACCAGCCGCTCCTTGGAAACCCTATGGGACAGTTCTACTCTGTCCTCTACGGGTGCTGTGAGTTGGAATCAACTTGACAGCAACGGGTTTTTAGTAATTCTACCAGAAAACTAGGACTATTCTAGAAGCAATATAAGAAAATTTGTCTATTTCTCAATGTGATTTTGAACAGATAGTGTAATTAGGAATGACCTAGTTATAGAGCCTCATTAAATCTTATTAAGGACTAGAATGTCTTGTAGATTAACTGTTGCTCTCCTACTACTATCTCATACGTGTCAAGTTTTAATTATTTATTTTAAAAGAACAACTCATTATAGTTTTAAACATGTGCTTTAAAAATGCACTTCATTTCCAACCTGGCAGAGTTAAGTTTCTTGGTACTTTATTAACTTGGTATTTTCCTCACTTATGATAAGTACACGTATTGAATTAGGTGATTTTAGTAGCATGTATTTAAACAAAGATGTGTTTCATCCTATTTACAGCTGAACTTTTATTAAGAAAAACCTGTTTGCTTCATTGTATCTTTTTTCCTTACCTCTTACTCACTGAATGCTAGGATCCAGTGTTGGGTTCAAACCATGTGTATTTTCTATTCTGATGGTAGCCTGATATCTTAAAACAGAATCGTAGTAGGATGGTGTGCCCGCCTGCTCATTTTATACTGTCTTTCATAGCTAATTATCTTTATGGACAAGAATAAACTGGAATAGTGATGGCTACAATACTTTAGAAGTTAAAATTTTTTATAATGACGTTTGAGTATTTTTAAAACTTTATCATTGCATAGTAATTACTGGGTATCTGCTGCACACTAGCCATTTTACTTGCATATCCTCCAATTCTTCGAACTGTCCTGAGCTGTAATTAATCTAATCCCCCATTTTACATGTGTAGGAACTGAGGCTCAAAGAGGATAGGCAAGTACCCCTTAGCTTATAAAATGCGGAGCTAAGGTGCTGACTCCAGGGCCCCTAACATGCACTTTTCATATTGTACCACATTTGATTTAAACTTTTTCATAACGTACTAAATCCTATAAAGTTCCTGTGTGTGTGTATTTTGTACACATCAGCTTATTTAGGAAGTCCTTAACCTATAGTTAATGGATTTTGTACATCCTACAGTTAATGGATGTAGAAGGGCTTCAGGGGATCCATGAACACTTATGAAATTGTGTGTAAAGTGTGTGTGTGTGTGTGTGTGTGTGTGTGTGTGTGTGTGTGTGATATTTGCCTGGGGAGTGGGTTCCTATCTTTCAGTGGATCCACCAAGGCGTCTGTGTGTGTCCCTAAAAAGGTGGTTGTTTTTATTGTTAGGTGTCATGGAGTCAACTCCAAGTCATAGTGATGCCACATATAATAGAATGAAACGTTGCCCACTCCTGCGCTGTCCTGACAGTCATTGCTATGTTTGAGCCCATTGTTGCAGCCACTGTGTCAATCCATTTCATTGAGGTTCTCCCGCTTTTTCACTGACCCTCTACTTTACCAAGTATGAATGTCTTTCTCCAGCGATTGCTCCTTCCTGATGACATCTACAAAGTAAGTGAGACAAAGTCTCACCATCCTTGTGTCTAAGGAGCATTCTGCCTGTACTTCCTCCAAGACAGATGTGTTTGTTCTGGCAGTGCATGGTATGATCAATATTCTTTGCCAACACCACAATTTAAATGCATCAGTTCTTCTTCAGTCTTCCTTTTCATTATCCCAGTTTTCACATGCATATGAGGCAATTGAAAATACTATGGCTTGGGTCAGTCGCACCTTAGTCCTCAAAGTGACAGTGACATCTTTGCTTTTTAAGATTTTAAAAAGGCCTTTTGCAGCAGATTTGCCCAGTGCAACCCATCGTTTGATTTCTTGACTTCTGCTTCCATTGGTGTTGATTGTGGATCCAAGTAAAATGAATTCCTGATCTAATCAAACCCCCTCATTTCAGAGATAAAGAAATGTGAGTTGCGAAAAGGATGCTCTGTGCACAAGGGCACCAGAGAGTGGCAAAGTCAGAGCTAGAGCCCGAGCAGACCTCTAGCTCCTCAGTGTTCTTTCCACTGACCATGAGTATTCTTTCCTTCCTGACAGAGAGAGGTGATCCTAACCTCTGCCGTCGGACAGCCACATAGTGCAAGTCCAGGCCTCTTTCATTGCTTTTTATGAGATGCAAGCAGCAACCGTCCATTCCAGAGTATGCAATTAATAAACTGTTAAACTATCTTCCATTAAGTCATTGAGTAGACTGGCTTTGGGAATTGCAGTGTAGAAAATATCTTTGGAAATATTTCTAGGTCTTCTTCAGGTCATGCTTTTAAATTAGAACTCTTCAAATAATTTTATATACAGATAATATGAGACCCTATGGAATTTGAGGTATAAATATCAAAGTTTAGAATACACATGCAATGAAGTCTCTCAGTCTTTGCTCTATACCCAACCTGTCTAAATTCTGAGCATAATGAACAATTAATATTTTTCATGAGAGAAAACTCCAGCTGCCTTTTACTAACAATGAAAGTATATTGGGCTTTCACCCACATTGTAGTCTTTGGTCTCAGATTTTACTACCAAGGAAATAACCTCCGGCTAACACAGCAACAGGTCCCACAAAGAATAAATCAGTGTACACAGAACCATTTGCCCAGAGAGTCTCAACTAAGGATTTTCATACCCTAATGTGATTCTACTTACCGTAAGAGAATTTCATAAAACTAGCATCTCCAATTTTAAAAATAAATGCTATGTGCCATACTTTGGAAGATTCTGATGATGGGGAAAAAGATAAGGAATTACTAACTTAGAGGGGTAGAATTAATCCTCTGAGGATTTCGATGCCAGCCTTGGAGGTTTTTATCAAGGTAGTTTTTCTGCTGTGTAAGAAACTAACTTTCTACTGTTTCAGTTGGGCCGTTATATCTAACTTAAGGGCTCTTTCCATCTACTACCACCCCCTCCAAAAGATGTGAGATTTCCAATGGAGAGATAGAGTCGAATAGAAATGATTTCTGTGAAATAATGGGATCTAGCTAGAAAAGACAAGGTGGAAATAAATCAGCTCTTGTCACAGTTTATTATTCTTTCCTTCTTGAAACACCTCCCTCCCTTGACTTTCAAGACTGGCACACTTTCCTAGCTTTTCTCCTACCTCACAGGCTGCACTTTCTCAATCATCATTGCTAGACCCTATGTTGGAGGGCCCACCTTTCCCCTCTTACTCTTCCTACTCCAGCCAGGTTGGAGGAACTGCTTTATAGTTCACCAGACCCGCCAAACGCATTGTCACTTGCAGGAGTTTTGCACTTGTTGTAAACCCAAAACCAAGCCCATTGCTGTCGCATCGATTCGGCCCTATAGGATGGAGTAGAACTGTCCTCCTAGGGTTTCCAAGGCTGTCATCTCTACAGAAGCAGACTGCTACATCTTTCTCCTGCAGAGTGGCTGGTGGGTTTGAGTCTCCAGCCTTTTGGTTAGCAGCTGAGCACTTAAACAGTGTGCCACCAGGGCTCCTCTGCACTTGCTGTACCCTCTGCCAATTACACTCTTCCCGCAGTCTTGCCCTTGGCTTGCTTTCTCCTTTCATCCACATCTCTGCTCACATGCCCCTTCTCTTTAGTCCTTCCCTGACCCACCCTATCTGAAAGAAAACTCGCCACCACTCAGTCTCCATTCCTTTACTCTACCTCATTTTTCCTTAGAGCACTTATCACTCTCTGATATTAATTTTGATTGGTTTATTAGTGTGTTTCCCCTGTTAGCACATAAGCTGTATGAATACAGGGATTTTGTTCACCACTGTAGCCCGACTGCCATGAAAAGTGCTGGGCATATAGTAAGTGTCAAATATTTGTTGAATGAATTAATGAATAATGCCCTAGAGATGAGATCTGTCACCATCACTCATTGTCTTTCCCTGAATACATAATATACAGATGGCCATGGTTCAAGCCACTCCTTGCCTGTCTGCCGAAAGCTTATGTCAGTTTTACAGCAGTAGAAAGTAAGGGAGGCAAGTTCCTCATTACCTAGTACCTACCCTAATATTCTGATGAAATAAATATGCACACGTAACTAAATCCAGAACACTCAAGTTTGTTTTTCTTGCTTCCCGCCCCCCACCCCCATAATGGGCATGTACTAGGCAAGTCTGGTGAAAAAATATTAATAAAACCCAGTACAGTGCCTCAGTTTCCTCAGTGTAATAGACCAAGATGGGGGTCTGCACTTTCCAACTCTCCCTCACAGATGCCACCTCATCCTCATTCATGAGGACTGTCACATGCCTGAATGGCCACCACATTCTTTTGTGTTACAGATCAAGTCATCTGAGTCTCTGGGAACACTGACCCCACCTACCCTGCAGGTTGCTGGCTCCTGGGCCACTCCTTACCCACTTTTTAAAAAAATGGTGCATTAGGTGAAACTTTACAGCTCAAGTTAGTTTCTCATACAAAAATTTATACATACATTGTTTTGTGACCCTAGTTGCTGCCCCTATAATGTGATGGCACACTCCCCCTTTCCACCCTGGATTTCCCGTGTCCACTCAACCAGCTCCTTTCTCTTTCTGCCTCCTCATCTTGCCTCTGGACAGGAGCTGCCCATTTAGTCTCGTGTATCTACTTGAACCAAGAAGCATACTCTTCATGAGTATCATTTTTTGTTTTATAGTCCAGTCTAATCTTTGTGTCAAGAGTTCGCTTTGGGAATGGTTTCAGTTCTGGGTTAGGAGAGAGTCTGGGGGCCATGTCTTCTGGGGTTCCTCTAGTCTCAGACCATTAAGTCTGGTCTTTTTACATAAATTTGAGTTCTGTACCCCACTTTTCTCCTGCTTCATCAGGGACTCTCAGTTTCCTGTCAGGGTGATCATTGGTGGTAGCTGGGCACCATCTAGTTCTGGTCTCAGGCTGATGGAGTCTCTGGTTTATGTGGCCCTTTTTGTCTCTTGGGCTAATATTTTCCTTGTGTCTTTGGTGTTCTTCATTCTCCTTTGTTCCAGGTGGGTTGGGACCAATTGATACATCTTAGATGACTGCTTACTAGCTTTTAAGATCCCCGATGCCACTTACCAAAGTGGGATGCAGAACATTTTCTTAATAAACTTTGTTATGCCAATTGACCTAGATGTCCCCCGAAACCATGGTCCCCGGACTGCCACCACTGCTACTCTATCCCTCAAAGTGTTTGGTTGTGTTCAGGAAACTTCTTAGCTTTTGGTTTAGTCCAGTTGTGCTGACTTCCCCTGTATTGTGTGTTGTCCTTCCCTTCACCTAAGATATTTCTTGTCTACTATTTAGTTAGTGAATTTCCCCTCTCCCTCCCCACCCTTGTAACCGTCAAAGAATGTTTTCTTCTGTGTATAAACCTTTTCTTGAGTTCTTATAATAGTGGTCTCATATAATATTTGTCCTTTTGTGACTGACTAATTTCACTCAGCACAATGCCTTCCAGATTCATCCATGTTATGAGATGTTTCTCGGATTCATCGTTGTTCTTTATTGTTGCATAGTATTCCATTGTGTAAATATACCATAATTTGTTTATCCATTCGTCCACTGATGGGCATCTAGGTTGTTCCCATATTTTTGCTATTGTGAACAGTGCTGCATGGGTGTGCATATATCTATTCATGTGACTCTTATTTCTCTAGGATATATTCCAAGGCAGTGGGATTCCTGAATCATATGGTACTTCTATATCTAGCTTTTTAAGGAAGTGCCAAATCGATTTCCAAAGTGGTTGTACCATTTTACACTCCCACCTGCAGTGCATAAGTGTTCCAGTCTCTCTACAATCTCTCCAACATGTATTATTTTGTGTTTTTTGGATTAATGCTAGCCTTGTTGGGGTGAGATAGTATCCCATTGTAGTTTTGATCTGCATTTCTAATGGCTAATGATTGTGAGCATTTCCTCATGTATCTGTTAGCCACCTGAATGTCTTCTTTGGTGAAGTACCTGTGTGTATCCTTCACCCATTTTTCAGTTGGGTTATTTGCCTTTTTATTGTTGAAGTTTTGCAGTATCTTGTAGATTTTAGAAATTAGACACTGATTGGATTTGTCATAGCCAAAAATTTTTTCCAGTCTGTAGGTTATCTTTTTACTCTTTTGGTAAAATCTTTTGATGAGCATAAGTGTTTGATTTTTAGGTGTCTCCAGTTATCTAGTTTGTCTTCTGGTGTTTGTGCATTGTTAGTTAGGTTATGTATTTTGTTTATGCCGTGTATTAGGGCTCCTAGCATTGTCCTTATTTTTTCCTCCATGATCTTTATCATTTTAGATTTTATATTTAGGTCTTTGATGCATTTTGAGTTAGTTTTTGTGCATGGTGTGAGGTTTGTGTCTTGTTTCATTTTTTTTGCAGATGGATATCCAGTTATGCCAACACCATTGGTTAAACAGACTGTCTTTTCCCCAATTAACAGACTTTTGGCCTTTGTCAAACATCAGCTGTTCATAGGTGAATGAATTTATGTCTGGATTCTCAATTCTGTTCCATTGATCTATGTATCTGTTGTTGTATCAGTAGCAGACTGTTTTGACTACTGTGGCGGTATAATAGGTTCTAAAATCAGGTAGTGTGTGGCCTCCCACTTTGTTCGTCTTCTTCAGTAATGCTTTACTTATCTGAGGACTCTCCCCTTTCCATATAAAGTTGGTGATTTGTTTTTCCATCTCAGTAAAAAATGTTGTTCAAATTTGGATCAGGATTGCATTATATCTGTGGATCGCCTTAGGTATAATTGACATTTCCACAATATTGAGTCTTCCTATCCATGAGCATGGTATGCTTTTCCACTTATGTAGGTCTCTTTTGGTTTCTTGCAGTAGTGTCTTGTAGTTTTCTTTGTATAGGTCTTTTACGTCTCTGGTTAGATTTATTCCTAAGTATTTTATCTTCTTGGGTGCTATTGTAAATGGTATTGATTTGGTGATTTCCTCTTCAAAGTTCTCTTTGTAGGTGTAGAGAAATCCAACTGATTTTTATACACTTATCTTGTATCCTGATAATTTTGCTGATATCTGTTAGTTCCAGTAGTTTTCTTGTGGATTCTTTGGGGTTTTCTGTGTATAAGATCATATCATCTGTAAATAGGGATACTTTTACTTCTTCCTCACCAGTTTGGATGCCCTTTATTTCTTTTTCTTGCCTAATTGCTCTGGCTAGGACCTCCAGCACAGTGTTGAATCAGAGTGGTGATAAAGGGCATCCTTGTCTGGTTCCCATTCTTAAGAGGATCCTCATCCACTTTTGATAGGAGAAAAAGTGTGTCAACACTAACAGGGCAGCTACAAGGCCTTTATGAAAAATTACTCATCTTCAGTACCAAGTTGTATAGTTTGAAAAAAAAAAAAAAACCTGTTGCAGTCCAGTTGATTCCAACTCATAGCGACCCTATAGGACAGAGTAGAACTGCTCCATAGGGTTTCCAAGGAGCAGCTAGTGGATTTGAACTGCGTACCAGCAATTGGCAAAGATTGGCTTGATGGTCTTAGAATTGTCTCGTGGTTCCTAAACCTCATTACTTAATAGAATCACCTGGGCAACTTAAAAAAAATACGGATTCCCAGTTTCCACTCTAACCTTGTAGTTGGGGATAGAGCTCTGGTGTGTGTGTGTGTGTGTGTACATACACATACTAAAGCAGATCAAATATATTCCCAGTGATAATAAGCGCTATAAAGAAGCATACAAACAAAGGGCAGAAAAATAAGAGTGGAGATGAGGGGGAAGGATTTTCTGAGGAGGTAATGCTTAGTCTGTGATGTGAAGTATTAGAGGAAGAACTTTTTAGGCAGGAAATAGCATGGCGTGTTCATGGAATTAAAAGCAGACCAAAGTGGCTGGAACATAGCAAGTGAGTAGGGGAAGAGCCGGGGTGTGGTGAGGGGAGAGGCTGGGCCCACATCACGGAGGCCTTGTAAACAACAATGAAGAAGAGTTTGGGTTTTGTTTTGAGTGCTTAGGTTTTCCTAAGAACTTTGAGTACTGTGTGGAAGACGGATTGAAGGAGAATAAAAGTGGAAGCTGTGAGACCTGAATGAGGCTGTACTCTCTTCTGATGGTGAACAGGATTAAAGCAAGGACTCTGAAGATGGAGGGGAAAGGGAGGCTTTGAATATGTATTTTAAAGAAGTCAACAGAACTCGCTGATCAATTGGAAGTGGGTTGAGGGAGAGGATGAGGGAAGCAAAGATGATGCATGCTGAGGGGCTTCTACTAGAGACAGTGTTGGGTGTGGTTGAGATCTTTCTCTGGAGGCAGACTGCCTTGAGCAAGTTACTTAACCTCTTTATGCCCTAGCTGCCTTATCTGTTAAATGGGGGTTCTGAGGGTCCTTCCCCATTGGGTTGGTCGTGAGATGATATTTGTAAAGCGATTAGAACAGAGCTTGTCACACAGTAAAACACTATGTAAGTATTAGTGGTGATGTGGATGGTGGTGATGCATCCAAGGTTACACAGCTGGTCAGCAGCAGGTCCAAATGAGAAGCCAGAGCTTAGTCTCCTAGTTTCATGTGTTTTGTGCTACCTCTTTCACTTCCCTTTACTCTTCATTTACGCAGACTCTTGGTAGAGGGTTTGGTCATTGTGGTTCATAATGAATCCCACTTATCGTAACATATAAGTGTTGTACCAAACGCAATCAATTACTGGGGTTTTCAGTATAACCTGGAATTCTAGATTATTTTGGCTATCATAAAACTGTGCCATTGCAGACAAAATACTGGGCATGGATGTTCGGAGGATGAGGGTACAGGAAGAGCAATGTTTTATGGGTAGTTTTTAAATACTAAAAGGGATACCTTCCACAGTGTAGCTGTGCCCATGTTGTCCACATGCTTAGGGTGGAGAAGGCACATGAGCTTCAACAGGAGATGACATTAAGAGTCCTTAATTCCGGAAGTCATAGGCCAGTGCATGCCAAGAGAAGGAAAGGAATACAGCTAAGGATGTTAGTGTAACTCCACCAGATTGTCAGGTTTCTAGTGATACATCTTAAAGAACTGTTTGAAGTCCTTCTTTCAGTTTCAACTAAGCTAATTTTTAAAAATTGCTCTTTGTACTGTGCCTTTCCCATGAACCTCTGTGAGTTTAATGCGTGCAATATGTGGGAGAAATCCTATCAGCCTAAGTTCCCATCCCTCCCAGAGTCTGAGAAACGTATTTCAGAAGCACATTGTTGCACCTGCAAGGATTTGTTATTTTATTAAACTATGACTTAAGTCCATTTTGAGTGTGTCTTGTAGGAAGGAATTTCAGAAAAAGGTGAGAGAAAATGCCAACTGGGCCCTCCCTCCCTTGTGTTGACTGTCTGTTTTGTTGCATTTCTATCGTTAACAGCATGGGGAGGACTGTTCTTCATTACCAGGGAATGTGAGTCATTCCCAACTTGTGTGATTGGGATTCCAAAGCATTGCTGTATCTGATGGTCTTATTAAATCCAAGTGTCAGTGCTGGCTTTCAAACTGTAGGGGAGAGCTCAGTTACAGCTGGTGACCTGGTTCTAGTTACCACACAGAGACACTGACAAGAGCAGTGACCCCCTCAGAGTACCCAGAATTCCACATGCATGGCTGTTACCAACTGTTCCCAGTTTAGGGGGTTTCCTGGTTCATTTCATGGGCTTCAGTACATTTCAGTTCCCTGTTTATATCCTAATTTGGATCTGTATACTTTGGGGAAAATGTTCTAGTGTCTGTAGATAGGCTAGTGCCAAGATTAGCCTAGCGTTTGGAGGTTACCTAGTTGCAGATTGACTTATCCCTAGCAGTATTAACTGTGCTGATTCCAGCATCTAGCAAGACACTACCCATTGTCAGCTTGGCCCAAACAAAACAAATAAAACATTAACCAGAGAGGGGAGGAGACTATAGATGTTGCCAGAAATTAGTTTGCTCTGTCTTTTCTTTCTCCTAGAGTGTTTCACAGCCAATGGTGTGGATTATAGGGGAACGCAGAACTGGACTGCACTGCACAGCGGGAAGCCATGTCTGTTCTGGAACGAGACTTTCCAGCATCCGTACAACACTCTGAAATACCCCAATGGGGAGGGGGGCTTGGGCGAACATAACTATTGCAGGTAAGATGGGGGCACTCAGGACTTAAAAAAATCTCTGGTCTCTCCTTCCAATCCCTCACAACCTGCTCACAACTAGGGAAAACTTCTTTGTGTCCTTTGGCCAACTCCCAAGTGCTTTCTTGTCAGTATTTTCAAAATGTTTCTCCTATGCCTTATACACACACCATCTACCACGGTTTTCAACTTGGGTTGCTTTTATACTGGCTTTCAGAGCTCTTCTGCCCTGTCTGATTGTTACATGTCTCTTTGGGAGAGTTTTCTTAGTTGGCTCTTCCACTGGGAGACAGTACACACACACAGAGCTTCCTAAGCTGCTGTGAATGTGGTGGTGAAACAGGGCACCATCTGTGACCCAGGCCTCTCTCTGCTTCTGAGCAAAGGAAGCTGCCCTGCATTCCCCATCTCCTGCCAGCCCAGCATAACCTTGCTCTGTGAGCAGCTGTATCCTTCACACTTGTGTTCTTTACTTCTTCTCAATAGGCTAAGAGGATTCTTTGCCCTTCACCTCTTGCCTGACTCCAGCAGGAGCTTAGAGTGCATAAAATGTTATGTAGTCAGAATTTTCTGGGCAGATGATCCATGGTTCTCATCAGATTCTCACAGTTATCCCTGATCTAAAACAAGTGAAGAATCATTGGCCTGTAGGGATAAGAGCTAAGATTCTAAGTACTTTTGGTTAGAGCTACATTTTAGCTGTTTATACCCAAGGTCCTGATTACATGACTCATGACTCAATAACTTGTTGAATTTAAGTATTATTAGGATAGGTGGAAACGCAGCCTCTTGAGCCATTGGGACAGGGAAAGGTGATTGCCGCACTACACTCAACACTGTGTCCCCCTGTTCTACTGGGACATCAGAATTTCAACCATAGCACTGTTGACACAGCTGAACTAACATATACCTGCATTGCATGGGCCATACTGTTTACCTTCTGCTTTCCCTACACTCCAGGACCTTTGAGGTTGTCTCGAAGTCACAGACTTAGAGTCCATGGTATCTTTATCACTGTACCTTCAGCTCTCAGAAATACCACAAGTGATGGCTTTAACAAAGGGAAATTTATTTTCTCACAGTCTAGTAGGCTAGAAGTCCAAATTCAGGGCATCAGCTCCAGGGGAAGCTTTCTTTCTCTCTTGGCTCTGGAGGAAGGTCCATATCATCAGTCTTCCCCTGGACTAGGAGCTTCTCTGCACAGGAACCCTGAGTCCAACGGATGTGCTCTGCTCCGGGCACTGCTTTCTCGGTGGTATGAGGTCCCCATGTCTCTCTGCTCACTTCTCCCTTTTATGTCTCAAAAGAGATTGGCTTAAGACACAATCTAATCTTGTAGATCTCGTCCACATAACTGCTGCTAATCCATCTCATTAACATCATAGTGAAAGGATTTACAACATGTAGGGAAATCACATCAGATTACAAAATGGTGAACAGTCACACAATACTGGGAATCATGGCCTAGCCAAATTGATACACATATTTTTGGGGGACACAATTCAATCCATGACATCCCCCCATAGTTGAACATCCCCCTATAGTTGGACATTCCCCATAGTTACTTTTGCATAATTTTTTATTTGGTTATGATAAAAGTCTTAAAAGCTATTGCAACAAGTCCCCAAACACCAGAGATATGTGATTGAAATAGTTAACCCTCCCACCCCGTTTCACAGCTTTCTCCCCAGATTTCCTCCATCAACTCCCACTTCTCAGAGATAACAATTTGGTACATATCCTCCTGACATTTTGTTATCTTTTGTATTTTGTTATTAAAGTTACACACGCTCACTAGATAATTCTTTTGTATTTTACTTTCAAAGTTATACATGTTCATTTAAAACATTTTGCGTAAATCAGAAAATTAGCCCCATTCCATTTTTGGTTTAGTTCCTCCCCCAATTTTTCCATTCATACAAAAGAATAGTTGGGTTGAGTTGGGAAGGGTTTTTAGAAAGAGAAATGGGTGCTTGTTTTTTGTTTTCACGTAGTTATTTCTTGTTCTAAAGCGTGCCTTGGTAGTAGGCTATGGGTGTGTTCTATTAGTCTATTGCTTTCTATCAAGCAAGTCTTCTCAGAAGAGTTCTTGTTTTTAAGTCTGACTTTAAGGTAAATTTGAAATTTCCAGTGAGATTTAATTTATATGAAAAAAAAAAAAAGCTTTTCTTATATATTAGCACCAAGTTCTACCCATAGGCTCCCAGAAACCCACCAGGAAATATCCACTAAGAGAGCAGTGAGAGCCAGGGGCAACCATTTTCCCCCTTAGCCCTGGCCGTCTGCAGCCCTCTCCTTTGATTTGATGGAATGTACCAGACCTGAACTACCGGTTTATGCTGAAATTGTTGATTATTATCACATCAGAGAGCCCAGGGCCTTTTGTTTTAGCCCTGCAGTGAGGTCAAAGATGAATTTGCTTGTTCTTTATTAAGCTCTTCTGATGCCTTTCAGAATGGTTGTGACATTGATAACAAACAGTTGTTTTCTAAGAGCTTTACCAAATAATACATCAAAGCTGAACACTGAATAGAGAGAGGAAAATGACAGTGAAATGCTGTTTAAAGAAAGGCTTTGTATAAATTCTTCTACTTTGATTTCTCAGCTGACACCTGACACCATGTTTGTCTTGTGGCATTTTTTCAGACCCATCACATTTGAGAAGTCTGAGAGATGGCAAGTGATGGGAACGCACTTCTCTGAGCTCGACGTATCTGGATTAGAGGGGAAGGCAGAAACAGGGAAGAGCAGAGTTGGCCCTGGCACCTGCCTTTGGGCACAAGGAATAAAAGGACCGTTTGTGCTTCAGGGAGGCTTATCTTCTAGGCCACACAATAGGCTGATCCCTCTCAGGCCTGATAGGGGTTGATCCAAAGCTCCCAGCTGCAACGTCTTTATGCCCATTTCCTCCGGCTAACCAGAGTGTTAAGTTTCCAGTGTTCTGAGTCTGAATAAAGGGAGCTTGGAAAGCATTGAAGAGGCGAGGCTTTTCTGTGTGCCCTGCCACTTTTTGGTCTGCATCCACAGTGGTGCCCCATTATTGTCATGATGTCTCTGAACTGAAAAGGCCTTCAACGGCTTTTATTCCAAGCCATTATCACTTAGAAATATGAAATAAATCTTTTAAAAAGGCTACCTTGATATCAGGAATTGGTATGGGGATTACAGGAATGTAGGTTCCAACTGAAGTGCTTCGCCAGACTTTTCTTCTGAATTCTCTGAGGATTCCATGTTTTGAAGAAGGAATAGAGCCCATTTCTATCAAACATGAGTTGTCCAGCCCAATCCTGGTAAAGGTTGTGAGTGGAGTCTATATTATGTGCATTTTATTTTATTGTTTAAGTAAACCTTTAAGATTTACAAGGAGCCCTGGTGGTTCAGTGGTTAAGGGCTAGGCTGCTAACTGAAAGGCCCAAGGTTCAAACCCACCTCACGGCTCTGCAGGAGAAAGAACAGACAATCTGCTACAAGAAAGATTACAGCTTAGAAAACCCTATGGGGCAGTTCTACTCTGTCATGTGGGGTTGCTATGAGTCAGAATCAACGGCAATGGGTCTGGTTTGGTTTAGTTTTTAAAAATTATATGATTGGAGAGTGCATAGTAGAGAAAAGAGAAAATGAGGAGACCAGAAAATAAAAAAATTAAAATCACTGTTAGTCACATCATCTAGAGATAAATAAGTATGAATTTAGGAAAACTGGAAGTTGTCAAAAGTGAAATGGAACACATAAAGATTGATATCTTAGGCATTAGTGAGCTAAAACAGGCTGGTATTGACCATTTTGAATTAGACAATCATATGGTCTGTTATGCTGGGAATGACAAATTGAAGAAAAATGGCATCACATTCATCGTCAAAAAGAACATTTCAGGGTCTATCCTGAAGTACAGTGCTGTCAGTGATAGGATAATGTCCATGTGCCTACAAGGAAGACCAGTTAATAAGACTGTTATTCAAATTTATGCACCAAACGCCAAAGCCAAAGATGAAGAAATGGAAGATTTTTACCAACTTCTGCAGTTTGAGAAATTGATCAAACATGCAGTTAAGATGCATTGATAATTACTTGTGATTGTAATGCAAAAGTTGGAAACGAAGAAAAATCAGTAGTTGGAAAATATGGCCTTGGTGACAGAAATGACGCTGGAGATCGCATGTTAGAAATTTATAAGACCAACGACTTATTCACGGAAAATAACTTTTTGTAACAATATAGACAACGACTATACCTTGCGGGGAAACCCTGGTGGTGTAGTAGTTAAGTGCTACAGCTGCTAACCAAAAGGTCGGCAGTTCAGATCCACCAGGTGCTCCTTGGAAACTCTGTTGGGCAGTTCTGCTCTGTCCTCTAGGGTCGATAGGAGTTGGAATCGACTCAACAGCAACGGGTTTGGTTTTTTGGTTTTTTTATACTTTGCTGGATAGAATACACAGGAATCAAATCGACTACATCTGTGGAAAGAGATGATGGAGAAGCTCAATATCATCAGTCAAAACAAGGCCAGGGACTGGCTTTGGAACAGACCATCAATTCCTCATATGCAAGTTCAAGCTGAAGCTGAAGAAAATTAAAACAAGTCCGTGAGAGCCAAAGTACGACCTTGAGTATATCCCACCTGAATTTAGAGACAATCTCAAGACAAGATATGACACATTGAAGTTTAATGACCAAATACCAGATGAGTTGTGGAATGACATCAAGGATATCATACATGAAGAAAGCAAAAGGTCATTAAAAAGAAAGAAAAGATCAAAATGGGTGTCAGAAGAGACTTTGAAGATTGCTCTAGAACATACAGCAGCTAAAGCAAATGGAAGAAATGATGAAGTAAAAGAGCTGAACAGAAGATTTCAAAGGGTGGCTCAAGAAGACAAAATAAAGTATTATACTGAAATGTGCAAAGACCTAGAATTAGAAAACCAAAAGGGAAGAACACAAGCGACGTTTCTCAAGCTGAAAATGAGGAGAAAATTCAAGCCTCGCGTTGGCAATATTGAAGGAGTCTACAGGGAAATTATTGAATGATGCAGGAAGCATCAAAAAAAGATGGAAGGAATGCAGAGTCACTGTACCAAGAAGAATTGGTCGATGTTCAGCCACTTCAGGAGATAGCATATGATCAAGAACCGATGGTACTGAAGGAAGAAGTCCAAGCTGCACTGAAGGCAATGGCGAGAAACAAGGCTCCAGGAATTGACATAATACTAATGTTTCAAAAAATGGATGCAGCGCTAGAGGTGCTTACTCGTCTATGCCAAGTACTTTGGAAGACAGTTACCTGGCCAACCAACTGGAAGAGATCCATATTTGTGCCCATTCCAAAAAAAGATGATTCAACAGAATGCAGAAATCCAACAATATCATTAATATCACATACAAATAAAATTTTGCTGAAATTAATCCAAAAGTGGTTGTAGCAGTACATCAACAGGAAACTGCCAGAAATTCAAACCAGATTCAGAAGAGGACTTGGAACAAGGGATATCACTGCTGATGTCAGATAGATCTTGGCTGAAAGCAAAGAATACCAGAAAGATGTTTACTGTGTTTTATTGACTATGCAAAAGCATTCGATTGTGTGGATCATAAAAAATTACGGATAACATTGCAAAGAATGGGAATTACAAAACACTTAATTGTGCTTATGAGGAACCTGTACAAAGACCAGGAGGCAGTTGTTCGAACAAAACAAGGGGATACTGCGTGGTTTAAAATCAGGAAAGGTGTGGGTCAGGGTTGTATCCTTTTACCACATTTATTCAGTCTGTATACTGAGCAGATAATTAGAGAAGCTGGACTATATGAAGAAGAACACAGCATCAGAATTGGAGAAAGACTCATTAACAACCTGCAATATGCAGATGACACAATCTTCCTTGCTGGAAGCAAAGAGGACTTGTAGCACTTACTGATGAAGATCAAAGACTACAGCCTTCAGTATAGATTACACTTCAACATAAAGGAAAGAAAAATCCTCACAACTGAGGTTGTTAACCATTGTCATAGGGCAACATGTGTACTAACTGTTAAATGAGAAACTATTTTGTTCTGTAAGCCTTCATCTAAAGTGAGAATA
>NW_004444126.1:376908-393772 GCF_000243295.1 Trichechus manatus latirostris | reverse complement strand
AGACTTACTGGTCTGACAGAGACTGGAGAAACCCCAAGAGTATGGCCCCCAGGCACCCTTTTAACTCAGTACTGAAGTCACTCCTGAGGTTCATCCTTCAGCCAGAGATTAGACAGGCCCATAAACAAACAATAATACACGAATCTCAACCATGTATACAAGGCTAAATGGGCACGCCAGCCCAGGGGCAAGGAAGAGAAGGCAGGAGGGGACAGGAAGGCTGGACAAAGGGAAATGGGGAACCCAAGGTCGAGAAGGGGAGAGTGTTGACCCATTGTGGGGTTAGCAACCAATGTCACAAAACAATATGTGTATTAATTGTTTAGTGAGAAACTAGTTTTCTCTGTAAACCTTCATCTAAAGCACAATAAAAAAAAGAAAAAGAAAGGAGGAAAACTGTAAAAAAAAAGAAAGAAAACCCTGTAGAGCACAATTCTACTCTGACACACATGGGTCACCATGAGTCAGAATAAATTTGATAGCAACTGTTTTTTTTTTTTTTTTTTTTTTTGCAGGGGGTGTTCCATAGTAATAAATGTTTCTCTACACCACACATTTACTAGATGCCTAGCTTCTTTTGTATGGATATACCACATTTATTTAGTCAATCCTTTATTGTTGGATATTGTTGTTTCCAACTTTTTTATATTATAAAAATGGTGAACGCCTTTGTAAGTAAAGACTTCCTTGGAATAAATTCCTAAAGAGGAAATTGCTGGGTAAAGGGTTTGCACATTTTTAGGGCCTTTGATTCTAATTACCAAATTGCTGCCTGGCCTTTTGTGTCAGTTCACATTCTCATCAGCGGTGTGTGAGAACACCTGTGCTCTCTCAGAGGGTGGAATCCCAGTGTTCACATTCAAGGTGACAGTGCTATTTGGCATGGTTTATTTGATAGTCAGTTGTCCTAGTTACACTGCAGTGAAGTTTTATAAACCTTTGTTCACTTTCTTCCCAAACTCTGGAGTATACGTCAGAGTAGAAAGGTTTGTTCTTGTAGTATTGCCATCTTTTTCCTTCTTGAGAAGAGATGGGATTGAGATGGATGCCAGTCATGAGAAATAACACAGAAGGTGAAGTGTTCCCTTTCTGTGAAACTGGAAAGCAATGAGCCAGTTGACTTAAAATGCCAGAAATGTTACTGATTGTGTCCTTTTCCCCAACAGAAACCCAGATGGAGATGTGAGCCCCTGGTGCTATGTGGCCGAGCATGAGGATGGTGTCTACTGGAAGTACTGCGAGATAACTGCTTGCCAGAGTAAGACCATGTATAATACCTGATCTGAACACCAAGAGTGCAGAGTGGGAGGCCACCATCCAGCTCAGGTAGTTCAGGCAGGCGAGTTTCAGAAAGCAGGTGAAGGGAGAAGCCATCACTTCTTTTGTTGAGGATTTTCAGGAATAGGAATGTCTGGTTCCCTCAGTACCCGGTTCCCTTGCTGGGTAAAACCAACGACAATTCTTACCTTAATTTCTGCTTATTGATTCTTTCATGGATACGGAGGACAACGGCTCAGTAGCAGGCTAGAAAAGAAAAAGTACCTTGCACTTTTTGAAACTATTGAAGAACCTATTTATAGACAGAGAAACTCAGTTATAGCACTGATTATTATTATTTGGATTTGGATGTGCCTGCTGAAAAAATAATATTCAGTAAATACCTGATTAAATACCATACAAAGCCAATATTATTGTTCTTTTCCCCACATTAGCATGAAGATGTTCTAATGTTTTATTTTATTTTATGATAATAACCCATATCCTATACCTCCCTGGAGCCCTGGTGGCACAGTGGTTAGAAGCTCGGCTGCTAACCAAAAGGTCAGCAGTTCGAATCCACCAGCTGCTCCTTGGAAACCCTATGGGGCGGTTCTACTATGTCCTATAGAGTCGCTATGAGCTGGAATCAACTCTATGACACCGGGTTTGGTTTTGGGTTTTGTACCTCTCTACTACTGAAAAACCCAGTTTCTTCAGTCTTTTATTAGAAGGCCTATTTTCTGTTTCATTCATTCATTCCTTATTAAGTGTTTATTATATGCAAGATACAAAGGCAAGAAGATACCCTGGCCCTCAGGGAGTATATTGTCTAGCAGGGAACCCTAGAAGGATACTTTAAAACAAGGTAGAAACTATCGTAGAAAGGTTTTACAGAAAGTTTAAAGTACAGAAACCAAAACTAAACCTAGTACTATAAGGAATGTCTTTTTAAATATGCCAGAGGAGCAGGATTTCTCAGTCCCTAGAGCTGAAGAAAAGGTCAGTTCATTCACCATTATTCTGCCTGGCTTATTTTTGTCCTTATTTTCTAAACCTACTTCTTGTCCTGCCCCCTTCTCACTCGTTAGGTCAGAAAGTTTGTAGAATGATGTGGAGATGCGGGTGGGACCTGGGACCCCTGCCTTCTCATGTCCAGAATTCTGATGCCTCCAGGGGAAAGTGCTGCTGGCCCAGTGCTTACCTTTCATAATTTAAACTTCCAAATGTCACCACTGCCTGACAGCTAGGCTTCAGCTTCACTGTCCTTCCAGCTTGACTGTGTCTTAATTCAGTTACAAAATTGAGAAAGCTGTAAAGACTAAAGGAGTAGGCTTTTGTTCAGTCTACTTAGTCAAAATTATAAAATAAAAAGCGTCTCATTTGGCTTTCGTTATGTAAAGAAGAAAGGGAACGGGAGGCGGGGAGGAAAACAGATTTTCCTCGGTCCATTTGTTGTATACAAAGATAGTCTTTTAGTACTAGCCTATGTCATTCTCTCAGGGATGGTGAAGAGGGGATTTCAATCTGTGCACTTTTATTTGGAAAGGTAATCCTCTTCAACTTGCATTTATAAAATATAATTTGGGCCAATAGGAGCTGCTTCCTGTGGTCATTGACCCTAGGCTACAGAAGAGAGAATTCTAGCAAAATGGTACAAACCCCTACAATTTGTAATATTTGTCTGATGTACCTCACTGTTTCAAATAAACCAAAAAACTAAACCCACTGCTGTCAAGTCGATTCTGACTCATGGCAACCCTAGAGGACAGAACAGAACTGCCCCATAGAGTTTCCAAGGCTGTAATCTTTATGGAAGCAGACTGCCACATCTTTCTCCCGAGAAGCAGCTGGTGAGTTCAAACCACCATCCTGTCAGTTAGCAGCAGAACGCTTAACCACTGTGCCACCAGGGCTCCTTGTTCCAAATAAGGGAAATTAAATATTATTTCCATTTCTGACAGCCCTTTTGATAACCCTCTCAACGCTCCTAAAGTTGACCTTGAACTGGGCTGTGGAGGGAGCCTTGCAGAAGTTGGGAACGAGAACTTGAGAGTACCTGGTTTGGGGGAAGTGAGCAGTGTCTGGCTTTGGTGCTTTGGAAAATCCTTCATTCTACCCTAAGGGTACTAGGGCTTCCCATCAGGCCCAACCTCAGACCTTCAGTCTGGCAGAACATTGTGCTTCTGGTACATCTGATTAACATAGTTGAGAAAAGCTCTTAGGCTGTCTGTAGCAAGAGGCCTTGGCAATTGCCTGAAGGATCCACTGAAATACAGCCTGCCTATTTTAGGCCACTTCTGCCCTATTTCTGGATGTGGAGTCAGAATATTCATGAATAATACTAACCCTCTGTGTGAAGCCCGCCATTCATGATTAGCATTGAACTTGTCATACAGGAAAAGGCCTGTGACATGATCAGATTCCTGGAAAGTTCATATCTGAATATAACAGACCCAGCAGGAGCCAGGGGAAATGAATGTTTAGGGACAAAGCAGAATCTGTTGAATGGTGGGTTATTGTGTGGAGACCGGAATCTCTGCCTCTCAGCTCGTTACGTGGAGAGTGAAAACAAGCAGGGAGGCAGAGATGAAGTATGATTCAAAAGGGGCAAAGAAAAATTTGAACTGGGCCCTTGACCTGCAGAGCATGGATCAGAACTAACTGTTAAAAGGAGAACAACTCCAAGGTAATTGGACTTGCCCTTCAAACTGCTTTTGCCAGGATGTTTCAGAAACCCTGAGTTCTTATTACAGACAGGAGAAATACAAATTTTAAAAGCAAATTCCAATGTCATCAAGTTTATCATCCCTCTAGGTCCCACCCTCTAGATCTCCAAGTCCTGTTGCTTTGACTGTTGAAAGGGGAAATGTTTGGCTTAATATCCATCCTTTGCATGCCTCTTTTGTTAAACAATCACCCTTACCGTCCTAATTCCCCTTAGCTTCATTGCTTCTGAGGGACATGTTAGTGAGGACCTCAGCATGGCTTTTACTTTGCTCTTTTTTGCCTAGAGGATGTTTATAAAAGTTTTGTACAGTTTTTGAAAGTAAATAATGTATTTGTGAGTGGGGGGAATCTTACAAATGGCATTTAAAGGCAAATGTAATTTTCTTCACATAGCTCATTTGGGCCTGAGGCCATGGGCGTGAGAAATTTACCTTCTCATCTCTGGGAACTGTTTTTTGTTTACTTGTTTACTATAAAAAGTTCACTTGTTTAGTATCAACCCAACTATAAAAAATTCGTCTTTGAAATGGGGAGTGAATATCGACTGGGTATTAGATTATATTAAGATATTACTGTTAATTAGGTATGTGTCTTAGTTTGTTAGTGCTACTGTAACAGAAATACCACAAGTGGGTGGCTTTAACAAACAGAAATTTATTTTCTCACAGAATAGGAGGCTATAGAAGGCCAAGTTCAGGGCATAGGCTCTAGGGGAAGGCTTTCTCTGTCCACTCTTGGGGAAGGCCCTTGTCTCTTTCAGCTTCTATTACTCGGTTCCTTGGCAATCTTAACCTAGCGTGCATCTTCCCCTCTGTTTGTGCTTTCCTTCTCTGTGCCTGATTTGCTCTTTTATATCTCAAAGGTGATTGGCTTAAAACACACTTTAAACTGATATGGTCTCATTAACATAACAAAGAAAGTCCTGTTCCCAAATGGGATTATAGCCACAGGTATAGGAATTTAGGATTTACAACACATGGTGGTTTTATTTTTATATATGTATATATATTTTTAATGTCCTTTTTAATTACGGATGCATATTAAAGTATTTGTGGTTGAAATAAAATTTATGTTTGGAATTTGCTTTAAAATAGAAAGTAACTGGGTAGGGGTGAGGGAAATAGGTGAAACAAGAATAGTTTAAAAAAATGTGGATATTGATACTGGGTGATGGGTGATTTTTAGTATTCTTTCCCATTTTTGTGTATGTTTGAAAGTTTCCATTATAAAAATAAATTTTTATATTAATTTTACAATATTCTAAATGTTAAAAAAAAAATACAATATTCAGAGTATCCAGATTCAAATAGGTAACATGATCTGTAATACTTTTGTGTATAGCTCACAGGTATCTGAATTAATTATTAAAATTAGTTATTAAAATTTAAAATCCACACAAGAACTTTAGACATACTTAGATTATTATTAGCTGTGATAAATGATATTTCTTAAGCTCCATTCACATGCCAGATTTTGTACAAAGTGGGGAGTTACAAGGATGGCATGGTCTGTGACTTGTGGGGAGCCCCCAGTCTAGGACGTAAGACAGACTTACAAATAGATAAACGTATCAAGATACTCTGTAATAAGTAAGGTAAGCAAAAGGTTCTATGGGAGCACCAAAGAGGGACATTTGCCCTGGCCTGGTAGGAGGCAGGGGCTACATTTGTCAAAGAGGGCTGCTTGAAGAAGTTAAGTCTTAGTGCAGGGCGTCTCCAACTTTAAGGGGCGTACAGTCACCTGGATTCTGATTCAGTAGGTCTAAGCGGGCCTGAGGTTCTTCATTTCTAACAAGCTCCTGGGATACTGAAGTTGCAGACCTCAATTTGAGTAGCGCAGTTCTAGATGTTGGGTGGGGCGGAGGTAAGGAAGGGATTTGAGGCAGAAGGAACAGTTTGCAGGCACGCGGTATTTGCATGCACACGCACACACACAGAGTGGTAAATTTTAAGAAGGAAGGGGCAGGCACTGGCTCAGGAACACTCTATGCTCATCTCTCTCCATGTGGTTCGCCCCTTCATCCAAGGAAAAACTCAGCCTCAGCCTTCAGACCCAACTTTCTTTCTTGCCTGAGCACCCTAAGTTAAAAAGACTGGGGCTAGGGTCTGAGAGAAGAGAGGCAGAGGTCCTGGGAGAGTACTGATAAGTTTCATTCAATGAGCTGTTAGAGCTTTTATGTGAGCGGTGCTATCTCTGTTAAACTGGGTTGGGACACAGTATGCCTGAAATAGTGTTAAATTTGTTTTAATTTAAAGGAGAACGTTGTGCTATAGGTAAGGTGATGTGAACTGTAAAAAAGAAAAGTATGAATAATGCAGCTTCCATTAAAAGATGAAGAAGAAGTAGGAGGAGGAAGGGGAAGAAGAAGAGGAGATGAGGTCTGAGAAGAAATAAACAGAGCAGATAATGGAAAGTCTGTGGTCTGGCTACAGAGCTTGGACTTGATTGAGGAAGATGTGATAAGGCTGAGAAGAGTGTGGAGTGTCTGAAGGAGATGTTTCTCCATAGCTTCTTCAGCATCTGTACTAGGGAGTTGGGGTGAGATTTCTCCCTTTGAATCAGTGAGAAGTTGTCTGGTGATTGTTATCATCCACACAGACCTAGGGACCTAGGAGGATGCCAGCACTAGTGCCTCTGCAACATGGAACCTTAGGTCGATCTCAGCCTCTGCCCGCACTGGCTCCTAAACTGTTAGTATTTACCTTATTAAAATGCAGTGCAAAAAAACAGGATTTGAAGGCTTCTGATTGTGATCCCTAATAAGAATTTTTAAAGCTGTGTTTAAAGTTTATAAAAAGCCAAGGACGCTTTGGCAGTGGTGGTCAAGACAGCCTCTCAATTATAGCCAATGCTTTGTTTCTCTTTTATGCATTTTAATGTCAGCACTGAATTTTAGTGTTTCTGCCATCATTGAATGCCTACTATGTACAAAGCACTTATATTCACATTATCGTATTTAACCTTTTCAACAATTCTATGAAGCATATAGTATGTCTACTCTTCCCCTTCCACCGCCCTATCCTTATTTTTCAGATAAGGAGATTGTGGTTAGAGTGAAGCTAGAGTGGTTACTTTATTTGATGAGGATGACACTCTGGGCCGAACAGGAGTTGAATCTAGGATTCCTGACAGCGAGTCCAGGGCCCTTTCCTTTCAGTACTTGAGAACAGCCCCCACTTCCTTTATTGCCTTGAAAATGGGGGCCCTGGATATAGCCAGGCTACTGCTGAGGTCATTCTTCAGAATTTTCTTTGTGGATTGTTTGGAATTAAAGTTTGAAATTCTGATAGTATGCCGAATCATTAAGATTGCCTTTCTGACATTGTGGAAACCAAAGGATTAGCTCAGTGGCGACAGAGGGTCTGCAGTTCATGCTGTTAGCTCTAAGTGATTTTCTTTTCTTCTTTGGGTTTGGGAAATCCCAGGCCCCAGGAGTAAAGCAGGCTGCAGTGGTATCCAGGAAGAATTTGTTGCACAGCAGAGCTGCCCTGGAGAATGCTAGGCTGGCTCCGCGGGTGTTCCCAGCCCAGCTGTTCTCAGCCGGGAAAGGTTTCCCGTGGCTGGACTCTGCAGGAAACACCACATCACCAGCTTTGTCCAGGCCTCAAGGTCTCTCCCAGTCCTGCATCTTTATTGCTGTGGGATCAGTTCACCTCCTCTAAAAGGACTGCTCTCTGTGCATCATTTATAGTTCACAGCCTCAAACTTTAACCTGTAGCAAAAACAATATGGAAATGAACATTAATAGTATGAATTATTCAGACTAATTTTTTTCCTCTGGGCTTTGTCTTTCAGTTACAGTTACTTAGGATTTTTGCTTCTTTCAACCTTTTAGACTGCCCAAATTAGTATCGTTAGAATCCTGTTTTATATTGTTTATTCTTGTTTTACGTGAGTAGTTAGTTTTGTTTTCCCAACTAGACTAAACTGTTCAAAGATAGGAGCAGCAGTAGCTTGGGAATTTCTGTGTATGAGAGACTTAGGGTAGAAAGGAGAACTCAAGGATTTCCCTTGAAACTGCATTTCCCTAGCAAATGTTTATTTGTGGAGGGGTTGCTGATGGAATTTATAGTGGCTTTACCCTCTCAAACCACTCCTTGGCTAACACTGAAAAGAACCATATATTGCAACAATCTTCTACAACACCTAGCACAGTGCAGGCCATAACAGGTGCTCAGTAAATATTCTTTGTTGGGGACGTGATGAGAGATCTCTTCCCATAAGAGAGATAACACAAGCTAGTGGAAAGAATGTGGACTTTAGAGCGACGTGGCTTAGGTTTGAATCATCACTTGCTTTATGGCTTTAGGCAAAATGACTTCCCTCTGAGCCTTGGTTTCCTCTCTGTGCTTTCCTATCAGGGCTATTTTGAAAATTAAATGAGTAAAACGCATACAGCTCCAAGTCCAGGACCTGGTGCGTGGTAGTACCAACAGGTATTTTGGTAACTGGTGCTTTCCCGGAGGAATGGGCTACCATTGGCCTGCTCCTGTGGCCTAACTCCTAGAAGGCATTATTCCTAACCTTCTTTTTATTTCTGCCCATTCTTTTTTCATCTGACTGACTGAGGGTTCAGTACCAGGCGTCAGCTGCTGCTGCTATGGTCATTCCCCTTGAGACCTGTGGCATTGGACCCAGGGAACACAAGAGACCCCATGTTTGTTCTTATAATGCAGTTTCATGGATTCAGGTCTGACGTACACTCGGCTATTTTTTATTTTTGGCAGTGGATGTTATTTAATTTTCCACACAAAAATATACACTTTCTGAACCAAATAGACATTTTCCTCAGTGACAGATACACTGTATTTCCAAAATGTTCTAAAGCACAGTTGTGTAAAGCATAATAATAATTTGAAAAGAGAAAAGTATTGAGATCAATAAAGATGATTTTACTGGTACTTGATAGGGTCCATAAGGAATATAAATTTCGGTTCCAGTTGCTGTTGAGCTGATTTCGACTCACAACAATCCCATATATGTGAGAGTAGAACTGTGTACCATAGGGTTTTTATGGCTGTGACCTTTCAGAAGCAGATGGCCAGACCTTTCTTCCAAGGTACATCCACTGCCAGTTAGTAGCCTAGCACTTAACTCTTTGCAGCACCCAGGGACATCCAAGGAATATAAATAAACATAAGAAATAGTTCCCACCCTCAATCTTATGATATAGTTAGGAATCTGAGTTATAAACCTATGAGAAAATTGTAAGCAGCATACCAATTACATAAATAAGTGTTGAATTATGAGGTACAATGCTGTGAGTTTTTGAAGATGAGAGGGTCAATAGGGTTGTGGGAGTTGGGGGGCATCATTATGGAGAAAGGTGGGTAGGGAATGGATGGATCAGGGCACACCAGATCAGGAACAACATGACAGAGGGATGGAGGAAGGGCACGAGATTGGTAGGAGTATGGATTGGGATCTAGGCTGCCTGGAGTAGAGGAGTGGACAGAGAGGAACCAGGTAAGACCTTGAATGCCAGAGTTGATAATATGGGGAATGACATGCTGAAAGCCCTACTTTTGGAACATGGGTCCCGTGTCCATTTACAGGATGGATAGGAGGAAGGAAGTTTGGGGAGGAGAGGATGAGTGTAGATTTCTAAATCCAGGGAATAAGGGCCTGGGCTATGATGGCCCAGTGAGATAATAAGACTGGAAGGGTTAAATCCACGATGCATTTAGGAAGAAGACAGAACTTGATGACAAGTGGAATATATAAGGGATGAAACAGCAGGAAGAATAAAAGATGACTCTGTGGTTCCTTGCCTAGGTATTTGTGGTGTCTCTGAAAAAATGTCCAAGTCAACAAACCAGGCTCTTCTTCCCAGAGGCACAGATGTATTATGAGGTACAGTGGACTGAACTTTAATCAAGTAAGCTGTTTTGGTTCTATCACTGCCTAACAAGCCACCCAAAAACCTAGTGGCTTAAAACAACAAAAGCTTATCATTTCTTCTGATTCTGTATGTCATGGATTGAATTGTGTCCACCAAAAATATCTGTCAGCTTGGCTAGGTCATGATTCCTAGTATTGTATGATTGTCTACCATTTTGTCATCTGATGTGATTTCCCTATGTGTTGGAAATCCTATCACTATGATGTAATAAGATGGATTAGTGGCAGTTACACTGATGAGATTTACAAGATTGGATAGTGTCTTAAGCCAACCTCTTTTGAGATATAAAAGAGAGAAGCAAGCAGAGAGACAGGGGGATCTCATACCACCAAGAAAGCAACGCCAGGAGCAGAGCACATACTTTGGACCTAAGGTTCCTGTGCAGAGAAGCTCCTAGCCCAAGGGAAGATTGATGACACAGACCTTCCTCCAGAGCTGACAGAGAGAGAAAGCCTTCCCCTGGAGCTGACACCCTGAATTTGGACTTGTAGCCTACTAGACTGTGAGAGAATAAATTCTTTGTTAAAGCCGTCCACTTGTGGTATTTCTGTTATAGCAGCACTGGGTGACTAAGACACTGTGTACTGACTGAGTTTCAGCTGAGCAGTTCTTCTGCTGCTCTCACCTGGGCTCAAGCAGGTGACTGCATTCATCCCAGAGCTCTGCTGGGACTGGAACATCCAAGATGATGTCAGACCTCTAGCCAGGTGGCCTCTCTTTCCAGCTGGGTATTCTTTCTTCTTATGTGATGGCTGGCCTCCAAGAGAAAGGAAGCAGAAGCTGCCAATCTTCTTAAAGCATGAACTCCCAAGTCCACCACATTCTGTTGGTCAACAGCAAGTCGCAAGGCCAGCCTAGATTCAACAGTAGAGTGAATCAATTCCAACTCTTTAAAGTGGGGAACAACACATATGTAAAGGGCAGGGAGAAATTGTTGGGGCCTTGTTTGGAGACCATCTGCCACATTCAATCTCCAGAAATTAAATTTCAGAGAAGGGGCTCCCACCAAAAGGGAACTACCACTGGGAGACATCAGTGCCAATCAGGGATCAGGATCCTTAGGAACTCTTACTACCTTCCCCTAAAGGTTAAATTTCATTGAGGAAGAAGACAGAGCTGTGCTTAGTTATTTGGATGAGTTGGTATGACTCAGAGGCGTGAGTGAGGCTGTTTGAAGAATCAGAGTGACTGAAATAGATTGTTGATATTTAAAAGTAAAGTTGTAGAGGGGTGGTGGAGCCATATTGTGGTAAGGACTTGGAGCAAGATGGCAGCTTTCAGATTTGGAACAGAAGTTACAGATGGACAGGAGGGGCTGCAGTGTGCTGGTGGTCACAGGGCTGAGAGTGTGGATGAATCTACACTTAACCCCTCGATGCTCTGAAGGGAGTATTTTAAGTGATTAGTTCCCTAGTAAGGCACCAGTAGTATCATCTTTCCATTAGAAGACTACCCCTCATTCGCACTTAGTTCTAGTTCCCATGGAGGGGAGAAATCAGCTACTGAGGTACCAGTGCGAGTCCCTGGGGCAGAAAATGGTATTGACACAGGGAATAAATGACATTTAAAATAGGTATCATTTCTGAAGGAGCAGATTTATAAGAAGAAATAAAAGGAATTCTGCAGAGCCATGGAAGGAGTTTTCTAAAACTCAGGATAAGAACTTTGGCTCTTGGTTTCTGAAAGCAAGTATCCTAGGTCTGGTCAGAGCTCTGGAATAGAAAACAGTAACAGTCAGGGCTGCTTCTTATGTGAATTGCCGTCTGAAGATTTGTGTTCAAGTTAAGCTTTTACGATGATGGGCAGCCTTCTTTTTTTTTTTTTAAATAATATTTTATTGTGCTTTTGGTCAGCCTTCTGTCTTTGACAAGAATTGCTTGGTTGCCAGGAATAGAACTTACTAAAGTTAACTCGAGCAAAAGGGATTTATTGAAAGGATATTAGAGGTATATTACAGAACCTAATCCCTGTCTCCCAAGAACCTGAAAGAAAGCATCCACTCTCACAATCTCTCTCTGGGGCCACAGGGTCCCCCATCTCTGCTTCTCTCTCAGCATGGCACCCATTCTTCTTCCTCTTTGTGTACCAGCAAAATCCGCTCACTCATCAGCTCACGTGGACCAAATATGGTGAGTTGCCTTAACCCCTACTTGATCGATCCCTGCAAGTCCATTGCCTGCAATTCACTAACTGGAATCCTGATTCCAGATTCTTGGAAGAGAAAATCTGATGGTCCCAGTGTGAGTCAGCTGTGACCAGAGGAGGGGGTCTCTTGGCCTGTCCCAACCAATAGCAGTTATGGGAGCAGATACTCTGAGAAGGTGCTGTGGTTCTCAGAGGAGGGCTGTGAGCTGTGCAGACCCCCCCAGAAGTGTGTAGACTACCTTCACAATGCGGCCACAGTTATACCCAAATGTATCTATTTAGTGTTCAAGGAGCCCTGGTGGTACAGTGGTTAAGTGCTTGGCTGCTAACCAAAAGATTGGCAATTGGAACCCACCAGCTGATCCACGGGTAAATGATATGGCAGTCTGCTTCTATAAAGATTACAGCCTTGGAAACCCTATGAGGCTGTTTTACCTGTCCTGTAGGGTCACTCTGAGTTGGAATCGACTTGACAGCAATGGGTTTGGTTGTTTATGATAGTCAAATAAGAGTTCTTGGGTTAATCTGAATGGAGCACTATCTCCCCTCAGCCTACCTCTCAGATTATCTCGGTCAAGAACTCTGAACATCTAGAGAAAATATTGGTAATTAACTGCTGTGAGTTTTAAAGCCTCAGCTATGATAAACAAGGGGTCCATTTGTGTTTTAAGATGATTTTTTAAAAATTGAAAGTGATGAAGCCTCTTTGGTAAGAGGAAAAATGCATGACCAAGCCACAAGGACTTTAAAGTGGCCTTGAAAGTAAAAAAGAATTTGAGAACAAATATCCTTTTTCAAATTGACTTTTCCTCCCTGCTTCTGGGAAGAGCTGAGGGTGGGACACAGTCTGGAAATCCACTCAGTTGACCAGTAACGCTTTTGAAGACTGCATGACGCGTCTTCTCTGGCGAGACCTTGAGCCACACTTTCCAGTACGAGTCAGAGGGCAGTGGCACCCCTCAGAGGCTAACCACTTTCTCAGAGGCTCTTCCCATTGTGCACAGAGCGTTAAGGGAGTAGTAGAATGTTTGAGAATTTGGTCTTTAATTTCAGGGAGTCATGTTTTCATTTAGTTCCTCAGATTGACCCTATGAGAAAAGGGGGTAGGGACACCAAGGAAAAGGCCGTGGAGTGAGAATCTGCAACCCCGGCGCTGACCCTGTTGTATGTTCCCATGCAAGCCCCTAACCTCGCTAAACTGTGGTTTCTTCTTTGTCAGATAGGAATACCATCATCTGCCCTGCCTTCCTGAAAGGGCTGTGAGTTTCATGTGAGAGGACTTATGTGAAAGCACATTGTCTGCTAGACAGATGTAAGAGATTAATATTTTAATATAGAGGGTAAAACCCAGTTTTTTGAGGAGGCTGCCTTTGATTTCGTCTCAGCAAGTTTTTCGTATTTGTGTGGTAAATGATAAAAGCCTTATTATATATAATGATAATAAACACTGTTTATTCAGCACATACTATCCTGCCAGGCCTTGTGGTATTTATTTTGTTTACATTATCTCATTTTAATTATCACAAGAGCCCTTTGAGGTACATATTGTTCCTCTTCCCACTGCTGATGAAACTGAAATTTATAAAAAGGCCACGATGGAGGGGCCAGAACTCATGCAAGGGCCTTTCTGACACCAGGTAAGCCCACATTTGTGATCACTTGAATGTGCCGGCTGCTCCGGGGCAGATGACGGTAGCACCAGTGCCCTTCAGAGTATCGCCACATACTGGGAAGTGAGCAGGCAAAAACAACCCCTGAGCTATACCTTGGAGGGCAGCAAGTGGGGAACATAAATGCTGTCCCTCTTTTAGAAATTATGCTTAGTTTTCTTACAATTTTATTAAGCACTATAATTTTTTCTAAGCCTAAGCCTAAGCAGCAGCAGATGAAGAAGAGGCTAAGCAAAGCCCACAGGCGCTGATAATAGTAAGAACTAGATGTTCTCTAAGACCTCTTTCAGTTCTAACCTTCTGATGTCTCAGCAGCCTTGACAGCAACCAAGGAGACAGGTTAACTATTAAAGTCAGACACAAAAACACAAAAAAGCACGTCAGTCTGGGGCTGTTCGGGGAAGAACATTTGATGACCTCAGGTCACCAAGAAAAATTTAAAACAGGTTGAACTATGTTAAATTTGCTTAAGAAATATGTAATGCATTTTAGAAAGGTTTTATCCGAAATGTTTAAGATAACATTTTTAGTTTTAAAGTTAATTGTTATAGCCAAAGAGGACAGTGAGCAGGAGTCAAAACCAGTGCTTACTAGCTTTCAGTAGATGTTGCTGTGCAGATCAGCTCTGCTTTTTGCTTCTGCTCTGCTCTGTTCCTTCAGTGCTGCCCGAGAGGTACCTTTACCCGCTCCCTCTGTGGTTTCAGCTGGCGACCCTGGACAGGCTTGCTCATTCAGCACATAGTGATAGCACACCTGCAGTGTGGCTGGGGCCAGTGCCAGCCCTGGGAACACAATTGTGTGCAGAAGATATAGTCCTGCTTCAAGTTGTTCATGGTTAAATCCAGGAGTGAAACAAGTAACAGGTGTTTAGAATCAAACTCATACAGACTGCTTTAGGACCACACAGCAGGGGCTTATAAGCCTTCAGATGAGACCCCAGCCCTGACACTAGTGAGAGGCCCTGAAGCAGAGGACCCAGCTAAGGGGGCAGGGGCACAGATGGGGACGGGAACTCCCAGAGGAAATGATGCTCAGGCTAAGTAGGGAAGAGTATTCCATGCAGAAGGAATAGCATGTGCAAAAACTGAGAGGCCAGAGAGCAAGGTGCAGTTGGGAAACTTGTACATATGCTATAATTTAATTTGGCCTTGGTATAGAATGTGAGCCCAGGGGTAGAAAGACCATACTGGCAGGGAAGGGAAGGCAAGACAGCACAGATCAGGCAGTGCCTTGTGTACCCCTTGAGAAAGTGTTGGCTTTATCCCAAGTGGCAACCAGGGCACTTTGAAGGGTTTTAGACAGGGCCCTGCCTATCCCTCCACCTGCTGCTGCTTTTCCCTCTCTTCACCACTGGCCATGCTCACTTGGATGTGCAAGGCCAAGGTCATCCTTGCCTCAGGCCTTTGTATTTGCCACTCTTTCTGCCTGGAATGTACTGTGAAAAGATTGTTCTGGTTGCAGTGTACTAACTAGATTGGAGAGGATGAGCCTGGGAACAGGTAAATAGTATAGGAGATCGATGCAGTGGTCTCAGTGGAAGGAGACGGTGGCCTGAACTGGGGAAGTGGCAGCATGAATGGAGAGGCATGGACAGTTACATGGTATTTTAGGAGGTAGAATTGACAGTGTTTGGCAAGTGGTTGACTTGGGCCCTAAGGATGATCCCCCAGGTGGCTGGACTGTGCCACTGGTGTTCCAGTGTCTTAGAGCAGCAGTAGGGCATGGTCTGCTTCCCAGCAATCCACCTCATGGTGTGTTTGGGGACTTTGCTGCCCCACTGGAACATAAGCTGCCTGGATTTGCTCACCAGATTGTTGTGAATAAAGCTTACAGGTTCCAGCTGCATTAATGCAACCCATGGCCTTGTTTATGTCAAATCTTAACATGTATGATTATGTGCCTTGGGTTCTGTATGAACTAATGCATAGAAACATGCTTACTTGTGAGCATAATGGAACAAATGAGAAAAAAATCGGAGTAAATGAACGAGGTGATCGTGATCAAGTGCAGCAAGTCACTGGGTTACGAATGTCTGACTTAGGAACAACTCGAATTTGCCCTTTAGTGTTATATAAATTTGCCCTTGCTTTGAAACGATTGAACTAACCCCTACCCGAAACAAATTCTTTATCACAATCACCTTCACTTACTGCATGTGCAGCTTTTAAATCACTGAAAAGGCTTCAAGCCTTTTCTTGCACTAAAGTAAGGCTAAATAAGAACCGTATGTACCTGTGCTAACTTAGCTACAAATTAGACTTAAAGACACACTTAGGAACGGATCTTGTTCATAACCCAGGGACTGCCTGTAGCTCTTGTTAAGAACCGTTAAACACATGGCTCAGGTTTCCATATGCAAGGTCCCTTTAACAACAGCAACTTATATATATGCCCCTGACTGCACTGCAGTTGTTTAAACCCTACAACCCAGACATTCCCAAGCAGGCCCCTGGACTCTTACTGCCTAGAGCCTTTCTGTTTACATTTGCTACTATAGAGATTTGGTTTGTTTCCGAAAGATGCATTTTAACATTTGTGTGGTGAGCCACATTTGTTATATTTGAACCATCTATGACGCAAGGGAGAAGGGTAACCACTTGGCTTAGAGGGGGAAGGGCAACTCTTGGGGTTAGCTGAGGTACTTCCTGCCAACTTAAAATGAGCTGTTTAGATGGTGGCAGAAATAAAAAAGTATGTGTGTATACATATACACATACATAGTTTCTTATAGCCAAAGCCAGTGTGGATGTAGAGATAGGTAGGTAGGTAGATAGATAGCTGCCGTTGAGTTGACTCTTAACTCATGGCGACCTTATGTACAACAGAACAAAGTGTTACCCAGTCCCATGTCATTCTCATAATCGCTGGCATGTTTGAGTTCATTGTCAGGGCTATGTGCAAATCCATCTCACCAAGGGTCTCCCTCACCCTCGCTGGCCCTCTATTTCACTAAACATTATGGCCTTCTCCAGTGATTGATCCTTCCTGATGCTGTGCCCAAAGCAAGTGAGTCGGGCAGTTCTGTTGTGATCCATAAGGTTTCCTTTGCCTAATTTTTGTTTTGAAATTTTTTTATTGTACTTTAGATGAAGGTTTACAGAACAAATAGTTTCTCATTAAACAGTCAGTACACATATTGTTTTATGACACTGTTTAACAA
>NW_004444126.1:356931-376630 GCF_000243295.1 Trichechus manatus latirostris | reverse complement strand
ACTGCTGTGCCTCATTAGTCCTGTTGTGTTTTATGAGGCTGTCCAATCCGCAGCTGAACAGTGAGCATCGGGAGGGGCTTCACCACTGAGCTAAAAGGGTGTCCGGGGGCCATACTCTCAGGGTTTCTCCAGTCAGTCGGGCCTGTAAATCTGGTGTTTTTTGTGGGTTCCAGCTCTGGCCAGGACCTTCTATTGTGATCCCGGTCAGAGCAGTCGGTGGTAGCCGGGCACCATCTAGCTATACTGGACTCAGTCTGGTGGAGGCCGTGGTAGCTGTGGTCCATTAGTCCTTTGGACTAATCTTTTCTTTGTATCTTGTTCTCTTCCTTCTCCCTTGCTCCCAAAGGGGTGAGACCAGTGGAGTATCTTAGATGGCTGCTTACAGGCTTTTAAGACCCCTGACGCTACTCACCAAGGTAGAATGTAGAAGATTGTCTTTATAAACTGTATTATGCCAATTGAGCTAGATGTTCCCCAAGATCATGGTCCCCACAGCCCTCCGCCCAGCAATTCAGTCCCTCAGGGAGTTTGGATGTGTCTATGGAGCTTCCATGATCTTTCCTTGTACAAGTTGTGCTGGCTTCCCCAGTAATGTGTACTGTCTTACCCTTCACCAAAGTTACCGCTTATCTATTTAGTTCCCCCCCCAACTCCTCCCATCCCTTGTAACCAGCAAAGATTGTTTCTTTTTTGTGTGTAACCTTTTATATGAGTTATACAGTAGAGGTCTCATACGATATTTGTCCTTCTGTGATTGACTTATTTCACTCAGCATAATGTCCTCCAGTTTTGTTCCTCTTACTCTCCTGTGCTGAGTTCCTTTTGTTTGTGGATTTTTTTTCTTTTGTTTTTGTAGGTTTTGTTTTTACAGAGACTTTGTTTTTCTTCATTTTGATGAGTAGGTTTGTTAACTTTCTTTGTGGTTACCATGAAATTTGCCCTGATCTTCCTAGATTTGAACCAGTCTATTATTACTTTGTATCACTTGACTTCCTCTCCATTAGAAGGTTCTATACCTATACTCTTTGCCTAATTTTTTGAAGTAGATCTCCAGACCTTTCTTCCTAGTCTGCCTTGGTATGGAAGTTCTGCTGAAACCTGTCCACCATGGATGAACCTGCTGGTTTTTGAAATATCCGTGATATAGCTTCCAGCATCACAGTGTGGATATAAACTTATTAAACTGGACCATGCTGTTTTCCAGTCTCAAACATAAAGGGGAAATGCCATCTAAGAGTTGATATGGCTGTCACTTTGGAATTGGGTAATATATAACTCTTAACTGACCTAGAAGTGCTTCCAGGACCAGGTTGCATTCATGTCTTGTTATAGCTTCAGTTATATAAACTGAGGAGGCAAACAGAGATTCAGTGATTCATAAATTGATAACACAGATGGAAAACTAAGGTCCAAGGAGGTTAATTTGCTCATTGCCCACAACAAATCCATTCTTTCATTCAATAAACATATATTTGGTATGTATAGGTGTCTTAGTTATCTACTACTGCATGACAAATTACTCCAAAATTTATTGGCTTAAAAAAACACATATTTATAGTCTCACACTTACTGTAGGCCAGGAATCTGGGCACAACTTAACTGAGTCCCTGCTTCAGGATTTCTCACAAGCCTGCAGTCAAGATGTCAGCCAGGGCTGGGATCACATCTGAAGGCTTGACTTGGGAAAGATCTGTTTCCAAGCTCATGTCATTGTTGGTGGGATTCAGTTCCTTGTGGACTGTTGGACTCAGAGTCTCAGTTTCTTGCTAGCTGTTGGCTGGAGGCCATCTTCAGTTCCTTGCCACGTGGTCTCTCCAACATGACTTATTGCTTCATCAAAGTATACAAGCTGAGAAAGAAATGGAAAGAGTCTGCTAACAAGACAGAAGTCACATTCTCTTGTGACCTAATCATGGAAGTAATACCCCATTAACTTTGTTTGCCACACTCTATTAGTCAGAAACAAGTAACCAGACCAGGCTGCACTCAAAGGGGAGAGCATTACACATGGGCATTGTCATGGATTGAATTGTGTCCGCCAAAAATATGTGTCAGCTTATCTAGACAATGATTCTTGGTATTGTGTGATTATCCACCGTTTTGTCATCTGATGTGATTTTCCTATGTTGTAAATTCTACCTCTATGATGTTAATGAGGCAGGATTAGATGTAGTTATGTTAATGAGGCAGGACTCAATCCACAAGATGAGGTTTTGTCTTAAATCAATCTCTTTTGAGATATAAAAGACAGAAGTGAGCAGAGAGGTAGAGGAACCTCATACCACCAAGGTAGAGGAGCTAAGAGAATAGCGGATCCTTTGGACCTGGAGTCCCTGCGCTGAGAAGCTCCTCGACCAGGGAAGATTGATGACAAGGACCTTCCCCAGAGCTGACAGAGAAAGAAAGCCTTCCCCTGGAGCTGGCACCCTGAATTTAGACTTCTAGCCTCCTAGACTGTGAGAGAATAAATTTCTGTTTGTTAAAGCTATCCACTTGTAGTATTTCTGTTGTAGCAGCACTAGATGACTAAGACAGATGTGAATACCAGAGGTGGGGATCATTGAGGGCCATCTTTGAAAGCCATCTGCCACAATTGGTACATACATTCAGGTTTCTTTATTCTCAGATAAGGCTTTTTCTACTAGACCAAACCATCTCATTGTGTGGTTGTGAAACACTAGTATGCTCACTGTGGTAAGCTGAATAATGGCCTCCCAAAGATGTCCATATCTTAATCTCCAGAACATGTGAATATATTACCTTACATGACAAAAAAGACATTGCAGATGTAATTAAGTTAAGGATCTTGAGATGGAGAGATGATCCTGGATTATCCAGGTGGACCCAGTGTAATCACAAGGGTCTTTATAAGAGAGAAGCAAGAGGGTCAGAGTCAGAGAAGGCGATGTGACTACAGAAGCAGAGGGAGAGAAGGAGATATGACTATGGAAGCAGAGGACGGAATGAAGTGGCCATCAACCAAGGAATGTGGGCAGTCTCTAGGATCTGGAAAAAGCAAAGAACAGATGCTCCACTAGAGCATCCAGAAGGAATGTAGCTCTGCCGACACCTTGATTTTAGCTCCATAGGACCCATTTAGGACTTCTGACTTCTAGAACTGTAAGATAATAAACTTATGTTGTTTTAAGCCACAAAGTTTGTAGTAATTTGTTACAAGAGCAATAGGAAATTAATACACTCACCAGAAGACCTTGGGAGAAACCCTCTTGTGGAGCCGTCTAAGGAAAGAGGAGTTTAGTTAGAAGGCATGGGATGATGGGCTGCCAAGGGCTTTTCCTGCCCTCCAGTGATTCTGGAATATAATTTACCATTACATTGTAACTTCTCTATTTTTAGAGATATTTTAGAGAACTGTTCCTATTTCCCTTCAATATTAAATCCTATCAATATTGAACAGTTACAGAATTTCTTAGGGTTAGTTAAAGGTGAACCTGTGTCTCACATACTCTTCAAAATAAAACAAAAACATGACAGCTGGTAGAAGACACGAAAGCTTCCATGTTGAAAACTTGTTGCTTGTTATTTGTACTTCAAGAGTGGAAATATTGTCTGGGATGAAACTACCTGGCACAAAGAACTTTCCCTCTTGGCGTTTCACATCCAGGTGTTGTGAAATTCTTTTGTTCTTTTTTCTCCAGTGCCTGGAAACCTTGGCTGCTACAAGGATCATGGAAACCCACCACCTCTAACTGGCACCAGTAAAACATCTAACAAACTTACCATACAAACCTGCATCAGCTTTTGTCGGAGTCAGAGGTTCAAGGTAATGGCTCTGTGGCTGTGCCTGTTTAGTGGTTATTAATAAGTAAAGAACAAGATAAACACATGAATGTATTCTGCTGAGATAGCGTAAAAATATATATAAACAACAACAACCTGTCAAGCCATACCACTCTCCTTTTCTTCTTCCACGGAGAAGTTGAAGGAAGAGTGGGGCTTGAGATTCAGGAGCGTGAGGCAGCACTCTTATTTAAAGACTGGGAGAAAAGAGGAGGAAAAATCCCCAACATCTGCATCCCCACCTGGCCTCCAACAGAGTTATACATTTCCTTGTGTCCTTGTATGTTATGAGTAGGTGCTTCTATGGATCAACAGAGAATCTGGGGAAAGTCAAGCAATGGTTACTTCCTTAATAGACTAAGGGGCCCTAGTCTGGACACCAATCCAAAATATTTTCTTTTTCTCCTGTCCATTCCTCTATCTGAAATTTCATTCCTTGGTCATTGAGATTCAATAATGCTATTATTTGTTATATGAAAAAAAAAAAGAAGAAAAGAACCTTTTTTTCTCCTTTTTCTCCTTCCTTGTTCCTTTCTTTCTTCCTTTTTCCTTCCTTCCTCCTTTCTTTCCCTCCTTCTTTCCTTCTCTTCCTTCCTTTCTTCCTTTCCTTCCCTCCCTTCTTCCTTCCTTCCCTTCTCTTCCTTCCTTCCCCTCCTTCTTTCCTTCCCTTTCCTTCTTCTCTCCCTTCCTCCCTCCCTCCCTCCCTTCCCTCCTTTCCTCCTTCCTTCCCTCTCTCCCTTTTTCCCTCCCTCCCTCCTTCCCTCCCTCCTTCCCTCCCTCCTTTCTTCAGTTAAAAAGCTGTTAAGCAGACCTAAGCAAGGAGGGTAGCCTGGCAGTGTTCAGAGCCTATGGGAAGGAGGTGGCTAAGCGAGAAAGGTAGCCCAACATGGTCAAGTGGTTGGTTGCATGCAAAGGGATTGCGCATATAAGTAAATATATTGAGGCTAATGGAAGCTAAGTTTCTCATGTTGGAGAAGACAGTTACAAATATGGAAGCAGGGGAAAGCTGACATGAAGCCTGCAATGTGGGATAGGGATTGAAGTTATTAGTATAAGTGCATGGTGATAGATATGAATGTAAAAGTGTTTGTGTGTATGTATATATACACATATATATCTCTTAGCTGTGTCCACTGACGGGGCCTGGGAGCAGCGACACGCCAATGAGCACACCTAGCACCCAGGTCTTGGTTTCTAAATACTGTTCTCCAGTAAAAAGAAGTAAGGCTGTTTGGAGAAAATGGCTGATTCTAAGGCTGGGACTGGAAAAGTGTAAGAGGTGCCTGAAACATCTTGTGCAAGAAATAAGAAAGTAAGGAAGTGCTCAAAGAATGATAGGGACATGTCAATGGGACATAAGAGCCGACTTGAAGGGGTTCCCAATGGCCAAATCTGGGATAATTTGTGCTTCAGAGCAAACTGATAGTAGTGAATTATACCTCACTTATTAAAATGAGAATCCATAAATCCATGCTAATATAAATAAAAAGCAAAGATGTCACTTGAAGGACTGAGGTGCGCCTAACCCCAGCCATGGTATTTTCGATTGCCTCATATGCATGTGAAAGCTGGACGATGAATATGGAAGACCAAAGAACTGATAGCTTTGAATTATGGTGTTGGCAAAGAATACTGAATATACCATGGACTACCAAAAGAATTACAACAAATCTGTCTTGGAAGAAGTATAGCCAGAATGCTCCTTAGAAGTGAGGATGGCATCTTATGTACTTGGACATGTTATCAGGAGGGATCAGTCCCTGGAGAAGGACATCATGCCTGGTAAAGTAGAAGGCAGTGAAAAAGAGGAAGACCCTCAATGAAATGGATTGACACAGTGGCTGCAACAATGGGCTCAAACATAGCAATGATTGTGAGGATGACACAGAACTGGGCAGTGTTTTGTTTTGTTGTACGTAGGGTCGCTGTGAGTCGGAACCAACTCGATGGCACCTAACAACAAATATAAATAAATAAATGTGGAAAAGAGAAAGCTTTTCCTTGCAGTAGAATGCCATCTAATAAATGTAGAAGAAATTCTGGAATCAGAAAATCACCATTTGGCAAGTCTCATAGTAATAATTGATTCAGGGAACAAATATTAATGAGTATGTGGATATCCCAGTTTGCATCCACTAGTGGGTAAAGGTTACATGAGGAATAGGATATTTACATAGCGTCAAAGATCTTCCCATAAAATACTTATCAATTATAAAGGGAAAACAAATAATTTCATAGTGAAGAAAATTGGCATATGCTATCTTCCTCAAGTGATCAAAGGTAATATATCACCAGTGATAGGACAAATAGACATTATATGCCACCTGATGGGATACATGTCATCACTTCGGTGATACTTCTGCCAAAAGTGCATAATCTGAATCTAAGCACAAGGAAACATCAAGCAAACCCAAAATGAGGGAGATTCTGCAAAGTGACTGGCCTTTACTCTTCAAAAATGTTAAGGTTATAAAGGCCAAGAAAGGACTGAAGAACTATTCCAGATTGAAGGAGACTGAAGCGACCTGACAATTAAGTACATGTATGATCCTAGATTGGATCCTTTTTCTATGGAGGACATTATTAAGACAGTTGCCAATTTGAATGGGGTCTCTGGGTAAAGGGGATAGGTCAGTTCTTTGCACTGTTCTTGCAACTTTATTGTATGTTTGGTATTTTTCAAAATAAAAATGCAGAAAAAGCATTTGAGAAAATACCATACCCATTTATGATATAAGTCCTTGGAAAACTAGGATTAGAAAGGAACTTTCTTAGCCTGATTAAGAGCATCTATGGAAAACCTACAGCTAACATCATACTCAACAGTGAAAGGCTCAGTGCTCTCTTTCTAAGATAAAGAACGGACAAGGATGCCCACTCTCACCACTTCTATTCAACAATGTACTGGAGAACTTCCAAAGAAGTAAGGTAAGAAAAAGGAATAAAAGGCACGTAGATTGGAAAGGAAGAAGTAAAACTTTGTTTTGGCCATTCTAGGTCCTTTGCCTACCTCATGCCATGTACATGTGTATATTCGCATATACAAATATTAACTCAAAGTGGATCAAAGACTTAAAAGGTAAAACTATAAAACTCTTAGAAGAAAACATAAATATAAATCCATGTGACCTGGGATCAGGCAATGGTTTCTTAGTTATGATACCAAAACACAATCTCGTATGAAGACAATCCTAAGGAATCTACAAAGAAGATACTAGAACTAATAAGTATATTTAGCAAGGTTGCAGGTTCATTTCTATATACTACCAGTTACCAGTTGCCATTGAGTCAATTCCAACTCATGATGACCCCATGTGTGCAGAGTAGAACTACTTTATGGGGTTTTCAAGGCTGTTAACCTTTCCAAAGCAGATTGTCAAGCCTTTCTTCTGAGCCATCTCTGGGTGGGTTCGAACCTCCAGCCTTTCGGTTAGTAGTCAAGATCTTAATAGACCTCTAGCCTCCTAACTGTGAGAAAACAAATTTGTTTGTTAAAGCCACCCACTTGTGATATTTCTGTTATGTAGCAGCACTAGATAACTAAGACACTAGTTCTCAGGGAAATACAACTTAGAAGCACATTAAGATACTACTACATATCAACTAGAATGACTGAAGTTAAAAATACTAACCATACCAATAATTGTTGATGATGTTTCGCAGCTGGAACGCTCATAGACTGGTGATTTAAAAAAAAAAAAAAAAAACAGTTGACTTTGAGTTGATTACAACTCATGGTGACCCCATGTGTTTCAGAGCAGAACTGTGCTCCATAGGGTTTTCAATGGCTGTGATCTTTCAGAAGTAAATGCCAGGCTTTTCTTTTGAAGTGCTTCTGGGTGGGCTTGAACTGCTAACTGGGTGGGTTAGTAGCTGAACACTTAACTGTTCGCACGATCCAGGAACTTCATAGACTGGTGATACCAAAAACCAAACCTGTTGCCATTGAGTTGATTCCAACTCATAGCGACCCTATAGGACAGAGTAGAACTGCCCCATAAGGTTTCTAAGGAGTGGCTGGTGGATTCGAACTGCCGACCTTTTGGTTAGCAGCCAAGCTCTTAACCACTGCACCACCAGGGCTCCAGACTGGTGATAGCAATGTAAAATGGTATAGCCTCTTTGGAGAAAGGTCTTGCAGTTTCATATGAAGTTAAATATACAAGTGTACCTTACAACTCAGCGATACCACACCTAGATATCTTACCCAAGTGAAATGAAAACTTACGTTCACACAAAGACCTATCCATGAATGTTCATAGCAGCATTATTCATAATAGCCCCAAACTAAAAATCACCCAAACGTCCATTAACTGATGAATGGATAAATAAATTGTGTATATCTGTACTGTGGAATATTACTCAGCAATAGAAAGAAAATACATTAAGGCATATTGATATGTGCAACAACATGGATGAATCCCAAAAACATTATGCTAAGCAAAGAAGTTTAAACACAAAAGACTACATACCGAAGTCAAAATGAATCATAGATCTAAATGTAAAACTATAAAACTTTTAGAAGAAGACATAGGCAAAAATCTCTACGACCTGGATTTAGGCAAAGAGTTCCTAGACATGACACCAAAAGCATGGTCAGTAAAAAGAAAAATTTATAAATCTTAATTTAGACTTCTTCAGAATTAAAACCTTTGCTCTGTGAAAAACACTGTTAAGAGAATGAAAAAGAAACTACAGCCCGAAAGAAAATATTTGGAAATCACATCTGCAACAAAGGACTTGTATCAAGAATGTATTAAAAAAAATTGAAAATTCAGTGGTAAGAAAACAAACAACCCAATTTAAAAATGGGCAAAAAACTTGGGTACTTCACCAAAGAGGATTTACGGATGGCAAATAAGCACATGAAACAGTAGTCATTCTAATTAACCATTAAGATAATGCAAATTAGAGTCATGATGAAATATCAAACACGTCTATTAAAATGTCTAAAAGAAAATATACTGACAAATAACGTGCTGACGAGGATATGGAAGCAACTGGAACTCTCATACATTGCTGTTGGGAATGTAAAGTAGTACAGTCACTCTGGAAAACAGTTTGGCAGTTTCTTATCAAGTCAGACATACACTTACCATATGACCCAGCAATCCCATTCCAAGGTATGTACCCTAGAAAAATGAAAACTTACGTACACACAAAAATATATATAATATATATATATATATAAATACATATATATAATCCATACATAATTGTGAAAAACTGGACACAACCCAAATGTCCTTCAGTAGGTGAACGGATGAACACACTGTAGTACATCCATACAATGGAATACTATTCAGCAATAAAAAGGAGCCAACTATTGATACATGCACCAGCTTAGGTGAATCTCAAAGACATTATGCTGAGTGAAAGCCAGTCTCAAAAGGTTACATAGTGTATGATTCCTTTCATATGACATTCTAAAAAAGGTAAAACTATAGTGATGGAAAGCTAATCAGTGGTTGCCAGTTATGGGAAGGGGGGCTCTAAAGGAATAGCATAAGGGAGTTTTGGGGAATGACGGAACAGTTCTGTATCCTGATTGTGGGTAGTTGCACATATCTATACATGTGTCAAAATTATTGAACTGTATACCAAAAAAGTCAATTTTACTGTATGATATAGCCCTGGTGGTGTAGTGGTTAAGAGCTCAACTGCTAACCAAAAGATCAGCAGTTCGAATCCACCAGCTGCTCCTTAGAAACCCTAGGGGGCAGTTCTACTCTGTCCTATAGGGTTGCTATGAGTCGAAATGGACTCCACGGCAATAGATTTGGTTTTTTGGTTTGGTTTAGTAAAGAATGTCCACCTTGAGCATGGTGCTCTTTTAAGATCTATCTATATGAGATCAAATTACAACAACTCAAAAGATTAGATAGGAAATTTAGGGGGTAGTGAGTTTATGTTAATGGGGGAGGAACAACTCAGAAAAGGACAGTGAGAATGGTTGCACACCTCGAAGATGTAATCAGTGTCATTGGATTGTACTTGTAGACATTGTTGAATTATTGTATATTTCGCTGTGTATATTCTCAACAACAAAAATAAATAAGTTAAAAATTTTTTTTAAGTTTGCTGTGAATATTAGATGTAAAGCACTTACTACCTGGCACATAATAAACATTCAGTAACATTTTTGTCAATTTGTCGTACCGTGGTGGCTTGCGTGTTGCCACAATGCTGGAAGCTTTGCCACTGATATTTCAAATACCAGTAGGGTCATCCATGGTGGACAGGTTTTAACAGAGCTTCCAGACTAAGACAGACTAGGAAGAAGGACCTGGCAATCTACTTCTAAAAAAAATTGGCCAGTGAAATCCTTACAACATTTTTAGTTATTATTCATGTTTAAAGTTTTTGGGATTCCCCCCTCCCCTTAAAATTTATTAAATACAGTGGAGATGCAAACATTACAAAGGGATGCTCACTGAAGGGGGAACATAGTGGTGCTTAGTTGATGGTCAGCTTGGAATGAAGTGTGGTAGAGTGGGACAAGGGAGGGGTCCCAGGAGAAGGGTGGCCTGGGAAGATGAGGCTGACTGCTTGCTGGGGGCTGACCCTTCCGGACACCCCTGGGTAACACTTACCATGTGCGGTTTCTTTCTTGTGGCAGTTTGCCGGAATGGAGTCAGGCTATGCTTGCTTCTGTGGAAACAACCCTGATTACTGGAAGTATGGGGAGGCAGCCAGTACCGAGTGTAACAGCGTCTGCTTCGGGGATCACACCCAGCCCTGTGGTGGCGATGGCAGGATCATCCTCTTTGATAGTGAGTATGCCCTGTGCCCGTCACTGCCCAGGAAGGCACGGGAATCCTTGGACCAGGGGAACAAGCCTGCCTGTTCTCCCTTTCTTCCACGTATTCATTCATTCACTTGGCAACACTCATTGAGCACCTGCATTAGGCCAGGCACTGAGCAGACCCTGAGGATACAGCACTGAGCAAGAAGATTCAGACTCTGCCCTCTGGAAGGGAAGATGCTTAACAAGTAATTAATTACAATTGTGCCAAGTGCTTTAAAGAGAAGCGGCCTATTGTGAGATACTTCAACAACCTAGAAAAGATAACTTTTCTAATTTAACATAGACACTGATATAACTGTTCAATATCAGCTTGCATATCCTCTTGTTTTAATGTAATTTCCAACCCCTTTTACTGGTTTTTTCTTTTTTTTTTTAGACATTTGGGATTTATATCTTATTGTCGTGTGTCTGAGAAGAAAGCATATGCTTTCTTTTTTTTCCAAGCCTTGTACTGAGTATACCATGATCCCTTTGTGAGATTCTGGCTAAAGACAGAGGGTGTTCTAAATGTGGCATGGATCTGACCTCTACAGCACCTTGTTCTCACCAGTGGACACCTGATCTCTCATCATAATCTACCCGCATCCTTGTGTTTCTCAGTGGTAGTGAGGCTTTAAGACAGTCACAGTACCGATCCAGCGCCAGATTTTAAGATGGTAGAAAGGAGATAGTCACAAATGAGGCAGACAGAAGAAAAGGCTTGAGGTTACCAAGAAGTAAATAGAGTCTATAGTGTCTTTATTAGTCATTAGGCTAAAGTAGATACACTTCTGACATCTCAACTAGGTGCAGTGGCTCAGTTTTAAGCAAAAATGTCATATGGTGTACTAGATTCCCAGGACTGCCACAACAAATTACCTCCAACTGGGTGGCTTAAAATGGAAGAAATGTATTCTGTCACAGTTCTGGAGGCCGGAAGTCCAAAATCTTGGTGTTGGCAGGGCCATGCTCCCTCTGAAGACTCCAGGGAAGAATCCTTCTTTGTTTCTTCCTAGTTTATGGTGGTTGCTGGCTTACAGCTGCATCACTTCAATCTCTTCCTTCATCATCACATGGACTTCTTCCCTGTGTCTCTGTTCTGAGTCTGTGTGTGTGTGTCTGTGTCTGTCTCTAAATCTCTTTCTCCTTATAAATCCCCTTATAAGTCATTAAGTTTTGGGCCCACCCTAACCTAATATGACTTCATCTTAACTTAATTACGTCTGCACGGACCTTATTTCCAAATAAGTCACATTCACAGGTACTGGGGGTTAGGGCTTGAATATATCTCTTTTGGGGTACACAATTTAACCCACTATATATGGTGACTATAAAACCCAGCCCAAGTTTATAACTGAGCCTTTTGCAAGCTATAGCTTAGGTATTGTCTGACATGTGTTTGTGTTGGGCTACGGGACTGGCCAGCAGAACTCATGTGGTCACTTTTGGTCTTTTTAGCTAAGTGTATCCATTTGAGACTATAATGACTTCCTATACATCCTGCTATTTCAAGAGGGATGTTTGGTATATTACCTCTGCTGCAGCTAAAGACTGAACCTTGACTAATGCTTAAGGAAGAATAGTTGGCAAATAACTCAGAAAAGGAGGATAAGAATGGTTGTACAACTTGAAGAATGAAATCGATGTTACTGAATTATACATGTAGAAGTTGTTGAATTGGTATGTGTTCTGCTGTGTATATTGTCAACACCAACAGCAAAAATAAATCATATATGAAGAAAGAATAGTTGGCAAATAATGCGCACTGTACATCTATTTAGCCTTTTATTTCCAGACTTCATTATTGTAAGATGCTCTGCCTTGACACCTAACTAAGGAGAGTATATTTGATGAGCATATAAAATGCCTGGTATACTCTTAAGTGAAACAAAAAGGAAATAAACATTTATTGAATATGTGGTATGATGAAGGCTTTATATAAATTATTACACTGAGTCCTCCTGGCAGCCACCTGAGGTAGGCATTTGTCTTAGTTTGCTAGTGCTTCCTTAACCGAAATACCACAAGTGGGAGCTTTCAAGAACAGAAATGTATTTTCTTACAGTTCAGGAGGTTAGAAGTCAGAATTTAGGGTACGTCTTTAGAGGAAGGTCCTTCTTTGTCAGTAGCCCCAGGAATTCTAGGAGTTCCTTGGCATTCCTTGGAGTCTGTCTTCCCTCTATGTGTATTTCTGTGTCTATTCTGCTCTTCTTACAACTCAGACATGATTAGGTTTAAGACCCACGCTACTCTGCTATGACTTCATTAACATAACAAAAGAAGACCGCTATTCCAAATAGGGTCATATTTACAGGTACAAGGGTTAGGATTTCAACGCATGTTTTGGAGTGACTCGATTCAATCCATAGCAAGATTACTAGTGTTATCACTCTCATAATACAGAAGAGAGTCTTAAGACATGAAGAGAGGAAATACCTTTCTGAGATTCACAACTTCTTAGAAGCTTTGGGACTAGAGAGTAAACAGAAAAGCAGGATGTGTGGATTCACTACCTGTTTTTCAACTTTAGATAGAATATAGTTTTAATTTTTTTTTAAAAAAATGGAAAACTACAAGTGTTGGTGAGGATGTGGAGAAATTGGAACCCTCATACACTGCTGGTGAGAATGTAAAATGGTGCAGCCTCTGTGAAAAACAGCTTGATGGTTCCTCAAAAAGGTAAACATAGAATTACCTTATGACCCAGTAATTTCACTCCTAGGTATATACCCAAGAGAATTGAAAACATTTATTCAAACAAAAACTTTAACACAAACATTCATAGCAAGAAGCATTATTCGTAATAGCCAAAAAGTAGAAATGACCTGAATGTCCATCAGCTGATGAATGGATAAACAAAATATGGTATATCCATATAATGGAATATTATTCAGCCATAAAAACAAATAAAATACTGATATATGCTACAGTGTGGATAAACCTTGAAAACTTTATGCTAAGTGAAAGAAGCCAGACACGAAAGGCTACATATTGTCTGATTCCATTTATATGACATGTCCAGAATAGGCAAATCCATAGAGATAGAAAGCAAATTATGATTGCGAGGGACTCGGGGGTAGGGAGATTGGGGAGTGACTGCTTAATGGTATGAGGTTTAAGTTTGGGGTAATGAAAATGTTTCTGGAATTAGATAGCGATGATGGTTGCACAGCATTATGAATATACTAAAAACCAGTTAACTGTACACTTTAAAATCATTAAAATGGTGAACTGTGTTATATGAATTTTATTTCAGTTAAAAAAAGAATATAGTTTTTATATAACAGTCTTTCGTTCGGCATTTTATTGGACATCTGCTGTGTAGCAGATAAAACTATGTTTTATTTGGTACAGTGCCTCTACTAGAGGTATGAAAATTGCTCTTGGAAATAATTTGGTTTAAAGTCACTTATGTACCAAGTATCACCTTTGATACTAGAAATAGATCCAAGAGACAGTACTGCTCCTCATACAAAGGTACACTAAAATGAGCTAATTATAATGAAAAAGATTGCTATTTATTGCATGTTTGCTGTGTGCGAGACTGAATACCAGGTACTTTTATAAATAATTTTATGTTATTTAATCCTCCCAACAGCCCTGTGGATGAGAAAACGGCAAATCAGAAGATAATTTATCCAAGCTAGTGCCAGAGCCAGGATTCAAACCCTGCTTTGTCACATTTTTAATCTTTTTATATCAGTGACTGAAAAAAAAAAAACAAACCCATTGCCGTTGAGTCAATTCTGACTCATAGCGACCCTATAGTACAGAGTAGAAGTGCCCCATAGAGTTTCCAGGGAGCACCTGGTGGATTTGAACTGCCGACCTTTCAGTTAGCAGCCGTAGCTCACTGTAGCTCTTGGCCACTGCGCCACCAGGGCTCCACATCAGTGACTAGAACTCCTTTTATTAACAATAACAAAATAGATCATAATAATGGATCTAGTTTACTGCTTAAAAATTAAGTAAACAAAGTATTCCCAGTTATTCTAGTTAGTATTAAATTGGCACAAATGTAGCTCTCCAGAAGCTGCCCTCTGTAGCTTCCATTCACTCAGGCACTAAGAAGGTTGGCATTCTGAAAGGTGGTCTACTCTAGTCTCCAGAGCCCCTGACAGTAGCCAACCCTATAGCTCATACCTCACTGCTCTGCAAAGAAAGGTGCAAATGCAGCACTGTAGAAATAATCTCTAAAGTTTCATCTATACCATACTCATTGTCGTCCAGTCAATTCTGACTCATAGCAACCCTATAGGACAGAGTAGAACTGCCCCATAGGGTTTCCTTAATCTTTACGAAGTGACTGCCACATCCTTTTCTCCACAGACCTGCTGATGGGTTCGAACCGCTGACCTTTCGGTTAGCAGCTGAGCACTTAACCACTGTTCCACCAGGGCTCTGTTTCATCTATAGAGAGTAAAATAGTTTAAATAGCTCAAGCATAACCTCATGCAAATCCTTATGACCCACTGGATAAGGCTGAACATTTTGGAGATGGTGACTACAGACTGTCCTATAATTTGTGAGGGCTAAGATATCTCTCTAAAAAGATAGGAAGAGAAGTTAGATGATAAGGGACCAGGTTACAGTTTCTGCCTCCAAGAACTTCAGGCCGCGCTACCAGTGCAGCTCAAATCTGGGTCTCAGTCAGAATGTCCGCGAGGTCCTGCTGCTCTCTGGTAATCACAGGAGTGCTCCAGGCCTCTCAGCTCTAGAGAGAGTTGACACAGGTAGCTGGTGGAAGCTGTCTGCTCAGTCGTCATTGCCACATCAGGAAGCAGTTTGTCACAGGTGCCATGGCTGATTTTCAGCAAGCTCCCATGAACTTAAAGAGGTTGCTGAAGTGGTCTGTGCACACCATGTAAATGCAGCGCTGATGGAGACTTCAAACCTCTGCACCCCTGGAATTGTAATTTATTGAATTAACAGAACCCAAGAGAAGATCAGGTGGGCTGGAGTCAACAGAGGGTTACTGAGACCACCCAGGCTGGACTCTTGGGACCCCCTCAGCTTCGAGGCACTGATGGGAGGAGTTAGTCATATGGATTGGGCCGTATTTTGTAGCATTATTGAGCACTTATCATCTATAGGGCACTGTGTTTTTCACTTTACATGCATTACCTCCCTTCATTCTCACAATACTGTGAAGCAAGTACTATTATCTGTATTTTCCAGATGATAAAAACTGAGACTCTTAAAAGTTCAGTAATTTGCCCAAGGCCCCACATACCAAGATCCCTGCCCTCATCCTGGTGGGAAAGGAAGAGATTAATGGTGAAAAAGACTGAGGCCTAAGGATGGGTGGCTCTGACTGCCGTGACTGTGTTAGTAATTATATTTCATAGACTCCAAAAGGCCATCACAGAAGGCAGGAGGACTCTGACCCCCTGCCACCAGAGGTCTATTCCCGACCTTCCACCTGCCAGATTGTGTCAGGCTAATCTCCCCTTCAAAAAATAAGATTCATGTTTCCTGTTGAATTGTCACTGTATTTTAATGATTCATCATAGAATCATGTGTTTGCTCTCAAAATTGATGAATTGAATGTACTATCACCATGGCACGTATCTGGAGATCAAAAGTTCTAAATTTAAGGGCTGCCTTTGCTATTGACATATAAGTTTAATCTGTATACTTTATTCTTTTTGAATAATAATAGAGTAGCTCATGTTTACTGAGCTTGTACTATGTGCCAGATCCTATACTAAACACTGTACATGTACTAACTCATTTACTTCTTATAACCCCATGAAGGAGACACTGTTATCACTTTCATTTTATAGATGAGGAAACTGAGGTATACAGAGGTTAAGTAGCTCAAATTTATGCAGTTAGTAAATGGTAAAGCCCTTCTACACACCCTCTCAAGGACTTTCATTTCTGGGATCTTGCTTACACTTCACTGCATAAGCTATGGTGGAGTGGTTGTCCCCTCCCTAGAACCTACCGATCAATAAACAGGAGTCGAGAAATCAGATGTGGTCAACACAGAGTGAAAGGAATCCAGTGTGTCTCCCCCATGCAGAAGGTTCTTTCTTGTGCCACAGTGTTTGATTTGAAAAATGAGCCTGGACCTCTCATGAGAGTGTTGCTCCTCTAACATATCGGAGATGTCTGCACAGTTGTAAAGCCCTTCTCTTTTAACGACCTTACTTTATCAAATGCCTCCCTTCCAGATGGGTCCCAGTATTTTCATGTATTCTATCTCATCTGTCCTCACGCATTCATACGATACAGGAGCAGGTGGTCTCTCCATCCTCAAAATGGAGAGAAGCCAGAGGCCTGGAAGGGAGGTGCCGCCCTGGGATCACATGGCCCAGCCCGCCAGAATCCAGACTCTCTGGCTCCAGCTCACCCTGACCTGGGCCGCACCGTTGTGCTGTGCTCTCATTCCAAGGTCTCCTGGGCAAAAGAGAAAAGCCTCCACAACCATTTGTTCAGGGTTTAAGCGATTCATTTTGTGATCAGATCCTGAAACATAAGACGGTCTGGTTTTGTAGATAAAAAACTATATCCCAAACTGGATCACATTAGTTAGGGAGAGTCTTGTTTGTAACCAAGTTGGAAAGTGTGCCCTGTGACTGAGACCCAGACTGAACCCGGTGTCCTATCTCCCCAGCTCTCGTGGGCGCCTGTGGTGGAAATTACTCCGCTATGACTGCAGTGGTCTACTCCCCAGACTTTCCTGACACTTACGCCACAGGGAGGGTCTGCTACTGGACCATTCGCGTCCCAGGCGCCTCCCACATCCACTTCAACTTCACCTTATTTGACATCAGGGATTCTGCAGACATGGTGGAGCTGCTGGACGGCTATACCCACCGGGTCCTGGTCCGCTTCAATGGAAAGAACCACCCCCCTTTGTCCTTTAATGTCTCTCTGGATTTCGTCATTTTGTATTTCTTCTCTGATCGTATCAATCAGGCCCAGGGATTTGCTGTCCTATACCAAGGTAAGATCACCTTGCCTCCTTGGGGACCAACCCTTCAGGGTCTGTGTGACTCAGGATTCTCTTCCATCCATCATGATTTAGGAGCCTCGGGCAGTTCTCTTTGGAAGGACAGTGAGTCAGGATCTACTAATTCGACCTGTGGACTTTCCCACCTCCCATCTCATAACTTGTTTATGTTTCATGATAGAGAAGAGTTGGAACCTGTAAATTTTGCTATTTTAGTGGTTCTAATAACAACTTTCTTGCGGGGAGGAGGGGGTAAAAAAGTTACTTAAAGAAACAGCTGGGATTGGTAGAGTTGGAAGGATCTAAAGAGGTCATTTGGATCATCCTGCTGCCTCTAAACATTCCAGCCAATCCTGAAAGATCAATTTCCAGTCTTTCTTCAAACCCTCCTGAGGTGGAGCACACTCTCGGCCCCTCTAGTGTGAACGCATGTGTGGGCATGTCTCTTTGCCACCACACAAGAAGCCCAGAAGAAGGTGTCTAAGACCTAGTGTGTGTTGTCTTGGGTAGCAATAGCAAGGCCTTGAATAGAGTTCATGTGTGGTGTTCCCAGGAGTGGGATGCGCTTGAAGAACAGCAGGATATGGGTCAATAGCTAGGAGGGAAGAAGGCCTTCCAGGTAGAGGGGCTTTAGCTACAAAGGTGCAAGACACCTATAAAGTATGTTCAGATATCTACAAAGAGACCAATTGAATAATTTGAAGTTGACAGCTCCTTCAGAGCCAGAGCCTGACAAGTTCTGCTTTTGGGGTCAATGGGGTGAGTGGAGCTATTCCACTCAGAATTTTGTACCCAGAATTGAATCCAAGGAAGAGGCCCCTCTTCATAACCAGTGCCCTCCTCCTTCGCAGCTCTCTGTTGTCTCCGTCAGCTTTACCCTATTTAATTCTTCTTGATCTTCCAGCCATCAAGGAAGAACAGCCGCAGGAGAGGCCCACCATCAACCAGACACCGGCCGAGGTGATCACTGAGCAGGCCAACCTCAGCGTCAGTGCTGCCCGGTCCTCCAAAGTCCTGTATGTCATCACCACCAGCCCCAGCCATCCACCTCAGACCGTCCCAGGTAGCAATTCTCGGGCACCATCAATACAGGGTGGAAGCCTCAGAGCTTGAAGGTAGCACTCTAGGCAGTTATAGAAACAGAAGTGCCCTTGGGTGTTTCTCATTCAGAGAGAGGTTGGAGGTACTGGCCCCTGACCTATAGTTTGTCTTCGTCTTTGAAGGAAATCTTCTCAGTAGCTTGATTCCTTAGTCCTTAGGAGAGAGTACTCACCTCCAGAGATCCAGCGTGTGCCTTTTGTACATTGTGTACACTGCAATTCATCCGCTAATCCAGTGTTTCCTCGGTTTGAGATTATCTTTCTAGAGTTCCAAGTCGTAGCACCCTACATTCACTGGCATCTGCAAGAGCTCCATTCGTTCATTCATTCAAAAGATAATCAAGTGCTTCCATAGTGCCAGGCACTGTTCTTGCCACTGGACTATACAGTGAATCAAACAAAATCCCTGCCCTCTTGTGGCTTATATTCTAAATGGGAGGAGAAAGACAAGAAACAAAACGAACAAATCAGATATTGATAAGAGCTATGAATAAGGGTCATGCAGAAAAGAGAGAGAGGGTCTGGCAGTGGCATCAGTAAAGGGATGCGGAGGGTGCAGAGCACAGTGGGTGACACAGAGGGGGTGACACAAAAATGACTGTTTATAAAATTTTTGTGCAATGTTTCATCACAAAAAAATTTTTTTCAATAAAAATATCCCCGTAGTTAGCTATAACAACAAAAACATTTTTCATAAGCCCAGCTTACGTGTATCAGTATACCTACAAGGCTAAAACCCTATGCTAATTTACTTCTGAACCTTTTAATGCGCTCTGGTCAGCACTGTCGTTATTAACCAATTACAGTGACGCTTTGAATCACGTGATTTCATCTGCACGCGCCACAAGCGTGTGCTGTTGTTTTTGTTGCTTTAGTGTTTTTGTAGTTGCTGATTTTGTCAAATTTTCTGGTGTTTTAGCTACAGTATTGTGATAATTAGTATTGGTGAACTATATCAATAATTTTTTTTTAATTGTACTTCAGGTGAAGGCTTACAGAACAAATAGTTTCTCATGAAACAGTAGTACACATATTGTTTTATGACATTGG
>NW_004444126.1:293098-352086 GCF_000243295.1 Trichechus manatus latirostris | reverse complement strand
CCTCTGCATGAATCTCTCCTCACTCTCCGTTCTCTGTCAGTTTTCTTACTCCATTTGGTGCTTGGCTGAGTTCTTTATCTCTTCATTTGATGTTTTAGGGTTTCAGGATGGTTTTCTCTGTTCAGCTTAGTTTCTCGGATCTTTGCTGTGGAGGGATGGCGTGGTGCTTCTCCCTAGAGCGCCGTTTTGCCGGAAGTCCATCAATAAATTTTTTTGAGAATGAGATAGTAATTAAAGGAAAAGAGGGAGAAAGATCAAAAAACGCTTCTGCTCAGTTACTAATAATGTTGTAACTAATAATGTTGTAATTCAATGTACAAAGATTTTATAAAACAATTTTGTTGTTAGTATGCATATAATTTAAGAAATATTACATTGAAGCAATTTACAACTATATTTATCACATATTATTCTATGATTAAAATTGAAATAAACATTATTAAGGATTCTTATGGTCTGGTACGGGAGGAGGTCCATGGGGCGGGTGATACCATGAGTTACCGCACTGGGTGACACCAACCCTAGTGATGCCACTGGATATGGCCTTGTGGCTTAAGCTGGCTACTTGGGAGAGTACATACTTCCAGTCCCTCTTTTCCGCCAAGGAAGTCAAAGCCTCTGTGTGCTGGAGAGTACCGGTAGCGATTACCTAGCCTAGAAGCTTTCAGACTGCTCACAGAGTCCCTGCAGGGCCTACACGGAAGGTCAGAGCCGCTGCAGTGCTTGCTCTGTGTAATTTGTTTGTGTCTCCCAGGACAGTTTCGTAGGTCACACTTCTCATTTCTCAGATGGGGAAACTGAGGCCCAAAGACTTTATGTAACCCATCTGCAGCTGTACAGTGATTCCAGTGGTAGAGACAGACCCCTTTCGACTTTGAATCCAGTGCACTTTGGACCACACCACCCTAGTTCTCTCCAAGAGTGAGCCCTGAGCAAGGGGGGGTGTGCAGAAGGCCTAGGGCTCCATGCTCAGCCAAGCTTTCAGCTGCTCCTGTGGCTGCATTTAGTGGCTGCCCCCCCTGCTACAGAGGACTTCCCAGCCAGCCCTGCCTCTCTGAGCTCCCAGTGTTCACTCAGGGCTTCCAACAGACCTCCTTTTGAAAACCGAGCACAAACAGGTCCGACAAACCTGTCTTTTGCACTTGCAGGATGGACAGTGTATGGCCTGGCAACTCTCCTCATTCTCACAGTCACAGCAATCATAGCAAAGATACTTCTGCATGTCACGTTCAAGTGAGTACAAAAGAGAGCTGCCTGATCCTGGGAAGGGGAAGGCTCTGGATTCTTTTTCTACTAGGCTTCATTTGTCTGGGTACAACTGTAATATCAGAGCAAGACTCCAAAGCCCTTAGTCCTAGGTAACGTAAAGCATTAGACATTTCTCATTCTTTGCAGAGTGAAATGTACAACTGGACAAATCTCACAAAGGTTGGAGGGATTGTGTTTGGGCCTGTGTCCAAAGGATATGATTTCAAGGAGGATTGAAACAGTCTGTGCATAAAAAGCAACAATTTCCATCTTTTGGCTGCTGCTGGCCCCATAAAGAAATCTCTATGCAAGAGCAAAGATTCCTAGGACAAACAATGCGTATTTCCTGGTGTCCTCTAGACACCTAGTCCCTGGGTGGTGCAAATAGTTAACATGCTTGGCTGCTAACCAAAAGGTTGGCGGTTCGAGTTCACCCAGAGACACCTCAGCAGAAAGGCCTAGCAATCTACTTCTGAAAAATCAGCCATTGAGAACCCTCTGAAGCACAAATCTGCTCTGACACACATGGGGTCGCCATGAGACGGAATCGACTCAATGGCAACTGGTTACTGTATTTTGTTATGTTTTTCCTAGAAATTGGGAAGCACTCTTAGGAAGAGGATTCTAACAGTTCTAACTCTGCTTACAACTTAAAACAATTATTTAAGAAGCTATAGAAACTTTATCTTTCAATTCAGACTAATTTGAAAAAAAAATACATTTCCTTCCCTTGTTTTGCTGCTCACATGTAACAGTTCCACCTTCTAGGGAAGGGGCAGTTGTTGATGCTGATGATAATGTTTGTGTGCTTACAGAGGGTAGTTCTTTCTCATTTTTTCTGGGCCCCCTACTCTTTCGTGTGGTTCTCAGTCCAGATGCTCCCCATTTCAAGGCCTTCCTGAACATTTGTGTCCGGTAGAAGCCATTAAATTTTTCCTGATCTTCCCACTTGCCCTCTGCTCCAGACTCTTATGCATTAAGTGCAGGCTGCTCTGTTGCGCTGTGAGGGCTGCCTTTGGCCACATTCTTTATATTTCCAACTTTCCACCCTACACAGGCATCTCCACCCTCAACTTTACATTTTTCAGTGGAATCAATGTCCTCGTTATTGTTTACTAAGCTCACTGTCATGCCTTTTATACATATTTTTAAAAAGCCACAACTCCCATGTTCTGGAAAAGCCTCTCAGGCACCATCCTGCCCACGTGTCCCTCACAGCACCAAAAGAGCAGGACGCCTTGCACAGACCCAGCATCTCACAGCACAGCCGAGGCCCTCAGTGCCCACGAACCCCAAAGCGCAGGGCCAATGCCCATCTAATACCGGCGTCCCTCTACAGTGCCCTCTCAAGCAACTCTGGGCTGACACGGGCAGGCAGTAGAGGTAAGGTAGGCCCCAACTCCAAGCAGAACAGTTTTGCTCTCAACAGGCTCTTTTAGCTAAGTGGACTTCCAGGTAAACATAAATATTCAAAGGAAGAGTTCTGCTATTAAAAAAAAAAGAATTTGAAAACCATAATCTCTCCTACCAGCCCTTTCCAGATTTGAATAATTCTGCCAGTTAAAAAGTTCTCAGTTATACTGAGCTGAAATCTGCTGGACTGCACCCCGCCCTGCAGCCCTGGTGCCCCCAGGACCCAGTTCATCCACACAGTCTCTAAAGGTCACGATTAGGGTTTTCCCAACGGCTTGCCTCACTTAACGCCCCATTAGTAGGTACTGGGTATCTCATGGGATGGTCAGCTGTTTTGGATGCCTTGCTCTACTCTGCTTCAAACATTGAGTTATGTTGTGTTTGACAGGTCCCATCGTGTTCCTGCCTCAGGGGACCTTATGGGTTGCCATCAACCAGGGACTTCGGGGGAAATATGGAGCATTTTTTATAAGCCTTCTACTTCAATTTCCATCTTTAAGAAGAAGCTCAAGGGTCAGAGTCAACAAGATGACCGGAATCCCCTCGTGAGTGACTAAAAGCCTGGCTGTGCTAGGACACCAGGTCCCTGTGCCAGCTCAGGCTGCTGGGGCTCGAGCTCTCCTGTGGTGCTCCTCTGACCAACTTCCCTGCCTCTCTCTCGGCCTCGGCCCTTTCTGGCGCCCCCTTTCAGATGGGAAGGGGCCACGCTGCAGGGCCATGCAGCCTGGGTTCACCCTGCATCATTAGTTGCACTCAGGAGAGAGACTCAAGGTTCCTGTGTCCCAGCCCTCTCTGCCTCCACCTCTCTGCCCTGGGAGCAGTGGGCCCAAGGGACAGAGGGGGCTGCATCAGGCACTGGGCTTAGGTGCATTCTAGATGATTGTCAGGTGGTGGGTAGGTGTGGTGTACGTTGACTCTTGCTTCTTCTCTGTTTTGTCCACCCACAAATCAGTTTCTCCTGGGCCAAACGGGGAATATGAGATCTCTTGAAGGTTATCCTGGTCCTGCACAAGTGTGTACCCCTGAGCACTAGCACCGCCAAAGCATAAACAGGGCCCTGCACTCTGTGCTGACTCCGGGGCTTTACTGTCAGGGTTCTGTGCCAGCATGAGCCTCCTCCAGCCAGGGAGGGCCTGAGAATTGGGTCTGGTGACCCCCGTTGACATCACCTTGACACCTCCCCCATACAGGCTTCTTTCTATGTCTTTATTTTCATAGCTCTGTAATCAACAGAGCAAGCTTGAAGAGTGGTCACATAAAAAATTCATCCATTTATTCATGTAACAGACTTTACTAGAAGCTGATATAGGCACTCAGAAACTACTTGTTGGATTGGGTTTGTCTTGCCACTCATGGTTCTGGAAAACCAGACCAGACCCCCATCTCTGCATGATTCTTCAGGCTGAATTTTGTTTAGAACAGAAGTATAAGTATTGTGGTACAGAATTAAGGCAGTACCACATGAGACCCAGAGCCCACATCCCCAGCTCAGGTGTCCCCCAGTTAAAAAGAAGATGAAAAGCACCCTGAGGGCTGTGCTCCCTGTGGGCCTGTCTGCCCCTTCCTATGGGCCTGGAGTAGGGTTAGGCATGGCTCAGTAAAGAAGGAGAGGGCCCTCGCCCCTGGTCCCATGCCCAGGCATCCCTCAGACACATAGGTGAACTGCAAAGATGATGTGAGGAGGGAGAGGGAGGGTGCGGGGCTTCTAAGATTGAGAGGTCCAGCTGGTTGTGTGAGTAAGCGCCATCTCTAACTTGGATGTCCCCACCATTTGAAAGCAGGCTTTGTCAGCAGCAGCTGAGAGAAGAGCAGTCTGCCCCTCTGAGGGCTGGGCTGGGCTGTTTGTCAGAGCGTGACTCTCCCCTAGGCACTCGGGTCCTGGTGCTTGTTCTGCATCTGGCCTCGTTGAAGCACTTTGCCTGCCTCCCTGAGCCACTGCCTACCGCAGCCTTCCCGGGGTTCTGCCACACTAGCAACCCTTCTGTGCCTGGCCATTCCTAGGAGGACGGAGGGCAGGGTGGGGCCAGCTGGGAGGTGTTTGCAGGAAGAGGTGGCACTTGGTAACCTGAGTCCAGGAGAGACGCTCGGAGCCGGCAGGCGGGGGAACCCAGGCAGTGTGCTCACAGAGAAGTCAGGGGCACTGCCCAGGCACAGTGTGCAGGCAGCAGAGCTGCTCGGCACTGTCTTCATGCTTTGATCTAGAAAGGGTGATTTTCCTGGAGCAGCTGTCTGCAGACCCCTGGGCCTGAGGACAGAGGCCTGTTACATACAAGGACCCCTGGAAACGTACCAACGTGTCTGTCTCCCTCCAACTATTCCTGGCTTTTGTGGAATTTCCACTCACACAAGTGTCAGGTCGTGGACTCAGAAGGGTCCTGTGCTATGAGCAGACGCATTAGGAGCACAAAAGGAGTGTGGAATTCGGGCCTGGGAAGGGTTCACCCCTCAGAGGGACAGTTGTTCAGCTGCCTAGGGCTTATGCTGATTGCCGATTGCTGGCCTTCGGTGCACCGCGCTCGCCCACCGCCCTCCCATCTCACATCTCAGGCTAGGGAGGCCAGGCCCTGTGCTAGTGTGCTGTCTGAAGGCTACAGCTGGAGCAGCCCCTTCATGGGGGTCCAGGAAACACTGTGATGCCCAGGCTTTCTTCCTGTTGGCCCTGGCGCACCTGTAGGAATCCCACAACTGGCTTGGTACGGCGTGGGGAGAGGGGGCCGTAAATCGTTCCAAGTTGAGTTTCTGTAAATGCCTCAGGCCAGGCCTGGCTAGAGCCAGTCAGCAACATTCACAGAGGGGCCCCACAGCTGAGGAAGGGGGCCCCAGGAGGAAGAAACTACTTCACAAGCGAGATCATGGGTGCTGGAGGTGATTGGAAAGGGGTGACCCTGAGAAAAGTAAATTACAGAGCACAGAGGAGACTGTGGAAGAGGACGAGAGGACTTCACAAGGGGCCTTTGGGGACTGCTGTGGACAGCCGCACTGAAGCCTGTGCCCAAAGCCACCTGCAGTTTCCAGACCTGCCTCAGCCTGTGTGCCACCCCCACCCCTGCTCTCAGTGTGATACCAGCGGGGGCTCCCTCTGCCAGTTGGCCTAGTCACCTCCTGTGGTGACTGACTTGGGGTGGCTGTGGGGTGGCTCCCTGGGTCTTAGCAGTGTCCTGAGTGTTCCTGGGAGGTGCACACAGAGTACCTGTGTTCCCCCCATTTCTCCAGTTGCATGCAAAGCGGTAACCAGTGGGTATGAACCCCGGTGCCTCCACCCGCTACTTCAGAACAGGCCTGAGGCCTCTTGGGTGGAAACAAGGTAACCCGGTTGCTGTAACTTCCGAAGTGTGGGCTCTGGGCCAAGACTCCAATCAGCCAGAAACCCACAGAGATCAAAGCACTCACGAGTGTAGTTGTCCTGGCCGGCAGGCAAACCTGTGGGGCATGCCCAGGTACAGCCGTACCCCCACGTTCGCTCAGCACCAAGTCCGGAGTCGGCCTGACCGGGCTTGTGGTCCGGCCACAGTCGGCCAGGCTGTCCCAACACCAACAGGGCCACGAGGGCTGTCCCCAAGCCCCCATGAATCCTGGGGCACCGCGCACTTAGTCTTCCAAGCACTTAGAAGTGGACAACCTACAATGACCACTAATAAATGCCTAAAATAAATACAAAAAAAAAAAGAAGTGGACGGCCTCTGAGATCCATCCCCCTCGTGTGATGAGGCCTCGCCAGACTCCCCCCACCCCACCCTCATCTGGGCCACCTACCCGCTCACATCCCAGCCAACTGCACCCTCTTGGGCTATGAATCTCTGCATGTTTAATGTCTGCTTTGGTTATTACCTTGGGAATTGTTAACCTTTTGATTGTGTCTCCTCTGGTGTCTTTGTTTACCTTCTTCACTGTTCTACCTCCTGGCCAAGTCTCTCAGCTTAGCTGCCCTGGTGTGGGGTGTTCTCAAACCTTCCAGCCACAGCTCCTCCCCTTGGGCTGGATGGCTCGGGGGACGGCGCTGGCCCTCAGCCTCAGACACCTGGTGGGCTCCTGTCTTGCCAAGTTGAACGTATGCATCAAGTCAGAAGGGGAGTGTGTGGAGGAGAGCCAGAGGTAACTATTGCTTCAGAAAGGAAATGTCTTAGAAACACATATTGGAGGCCCTTCTCCCTGCCTGCAAGGAGCTGCCACCCCCAGGTTCATGCAGTGCCAGACCTTCCCACATCCAAGCTCACCTTCTCACGGGGATCTTAACTCTGGATGACAAGGCTTTATTTGTAAATATGCTCTTAATATGCAATTTTGAGAACAAATTAGAAACATCATGTATTTTAAAATATAAGATGAAGTGTGACGCACTGTATACAATTTAATATATATTTTTAGGATTTTGTTATTTAAGAGAATGGAATGTAATGGTACTTAACTTTTACAAAAGAGAGAAAAATGTTATTTTTACTGTCTGGAGAAAATAAATATTCTCATTGTTGTAGAAACAGTGGTGGAGCTCGGTTGTTGTTTACAGGGGAGTGCTCCCAGGCAGGAGGGAGGTGTCACATTGCGTGACGCTGCGCTAGTCTCTAACCCTTGGGAACACCGCACCTCACTATTCCCTTGGCACTTTCCATCACTGTCATCAGATTTCCGTAGGTCTTTGATGCCATTAACCCACAGTTGCTCTTCAGCTGGTAAGACCTGAGAGAGGTGGCATTCCAAATGCACCAGGGAGGCAGGGGAGGGAAGAGCACAGGGCTCTGTTCTCACAAAGACCCAGGTCTGAACTAGTCTCCAGTTGGTCAGCCCACCTCGCAGCTCCAGCTTCCTCACCTGCAGAGTGCAAGTAACTGTACCTCCACCTCAGAGGGGTTATGAAAATCAAATGAGAAAGTATGTCTAGAGTGCTTGTGTAATTATGAGCCCATGTGGAAGTGACCTTGCCTTTCAGAATAACCAGTTCTTCCCTCTCCCCTTCTTCTCCCACCATTTCCTTTTTAATATGAATAGAAGCTCCATGGAAGAGTTGCCAACTGTGTTAGGCACCCTACATATCCTAACAACACTTTGCAGTAGGTATCGTGGCCCCTGTTTTGCCAGTGGAGTCCCTGGGTGGTGCTAATGGTTAATGCTCTTGGCTGCTAACCGAAAGTTTGGAGGTTTGAGTCCACCCAGGGTCACCTCAAAAGAAAGCCCTGGTGATCTACTTCCAAAAAATCAACCATTGAAAACCCTATGGAGCACAGTTCTACTCTGACACATATGGGGTCACCATGAGTCGGAGTCAACTGGATGGCAACTGGGTTTTTGTTTTTACTTTGCTGATGAGGAAGCTGAGGCTCAGCAGTGAGGATATATAGTAGTGGAGAGCACAGCCCTGTGGCCAGCCTGCCAGGGTTCAGGGTCCACCATTCATGAGTTGTGAGATCCGTGCAGGAAAAACAGAGTAAAGGAGTGACATCAGATTCCTGGTTTAGAAAGATTTCTTACTTGCATTATGAAAAACAGATTGGATGGGGTAAGACCAAGGGCAAGGAGGCCAATCGGGAGGCTCCTTAGATGCAGGAGAGGGCCTGCCCAGCCCACAGGCCAACAATGGATGGAGGGAGGACGAGGGTGAGAGAAAAACTGACCACGTCCATAGGGCAGGAGCATGTGCTTGGTGCCAGACTGCTTGGGCTCAAATCCCTACTCCACCACCTATGATGTGACCTTGGGCAAGTACCCAGCCCTGTGTGCCTATTTTCTCATGTGTAAAATGGGGCTAAGGAGCCCTGGTGGTGCAGTGGTTAAAGCGCTCGGCTGCCAACCAAAAGGTTAGCAATCTGAACCCACCAGCCACTCCTCAGGAGAAAAATGTGGCAGTTTGCTTCCGTAAAGATTACAGCCTTGGAAACTCTGTGGAGCATTTCTACTCTGTCCTATCGGGTCACTATGAGTCAGAATCGACTTGATAGCAATAGGTTTTGGTTTTTGGTTTAACATGGGGAAATTACAATGCCTACTGTAATGAGTTATTATCTGTCATATGTTTTCAGTAAATGTTAGTGATCCCTTTCATTACAGAATGTGGGAGTTAAGAGCGAGGAAGCGTCTAGGATGATGCTCAGGTGTTTTGGGTGCCTGGATGGAGAGAGATGCCATTCTTTGAGATAGGAGCATAAAAAGGACGCCAGGTGTGGGAGAAGACTTGAGTCCATTTGAGATCTGTGGAGTGAGATACCTATGGGACATGGAGGTATAGCTGCCCGGTAGGCAATTGGATAGACAGCCTGAGATTCAAGCCAGGGCCTGGCCTGGGGAACACAGGACAGGGAAACATGGAAACAGATGACGTTCCAGGGGCAGTGTCCAGGGTGATCCCTGAAGGCTGCTGACAACAGTGTCTCAGGACACACTGAGGCAGAAGAGGAGGTGCCTGGGTAGGACAACCAGGGAGGGGCCACGGTGAGCCAAAGGGTGGTCCCAGAAGCCAGGGCAAGGGCACCTATGAGCAAAGCTTCGAACCTGACTGGTTGAAGCACACACAGACTTGGCCCTGAGTCCCAAATCCAAATTCTCAGGAGATGAATTGCCGGGCAAGGTCTCCCTGATCCCGCTAGTTATTGCTAGAAGGTAGGGCTCTCGAATGGCCTCATGAGTAGTGCAAATGGTTTGTGTTTGTCTGCTAACCTAAAGGTTGAGGTTCGACCATACCCAGTTGTGCCACGGAAGGAAGACCTGCTGATCTGCTTCCATTAATGTTGCAGTCAAGAAAACCCTATGGGGCAGTTCTACTCTGCCACACATGGGGTTGTCATGAGTCAGAATCAACTCAATGGCATTGGGTTTGGGTTTTTGTTTTTTAGGGTTCTTGGAGAAAAGGGGGCACAGGCCAGTGCAACAAAAGAATACTAACACCAGACCTGCTGGACTGGTTGAGACTGGAGGATTCTCGGAGACTACTGCCCTGAGATACTCTTCTAATCTTGAACCAGAACTAACCCCTGTGGTCACCTTGTAGCTAAATAACAGATTGCCTCAAAAATAATGAATACCACCCATAAGTACTATGCTCCTTTAAGAAATCACCTATATGAAACCGAATGGTCAACAATTACTTTAAAACAAAGATGAGAATGTAAGTGGGCAGGAAACTAGATTAACGGAAATGAAACAAACAGAATGGAAATAATGAGAGTGTTCACACATTGTGAAGAATGTAACCAATGTCACTGAACGACTTGTGTAGAAATTTTTGAATGGGAACCTAAACTCCTGTGTGAACCTTCACCAAAAACAAATAAGTCACAGTAAAACCTGCAAAAGCCAGAACGTGTGTAAGGCAGAAACCTGTTAGAGAAGGAAAGCTCAAATATTTTCCACTAAAACGAGCAATAGAGAAGCGGTAAGACGGCACCCTGTCAAAGGCAGAAAACTTACAATACCCAGAAAAACAAGGCAGTCCCATCGAGTTCCAGCTCGCACAGGTTCCACTGTATTATTAAAAAAAAAAAGCCACACCCAAACTATCACCACCTTTGCCGCAGACGTGTTTCTCAGAGTGTGGTGCAAAGACCACTCACGTCAGAATCCCTGGTGTGCTTGTTCAAAATGCAGATTCCTGGGCCCGACCCCAGGCCTACCAAATGAGAATCCCTGGGACAGCTGTGTGAGTTCTGATGGCTGCTTCCTTCACCGTCAGCAATGTGAGTATGTGTTAGTCACCTGCAAAGGCAGTTTCTTTCCAAAGACTCATTGCAGGCCAGGTGGGGAGAAGGTGTGCAGCACAGCAGTTCTTCCCAGAACCTCTCCGGAAGGAGCATATTCTTGGTGTGAATTTTGTACATTGTCCTCCCCCTGGGCCTTGCTAACTTCTGCCTTCACCCAAAGCTTTGTTGTCATCATTGTTGGTCGACATCGAGCTGATCCTGACTCATGGCGACCCCATGTGTGCAGAGTAGAGCTGTTCCACAGGGTTTTCAGAAGCAGATCTCCAGACGTTTCTTCCGAGTTGTCTCTGAGTGGGTTCAAACCACCAACCTTTCCGTTAGTAGTTGATCACTTAACCGTTTGCACGACCCAGGGACTTCCCACCCTACGCAGCCAGTCCTAAGGCCCTGCTGGCACCATTGCAATAGGATGGCTCCTTTAAAGGCCAGCTTTCCCCAAGTGTTTATCTTCTCTGAGCTTTCCTTCTGTCTTTCCCAGAAGCTGTCTCCTTCCATGAAGGAAAATATTTTTAGTGGCAGGAAACGGCTGGTGCAAAACAAGTAGGGTGGCCTTGCTGGTGAATTTCTTAGAAACAATCATGCAACAGAAAAATAATAATAAATGCGGCCAGAATGTGCAACCGTCCTGCCTAAAGAACCAACTTTGGATTTTGGAACACCAGGATCAGAACCCATTTGAGTGGCCTTTGGGGACTGCTGATCTGGGCCTCGTGCCCTGTGTTCTCCCAATGCAGACACGAAAACCCCAGCCACCCGGGAGCCAGGCACCAGGATGGCATCCGCCTTATCCTTTGTCAGGCCATCAAAAGCTCTTCCTCCTGTGGGGAGGGAAAGAGCTGGACAAGGGTGACCTTGTCTCCAAGCTTCGAAGTCACATGGCCATCCCCTGTCCCCACTGGGCTGTGCGCGCCCGAGAGAGTAGACAGTCCCTGGGCCAAAAAGAACTGTGGTGCTTTTGTTCCTCTGTGGCAGGGTCGGGTCCCCATGGGGGATTGTTTTTGCTTGGCTGAAAGGGACACTTTGGGGATAGAATGTTTCAACCTCCAGAAGCAGCAACATTTGCTTGTAGCCGGAAATCTTCATTTCTGGTCTCCAGCTGTTGTCTGGAGCCACCAGGCCCCCGCTGAATGGGACTACGCCCGGCCACTGGGGGTGGGCAGCGCCAGGCGTGTTCTGGACAAGGACCAGCCGGTGTCCCGGATGCCTGGCTTCCGGGACGCCCTCTGCCTCCCCGAGAGACACGGGTGGTAGTCACTGGGCTATAGAATGAACCTGTTCCCTGTGGATGACTGGGCTGGGGGGCAGGGGCTCCAGAGAGAAACATTTGAGAGGGAACGTGGATCCAAGCTTGAGGTCCAGAGTTAACTCCACAGGGAGAAGAACTGAAATGTCTGAAACAGCCAAGGCTTTTGCAAGAAAGTTTCAGATTTCATTTCTTTCTCTCCTAAGAACATTCGTCATTCTTTAAATGAGGCCACTGGATTTTTAAAAACGAAATTGGGTGGGGGGGGCTGCTATTTTGCATATGGATCATGTATATGTGTTTAGTTAGCTTGCTTTTGTTGCTAGTACCAAAGATGAAATCGGGACAAGGGGTGTTCAGAGTTCATATTTAGCCAAATATGAGGCAGCTTTTTATAGCCCTGGGGTGAGCTGAGGAAAGGGGTTTTGAGCAAGCAAGGATGATAATAATAATGTCAGCTACTGTTTCTGCGGTACCTATTGTGTGCCAGCTGCTGTGCCAAGACATTGCCGAATTCATCTTTGCAACAAACCATCAAGGAAACTGAGGCTCAGAGAAGGGGCCCAGCCAGTGGAGGGCAGGACCAGGATTCAACCCAGGTCTGCAGGCTCCAAGGCTGAGCTCCTCACTCCTGTTATGCTGCTGGCCCCTCCCACCCCTGGCAGTGGGGTGGGCTCTGAGGGAGGCCTCATGCACCCAAATGTGGCCGCCATTATGGGCAGCGCCTCCAGACAGCCCAGGGAAGGTGAGTGGTTTGCGTAGTGCCAGAGTCAGCAAACTACCTGTTTTGTACAACCCACAAGCTGAGAATTACATTTTAAAAGCATAGAAAAAAAAATCAAAAGAAGATTTTATGACATGTAAAAGTTATATATTGTCGTCGTTAGGTGCCGTCAAGTCGATTCTGGCTCATAGCGACCCCACGTGACAGAGTAGAACTGACCCATAGGGTTTTCTAGGCTGTGATCTTTACGGTAGCAGATCATCAGGCCTTTCTCCCACGGAGCCGCAGGTGGGTTCAAACCACTGACCTTTCAGTTAGCAGACAAGCACTTAACTGTTGGCGCCACCAGGGCTCCTTTGAAAGTTATATAAAAATTCAAATTTCAGTGTCCATAGATAAGGCTTTTTTGGGACACAGCCACACCCATTTGTTTACAAATTGTGGCTGCTCACTTGTGGGCCCCAGTGTACCCCCACGCCCCCACCCCTCACAGGGGCATTATCTTATTTGATCCTGGTAATAATTGTATGGATTAGATATTGTGATTACCCCCATTTGTCAGATGAGGACTCTGAGGCTCAGAGAGGTTAACTCATTCAAGAAGCGTAGCCCAAGCCTGTTTCCTGAGAGACAAGATGGACGAGTATCAGATGTGGAGAAATGGAAGGAGAAGGTGCTGGCAGAACAGGCTGGGAGAAACCTGATGCCAAGCCCACCCCCTGAACCCTGGGCCCTGCTAGAGGGAGGGCCTGAGAGAGGCTCCCTTCCTCCCCAAGTCCCTATCTTAGTTTGAATGGTTTACACCGCAGGGGAGGGCGGCTGGTTTCCTGAGCTGCTCCCAGGCCTGAGCTAGCGGCTCCAAGGACGGAGGCACCAGCTCCAGGACAGCTGGTGGTCCTTGCATTGCTTTGCGTCTCCCAGGGTCCCTTTAATTATAACCAATTTGCCACCCTCAGCAATTCCTTGTTCTCCTTTGCTAATACCCATGAGTTGGAAGCATCATCTAGACTTCCAGCCAAATGCCAGGCTGAAATCGCATCCCTTTCCCATGTAGGGAGTCCTCCAGTCTCCTAGACACTCGCCTTTCTTCTCGGTCCTGGTGGTGGACTCAGCCTGCCTTTTTCATGCTGCTTTCCTTGGCTAGATCTGCCATCCAAATCTCTTAGCAAACGGGAAACAGAATTTGTTTAACTCTCCAACTCCTTGTCTTCCCAGCTGACCCTCAAGGTTCAGGGAGACTGACCCCAAAGGAAGGCCTTTCATCTTGGGGGGTTGTTGTATGCCGTGGAGTCGATTCCAGCTCTCAGTGGCCCTATAGGATGGAGTAGAACTGCCCCATAGAGTTTTCTAGGCTGTAATCTTTATGGAAGCAGATCAGTCAGGTCTTTCTCTCACAGAGCTCCTGGTGGGTTCTAACTGCCAACCTTTCAGTTAGCAACTGAGCAGTTAACCACTGTGCCACCAGGGCTCCTTTTCTTCTTGAATGTTCCTCGCCATTTCCTCATTCCAGTTATTCGCAACTTGGAGCCAAGGATTTGGAACTCTCTGCCCCTGAAACTCGCTGCAGGCTGCATCCATAAACTGTTTGGGGTGCCAGGAACTGGAAGCAGGTCTGAGGAAGAGGCAGCATAAGGGAAGGGAAAAGGGGCCTGATGTCACACCCTGTGCATGTAACCTTGGCCAAGTGGCCTGGCTTCCCTGACGAAGGCTTCGAGCATAGCTTGAGACTATAAGCTCTGGCCTCACGAGGACCAGTGTCCCATGCAGGCTCTGCCGTTCACCAGTTCCCAGACCTCAGGTGAGTTACTTTACCTTCCTAACCTTCACTGTGGTGGTGGTGGTGGTGGTGCCATCGAGTTGGTTCCAACTCAAAGCAACCCTATGCACAACAGAACAAAATGCTGCTCAGCCTGCGCCATCCTCACAATCGTTGCTATTTTGAGACTATTGTTGCAGCTACTGTGTCAGTCCATCTTCTTGCAGGTCTTCCTCTTTTTTGCTGACCCACTACTTTACCAAGTATGATGTCCTTCTCCAGGGACTGGTCCTTCCTGACAACATGTCCAAAGTACATGAGACAAAGTCTCACCATCCTCACTTGTAAGGAGCATTCTGGCTGTACTTCTTCCAAGACAGATTTATTCGTTCTTCTGGCAGTCCATGGTGTGTTCCATATTCTTTGCCATAATTCATATCCATCAATTGTTCTTCAGTCTTCCTTATTCATTGTCCAGCTTTTGCACGCATATAAGGTGATTGAAAATACTATGGCTTGGGTCACACACACCTTAGTCCTCAAGGTGACATCTTTGCTTTTTAATATTTTGAAGACGTCTGTCTTAGTTATCTAGTGCTGCTTTAACAGAAATACCACAAGTGGATGGCTTTAACAAAGGAATTTATTCTCTCACAGTCTAGTAGGCTACAAGTCTAAGTTCGGGGCGCCGGCTCCAGGGGAAGATCCTTGTCATCAGTGTTCCCTCGGTCTGGGAGCATCTCAGTACAGTCCAAAGGATGCGCTCTGCTCCCGGCACTGCTTTCTTGGTGGTATGAGGTCCCCATGTCTCTCTGCTCACCTCTGTCTCCCACATCTCAAAAGAGATTGGCCTAAGACACCACCTAATCTTGTAGACCTCATCAATAGAACTGCCACTAATCCATCCCGTTACGTCATAGTAAGAGTTTACAACACATAAGGAAGTCACATCAGATGACAAAATGGTAGACAGTCATACAATATTGGGAATCATGACCTAGCCAAGCTGACAGATATTTTGGGGGGACACAATTCAATCCATGACAAGGTCTTTAGCAGCAGGTTTGCCCAGTGAACCTCCATTAAACTCATCTGTGTTGTTGTTGTTAGCTACTGTCAAGTCAGCCCAGAACAAAACAATAGTCTGTCTTAGTCTGGAGGCTCTGCTGAAACTTGTTCAGCATCGTAGCAACACCCTCCACTGACAGACAGGTGGTGGCTGTGCATGAGGTGCACTGGCTGGGAACTGAGCCTAGGTCTCCCAGGTAGAAGGCAAGAATTCTACCACTGAACAATCTCTATTCCCACAGACTCCTCTATGAAATAGATATAATAGATGGTGCCCGGCTACCACTATTGACCATTCTGATCAGGAACACAGTAGATGGATCTTGATAGAATGGGAGCAAAATGTGGAACAGAACTCAGAAAGTCTGGACTTACTGGATTGGTTGAGACTGGAGAACTCCCCAAGACTATCACCCTGAGGTACTCTTTAAACCTTGAACCAAAACTATTCCATGAGGTCATCTTTTAGCTAAGTAACAGATTGACTCATAAAGTAAACAATATCATCTGCAACTAGTATGCTTCTTTAAAAAAAATCATCTGTATGGGACCCAGCAGTCAACGTTTACTCCAAAGCAAAGATGAGAAGCTAAGGGGGCAGGGAAACTAGATTACTAGAAATGGAAGAACCAGAACCTTAATAATGAGAAAGTTGACGCACCGTGAAAAATGTAACCAATGTCACTAAATAAATTGTGTAGAAATTGTTAAATGGGAACCTAATATGCTGTGTAAACTTTCATTGAAAACACAGTAAAATACTTTAATAAAAAAAAATAATAAAATAGGTTTCTCATAGAGTTGTTGGGAAGATTAAATGCACTAGTACAGGTAAAATGTTGAGCTCAGGCCCTGGCCTGTGACTCTCACTACATTTCACCTACCAGTGAACTAAGGATAATGATACTTCTAACGACAAAGGTCTGGGGAGGAGTCAGTGGGTCCAAGGCCTGGCCCATAGTCCCACCTCGTAAATGGGCTGAATCACATTGTTCTCAAACGTCACTTCACGGGGTCCACCAGGAGCATGGGGGACCTTGGGTTAGCCCTTGAACTCTAGTGCCCAAGAGCCTCGCTTTGGGAGTGAGAACCCCCATCTATCAAACACCAAGCACACAATGCCTGAAGTTCTTAGAAAGAAATTACTGACTCAGTTCCTTTAAGTAGCTGGCTTTCCCCAATACATTCAATATGTGGCCCCATTTTATAAAAGCATGTACTGACTTTCACTTTCTTGGGGCATGTCTACTGAATGTAAGTATTCTTCTCTGCTGGTTTCCTGCCTTCAGTGGATTTCCTGATCTGATATATCAGATAAGGGAACAAACACAGAATTTGGATGTTCTCAAATTTTCCTCAAGGTCCCAGGTGGGCAAACAGGTAGGCTAAGGCCCATGGCCAGGCTTGCAGGCGGAAGGCACAAGAAGCTGCCAACAAGCTGCTGGCCAGCACTGCCCCCAGGCCCTTCCTCCTGCACCCTTGTCATCCTTTAGGAGACATCCTGGAGGAGCCTTGCTCACCAGCGCCACCCAGTGGTACGACAGAGAGCTGCAGAAGAAGGCCTGCCCTGAATCTGAATCTCTTCATTGCTTGGGTTTCTTGGCCACTGACTCCTAAAACTGGACATTAACTCATGACTCTCAGTCTCACCATGACACCTACAAGCTCTCAGATTTGCTTAGTGCCTGACCAGAGGGCAAGTCTCCAGGGCCCTGAGGGTGAGTCCCCAGGGCCCTGAGCCCATGGGACCCAACAACAGGCAAGTCTTTATTAATAGCATTTGTTGTTGTTGGGTGCAATCAAGTCGATCCTGATTCATAGTGACCCTATAGGACAGAGTAGAACTGCCCCATAGGGTTTCCAAGGCTGTAATCTTTATAGAAGCAGATCACCAGGTCTTTCTCCCGTGGAGCCACTGGGTGGGTTTGAACCCCTCACCTAGCAGCCAAGTGCTTAACACTGCACCACCAAGGATCCTTTGTTAATAGCATTTAACCTGTTGCCGTCGAGTCATTCTGACTCATAGCGACCCTGTAGGACAGAGTAGAACTGCCCCATAGGGTATCCAAGGAGCGACTGGTAGATTGCAACTGCTGACCGTTTGGTTAGCAGCCTGAGCTCTTAACCACTGCGCGACCAGGGCTCCTCATTAATAGCATAGCATCCTTTTTTCTGCTTATAAAAGGGACTCATTCCATCTCTTGGGGTGTTATCGGATAGATTATTCTACTTCTATGAATTCTATGCAGCCATTCAAGCAATGGGGTGCATCTACAGATACTCTACCGGAAATACCCGCAAAACATCATAAGTGCAAAAATTGGATCATAGAACAAAACATATGCCTGAAACCAAGTTCTAAAATACTTTTAAGAGAGAGAAGAACATGTGTATGTAAAGGCACAAACAAAGGCCTGGAAGGGTGCTCACCAAACTCTTATCACAATTACCTTTGGAACATGAAGGAAGAAGGGGAGGAAGGGGGATGCTAACACTTTCTGGGGTGGATTTATATGTGGATTGAATCTTTTGCAACAAGAATGCATTCATAGATTACATGTGTAATTTGGGAAAAAAAATACACATTGATTGTATAAAATTTGGAAAGCACAAAAAACAAAGAGCAGTGAGATAAGTCTCTCAACATTACAGCACTCAGAAGCTTCCAGAACACAGCAGGAGCACTGAGGAGGATCCCTTTGCCCTGCTTGAGGAAGATACGCAGGGTTCCAGGGGTGGGAGGTGTGCTACCCAAAGCTGCTGGTCCAGCCATTCACTTTGCTGCCCCAGCATCACCCACACCACTACCCTTCTCACCCTGAGTCACCCCCAGAGACACCTGCTGGTGCAGGGGGCCTCTGTAAAGCTTCTCCCCAGGGCCAGAATGTTCAGCCCCAACCCAAGAGGTCGTTTTCTTTGTTTGCTACAAAATAAACATCTCCAGTCCCCCTGGGCTACTGACAGTACAAATGTTTATGCCTCTGGAAAGAGAAAAAAGATGCTTGCAAGTTCTCCCCAGCAGATGGGTGCCAAGTCAGTAATTAACCCTCAACAATTGGGGTGTCTGATCTTCTGCCAACGGGTCTGCAGCAGGTTGGGGGTTGGCTGGTAGGGTTGTGCCATAACTTCGCGTTTGATGGGCCTTCAAGGCCTTGGAGTGCTTTCTGTAAAGGACACCAGCTGCATCTTGAAAATTGAATTAGGCGCTGGGGACCCACCCCCAGAATGCCCCCCCACACTGCTGCACCCTGCTCCAGGCAAAGGGTTGTGGGCAGCCACAGCATTTGTCAAACCACTCGGGGGAGTTAATGCCCTGTGTGATGCTTGTGCACATGGAGTTGGGAAGAGCAAGGCCTGCTGAATGGCAGGGACTTAGTCATATTGATGGCAGGCATATATTAAATGCCTAAGGACCAGGCTCCCTGCTAAGTTCTATATACTGTGTATTATTTTATTTAATCCTTCCAACAACCCCATAGGTAAAAAAGAAAAAAGTTGCCGTCGAGTCAATTCTGACTCATGGTGGCTCCATATGTTACAGAGTAGAACTGCTCCACAGGGTTTTCTTGGCACAGTGGTTAAGCGCTTTGTTGCTAAACAAAAGGCTGGTGGTTCGAACTCACCAGCTGCTCCATGGGAGAAAGATTGCTCCATGGGAGAAAGATGTGGCGATGGGTTTGGGTTTTTAATCTTTACAGAAGCATTTCTCCAGGCCTTTCTTCCACAGCACTGGGTGGGTTAGAACCAACAACCTTTAGGCTAGTAGTTGAGTGCAAACAGTTTTCGCCATCCGGGGACCTACCCTATAGGTTGTCGTTGTTAGGTGCCATCAAGTCAATTCCGATTCATAGAGATCCCATGTGACAGAGTAGAACTGTCCCATAGGGTTTCCGAGGCTGTAATCTTTACAGAAGGAGCCCTGGTGGGCAGTTCTACTCTGTCACATTGGGATGGTACCTAACTACAAACAACAACAATCTTTACGAAAGCAGATCTCCAGACCTTTCTTCAGAGGCACCATTTGGTGGGTTCAAACCACCAACCTTTAGGCTAGTAGTCTAGCACAAACCATTTGCGTCACCAGGGACCTACCCCACAGGTAACTCATTGCCATCGAGTCAATGCCTACTCATAGCGACCCTACAGGACAGAGTAGAACTACCCAATAGAGTTTCCAAGGCTGTAATCTTTACGGCCCCACGCATCTGTCAGTTTGTAGTACTGTGTGGCTTGCATGTTGCTGTGATTCTGGAAGCTGTGCCATGAGTATTTCAAATACCAGTAGGGTCACCCATGGTGGGCAAGTTTCAGCGGAGCTTCCAGACGAAGATAGACTAGGAGGAAGGACCTGGTGGTCTACTTCTGAAAAAATTGTCCAGTGAAAACCTTATGAATAGCAGCAGAACATTGTCTGATATAGCCTTCAGGTTGGAAGGCACTCAAAAGACTGGGGAAGAGCTGCCTCCTTAAAGTGGAGTCAACCTTAATGATGTGGATGGAGTCAAGCATTTGGGACCTTCATTTGCTAATGTGGCATGACTCAAAATAAGAAGACACAGCTGCAAACATCCATTAATAATTGGGTCATGGGATGTCTGAAGTATGAATCTACGAAAATGGGAAGTCATCAAAAATGAAATGGAATGCATAAAGATCAATATCTTCGGCATCAGTGAGCCGAAATGGACTGGTGATGGCCACTTTGAATCAGACAATCAAATGGTCTACTCTGCCAGGAATGACAAATTGAAAAGAAAAGACATCCCATTCATCATCAAAAAGAACATTTCAAGATCTACCCATACGCCTACAAGCAAGGCCAGTTAATACGATTATTATTCAAATTTATGCACCAACCACTAAGGCCAAAGATGAAGAAATTGAAGATTTTTACCAACTTCTGCAGTCTGAAATTGATCAAACATACAATCAAGATGCATTGATAATTACTGGTGATTGGAATGCGAAAGCCGGAAACAAAGAAAAGGATCGGTATTTGGAAAATACAGCCTTGGTGATAGAAATGACACTGGAGATCACATGATGGAATTTTGCAAGACCAAAGACTTCTTCATTGCAAATACCTTTTTTCAACAACATAAACAGCGACTATACACGTGGACCTTGCCAGATAGAATACACAGGAATCAAATCGACTACATCTGTGGAAAGAGATGATGGAGAAGCTCAATATCATCAGTCGGAACAAGGCCAGAGGCTGACTGCGGAACAGACCATCAATAGCTCATATGCAAATTTAAGTAGAAGCTGAATAAAATTAGAGCAAGTCCACAAGAGCCAAAATACGACCTTGAGTATATCCCACCTGAATTTAGAGACCATCTCAAGAATAGATTTGATTCATTGAACACGAATGACTGAAGACCAGACGAGTTGTGGGATGACGTCAAGGACATTATACATGAAGAAAGCAAAAGGTCATTAAAGAAGCAGGAAAGAAAGAAAAGACCAAAATGGACATCAGGAGAGAATGAAACTTGCTCTTGATTGCAGAGTAGCTAAAGCAAAAGGAAGAAATGATGAAATGAAAGAGTTGAACAGAAGATTTCAAATAGTGGCTCAAAAAGGCAAAGTATTATAATGAAATGTGCAAAGACCTGGAGTTAGAAAACAAAAAGGCAATAATACGCTCGGCATTTCTCAAGCTGAAAGAACTGAAGAAAAAAATTCAAGCCTTGAGGTGCAATATTGAAGGATTCTACGGGGAAATTACTGAATGACACAGGAAGCATCAAAAGAAGATGGAAGGAATACACAGAGTCACTATACCAAAAAGAACTGGTCGATGTTCAACCATTTCAGGAGGTAGCATATGATCAAGAGTCAATAATACTGAAAGAAGTCCAACCTAAACTGAAGGAAATGACAAAAAACAAAAAAAAGGATCCAGGAATTGATGGGATACCAACTGAGATGTTTCAATATGGATGCAGCACTGGAGGTGGTCACTGGTCTATGTCAAGAAATTTGGAAGACAGCTTGCTGGCCAACCGACTGGAAGAGATCCATATTTGTGCCCATTACAAAGAAAGGTGATGCAACAGAATGTGGAAATTATTGAACAATGTCATTAATATCACAGACAATAAAATTTTGCTGAAGATCATTCAAAAGCAGTTGCAGCAGTACACCAAAAGGGAACTGCCAGAAGTTCAAGCCAGATTCAGAAGAGGATGTGGAACCAGGGATATCATTGCTGATGTCAGATGGATCTTGGCTGAAAGCAGAGAATACCGGAAAGATGTTTACCTGTGTTTTATTGACTATGCAAAGGCATTTGACTGTGTGGCTCATAACAAATTATGGATAACACTGCGAAGAACGGGAATTCTAGAACACTTAATTGTGCTCATGAGGAACCTGTACATAGATCAAGAGGCAGTCGTTGGAACAGAACAAGGGCATACTGCGTGGTTTAAAGTCAGGAAGGGTGTGTGTCCGGGTTGTATCCTTTCACCATACTTGTTCAATCTGTATGCTGAGCAAATAATCCGAGCAGCCGGACTGTATGAAGAATTACTCGGCATCAGGATGAGAGGAAGAAGACTCATTAACAAACTGTGACATGCAGATGACACAACCTTGCTTGCAGAAAATGAAGAGGACTTGAAGCACTTACTGATGAAGATCAAATACTACAGCCTTCAGTATGTTCACCTCAACATAAAGAAAACAAAAATCCTCACAACTGGATCAATAAGCAACATTATGATAAATGGAAAAAAGATTGAAGTTGTCAAGGATTTCATTTACTTGGATCTACAATCAACACCCATGGAAGCAGCAGTCAAGAAATTAAATGACGGATTGCATTGGGCAAATCTGCTGCAAAAGACCTCTTTAAAGTGTTAAAAAAGCAAAGATGTCAATTTGGGGAGTAAGGTGCACCTGACCCAAGCCGTGTTGTTTTCAATCACCTTATATGCATGTGAAAGCTGGACAATGAATAAGGAAGACCAAAGAAGAATTGATGCCTTTGAATCATGGTGTTGACAAAGAATACTGAATATACCATGGACTGCCAGAAGAACAAAAAAAAATCTGTCTTGGAAGAAGTACAGTCAGAATGTTATCAAGAGGGACCAGTCCCTGGAAAAGGACATCATGCTTAGTGAAGTAGATGGTCAGCAAAAAAGAAGACCCTCCATGAGAAGGATTGATACAGTGGCTGCAACAATGGGCTCAATTGTAACATTATAACAATTGTGAGCATGGCACAGGACCAGGCGATGTTTCGTTCTGTTGTACTTGGGGTCGCTATGAGTCAGAACTGACTGGACGGCACCTAACAACAGCAATCTTTATGGAAGCCAACTGTGACATCTTTCTCCCGAGGAGCAGCAGCTGGTGGGTTCCAACCACCGACCTTTCGGTTAGCAGCCAAGAAGTCTGCCGTTGCCATTATATAATCCTGGATGGGTAACTTCTCTTCTTCATGCAGAAAGTAGCCCTTGCCCAAGATCAGTGAGCTGGTAAGTGGAGGCAAAGCTGGGACCTTACCCAGGGTTTTCTTTACAACTTCAAAGCCACACCCGCCCATCCTGTGCATTTGTGTCCACAAACCACTTCCACACAGTCATCATCTTTCAGGCTTCTAGAAACAACACACAGCTTCAGGGGGCTGACCTGTGGGAACTTCATGCAAAGATCACAGTCATGTCTTTCCTTGGAGTGAGTGAGAGGGGGAGCTGTTAGCGGCCACCAGGACCAGAATCCTCCTTCATCTTTCCTATGGGGAAGCTGAGGCCTCACCTCATCTAAGGTCCCACCATGGTGGGGCAGTGGGAGTCCTGGGTTTGATTCCCAGCCAATGCACCTTATGCACAGCCACCACCATAGTGGAGACTTGCTTGTTGCTTTGATGCTGAACAGGTTTCAGCAGAGCTTCCAGATTTAGACAGACTAGGAAGAAAGGCCCTGTGAGCTACCTCTGAAAATCAGCCAGTGAAAACCCTGTGGATCACAACAGTCCAATCCCCAACACCAATCATGGGGATAGCGCAGGACCTTCATGATCAGTGTCTTCCATGACCACAGGGAGCACCCTGAAAAACTGAGCCAGTGGCAAGAACTAGGCTGAGAAAAAGGAGAGAAAGCCGATCTTCCCAGTGAGTTCACTGGTTCCTCAGTCTGGGCAGCCAGAGGGCGGAGGGCAGTTCCTAAGGGTATTTCTTTCTCGTGCAAACCTTACCATGGATGTTCATTAGGCAGCTGGGCTCTAGCCTGCATCCATCTTGTAGCTCCACCATCTTGTGGCTTCAGGGCACCCTTGTGTCACAAGCAGACCAGGGGAAGAGAGTGTGGGCAGAGGATCTCTTGGAGATTTTAGGGGCAAGGCCTAAGAGAGATGTATTTCCCATCCTCCCACATTCCATTACTGGAGCCCTGGTGGCACAGTGGTTTAAGAGCTTGGCTGCTAACCAAAAGGTTGGCAGTTCGAAACCACCAGCTGCTCCTTGGAAACCCTATGGGGAAGTTCTACTCTGTCCTATAGGGTCGCTATGAGTCGGAATTGACTGAACAGCAATGGGTTCACATTCCATTGCCCAGAACAGGTCACATGATGTCACCTAGCTACAAGGGACACTGGGAAATGTCGTCTTCCTGTGGGTGGGGCAATGTGGGGGCCGAAATTGGTGAATACATGCCATTGTCTCTGCCACACTATTCAAAAGTTCACAGGCAAGTACGGGCCTGGATCGCATGTTGCTCAGTGGGAGAAGCAACAGACAATGAGGGTGGAGGAGTGGGCTGGGGCCAGTTTGAGAGTCACTGGGTGAAAAGATGGAAGGGCGTCCTGACTTGCGATCAAGCCTCGCTGTGCCATCTTTTGACGTCACTCCAGCCACAGCAGGAGAACAAGATAAAGCCAGAGCGAGAAGCAGAGCCCTCAGATGAATGTCGAGGGAAACGCAATAGCCATGAAGATGCCAAGTGGCAGCCAAGACAGCTGGGTGTGCTGGTTGGCTCTCCAGAAAAGAAGAGGATGCAGAGAGCTGGGAAAAGGAAACAAAGAACAGAGGAGAGAAAGCAAACACTTGGGGAATTCTGAGAAAACAGGGTCTGTCTGGTGGCCAGAAACGTCTTCAGTGCCAGTAGGGCCAGCTTCATGGGCGCCCGACCCCTGCAGCCACACATGGCCTCGCAATCAGAACAGCCCACACTCAGAGAACCTCGTGCTTGATTTATTGCTCTGCTGTTGCCATCTTGAAATTCTTAATAATATTCGAATAAGGGGACCCGCATTTTCATTTTGCACTCAGCCCTACAAATTATGTAGCCAGCCCTGAGTCTAGAGATACTGGTATTGGTTCTGGATGACCCTGCTTCCAGGGTCCCTGAGGCTGACGGGGGGAATTTTCCAGCCTGTTGGAACGGCAAGCAGGAAATAGGTCTAGAGGGAGACAGACCGGGTGGTCAGCTCAGGAGTGGTTGCTCCTTAACATTCTCAGGTGTAAACATTTAGGAGAGACTAGCTTCAGCCTCCACTTGCTCAGGGAGCAAGATTGGTGGGAAACAGGTGCTTTACTGGTGAGAGATGTTTCAAAAACAGACAATGATGAGCTATGAAAGGGGTATGGTATTGAGGATGGCAGGTGAATGAGTAAATGAAGTCTAGGAGTCAAATGGGAAAATGGGACATCAGATTCAAGTAGGGGGATTAGACAAGAAGACAATGAGGCTCCCCTAACCTTCTTCTTGTTGTTGTTAGCTGCCCTTAAGTCAGCCCCCAACTCATGGGGACCCCATGCACAATGGTATGAAACGCTGCCCGATCCTCTGCCATCACCATGATCAGTTGCAGATTGGACCATTGTGATCCATAGATTTGAGTTTTCATTGGCTGACTTTCTGAAGTATATCACCAGTCCTTTCTTCCTCATCCATCTTAGTCTGAAAGCTCTGCTAAAACCTATTCAGCATCATAGCAACATACAAGCTTCCACTGACAGGCGTGTGGTGGGTGAACATGAGATGCATTGGCCGGGAATCGAACCTGAGTCTCCTGCATGGAAGGCAAGAATTCTACCACAGAACCACCACTGTCCCCATCCCCCTAATGTTGGGAGTCTCCAATTTTAAGTACAAAGAAACATCCAAAGAGGCCTATACTTTAAAAAAAAAAAAAAAATTCTTAATGTTGGAGACATTACAAAGGCAGGAAGTAGATCAATGAGTCCAAAGAGGAAATGGCTGGTAGACTGTGGTGTTGGATCCTTTCCAAGTCTAAGACAGATTCAGACACATCTGGCAGACTGATAGGACCAGCCCTGCATTGCATTGGCTGGAATAGGCCACAGCCTAAGGAAGAAGGAACCTGGTACAATGAGCTTGATCTAGTAAGAAAGCCTGATTCCAGAGAAGAGGAGTGATTGATAACAGTGTCTTGTCATTTGTTAAGCACTTACTATGTGCCGGGGCCGTGGTGGTGCAGTGATTAAGAGCTTGGCTGCTAACCAAGAGATTGGCAGTTCGAATCCACCAGCCACTCCTTGGAAACCCTATGGGACAGTTCTACTTTGTCCTATAGGGTTGCTATGAGTTGGAATCAACTTGATGGCAACAAGTTTGGTTTTGGTTTTTACTGTGTGTCAGGCACTGTGCTACACATGTATTAGTTATCTACTGCTGTGTAACAAATTACTCCTACATTTAGCAGCTTAAAACAATAAATATTAGTGGAGTGGTTTTGGCTCAGGGTCTCTCATGAGGTTGTAGTCAAGGTGTTGGCTGGGGCTGCAGTCTCATCTGAAGGCTTGAGTGGGGCTGGAGGGCCCACTTCCAAGATGGCTCCCTCAAGTAGCTAGCAAGTTGGTGCCAGTTGTTGGCAGGAGACCTCAGTTCCTCACCACTTGAACTTCTCCCTAGGACTGCTTGAGCATTCTCAAGACACAACCGCTGGCTTTCCCCAGAGCAAGTGATCAAAGACAGAGTAAAGTAGAAGCTACATGGTCTTTTTTATTAAAAAAAGTAATAATAGTATCGAGCTTTTGGTGAAGGTTCACACAGCAGTTTAGGTTCCCATTCAACAATTTTGACACAAGTTTTTCAGCGACATTGGGTACATTCTTCATGATGCATGAACATTCTCATTATTTCCATCTGGTTCCATTTCCATTAATCTAGTTTCCCTGCCCCTTACATTTTCATCTTTGTTGTAAGTAATTGTTGATGTTTGGTCTCATATAGGTGATTTTTTAAAGAAGCACAATACTTATGGGTGATATTCATTACTTTTGAGCCAATCTGTTATTTGCTGCAAGGTGACCTCAGGGGTTAGTTTCAATTCAAAGAAGCCACATTGTCTTTTATGATACTTTGTTATTTCCACAATATCCTATTGGTACACAAGTTGACCCTATTTAGTGTGGGAGGGGACTGTATGGGGGCATGAATACAGGGAGATGGGGAATCATTGGCAACCATCTTGGAGACTGGCTACCATAGCTTATTACTTCCATTAGCTCATCTGATCATCACAACAACCCTAGGAGGGATGGTAATAATATTATCCCCTATTCAGAGGAGGGAACTCTGCTCAAGATCGAACAACTAAGTAGCAGAGCTGGGATTTGAACCCAGCTGTCCTGCCTTGAGTCAGAATCAACTCAATAGCAACTGGTTTGGTTTTTGGTTTTGGTCCTTTGGATACATCTGAGTTCTATGGCGAGCAGGGGTGAAGTCAGCAAGGACTGGCAGATGTTCACAAAGCTCCATTAGACACTGGGCTCGAGTAGCAACACTTTGTGTTTCAGTCCTTTGGTGCTGCCCCAAGGGGGAGAGGCATCTTCTCTCTCGAAGCCCTGGGGAGCTTTGGCACTGGGAGGAGAGAGTAGGGGATAGAGAAGGGTGCTGCCTCTCTCCAGTCCTTCCTAACGTCTCCCCAAGAGGAGGACTGCGACTCAGAGTGGGTCAGATTCCAGGGCAGGGACTGGGCCCAGTTTACTAGCGGCAGGGTCACTGTTAGAAGAGCCTTCACCCATCATGCATGCTCACACATCACACACATACACACACATCACACACGCACACACCACACATCACACATGCACAACCACGCATGCACACATCACATATGCACACATGCACACATCACATATGCACAAGCACCACACGCATGCACACATGCATGCATACACACCACACACATGCAGCCCACACATGTGCACACCACACATGCACACATCACACATACAGATACCACATATCACACACACGCATACCACACACACAGATCTCACATCACACATGCATGCATACCACACATGTGCACACCACACATCACACGCATTTGCAAACACCACACACATGCACACACATGCACACATGCATGCACACACACCACACACACAGCACACATGCAACACACACATGCACACACGACACGCGTGTGCACACACATATACACAAACACCACACACACCACAAACAAACCACATCCACACCATACATGTGCACACTTTCTGTTCTCCTCTTAAGCTCTCTGCCTCCAAGTAACCAGATGGCTCATTTTTCTCAACAAATATTTATTGAGCATGTGCTGTGTGTCTGGCACGATGCTGGGTACAAGGGTTACAGTGGTGTAGCTAACAGACTCATCCCTGCTCTCATGGAGCCATGATTACACACCCTGAGAGACGGCTGGCCTTCTTGGGTCACCTGTCCTCCTCTCACGTATGCCGCAGCTCACCCATCTCCTCTGAATGAGCGTTTGGTGCAGGCATGGGGCAGGGCCCCACGGAGCCCCCGAGCTTAAGCCTTGGGCTCGGCCCAGTTTAGCAGAGTTCCACATGAAGAAGTCAGCCATCATCCTAGTGAATGACAACATGTACTTTAGAGCCTGGCAAACATGTAGATGACCATCCTCTCTTGATTGTTTCGTCACAATGAGATGGAGCTTTCAGGAAATCAATGATCTTGTCTAAGGGTTCTTACCGTTTTTCCTTCCCTTCATGAGACAGTGCTGAGCGGCTTTCAGGTATGACTTTTTCTGCTTCCCTTCTTCTGCTGGCCGTGGGATTTCTCTAAATTCCAGGTGAAGAGAAGTCTGCAGAGATGCAACACACCTGGCCGCGAGTAACCACAGAGGGTTCTGTCTGCAAAGCACTGCTGGGTGGCAGCTTCACAGGGCAGCGGGGCCCCTTATTGTCTCTCCTGGGACGGAAACGGTGAGCTTGGCCAGCTGCTCCCAACTGTCTCACTCACTGGAGGCAGGTCCAAGAATGACAGCAGGCGCAACTTCCTTACCTTGTCTGGGACTCTCGGAGGTGAGGCCCGTTTTGTTCTCTCATGGAAACGGTGCATAGCAAACAATCATGAACCCCACATGGGCCAGAGTGACTTCACACAGGAATTCAGCAACATCTTAGGCTCTCGCCTGAGGAACCTGGTTGGCCCAAGCAGTTTGGATCAGCTTCGAACCCAAAGGCTGACAGTTTGAACCCACACAGCGGTGCCACAGAAGAAAGGCCTCGTGAGCTGCTTGCCTAAAGATTACAACCAAGAAAACCCTATGGGGCAGTTCTACTCTATAACACATGGGGTCGCCATCCGTTGGAATCAACTTATTGGCCACAAGTTTGCTTTTTGTGTGTGTGTTCTCACCCCAGTCGCAATATGTATCATCATCTGGAAAAGCACGGAAAGCCTTGTGTGGCTTGCTCAGGATCAAAGGTTACAGTCCCTTAATTCCAAAAGGAGATTTGTCACCAGGCGATGTCAAAGGGCCCCAGGCCCAGGCTCTTCTGAGAGTCTCCCATAGACAGGGTGTTTTCATTTCCTGTTTGTCATGTCCTTGTGCATAGATCTCCCTGGGGGACCTCAGAGGAAGCAGAATTTGGGCATTCCCAGGACCCCTAGTACTGCAGTCCCATGGCCACTTCAACCACAGGCCTTTGGCACCAGTGGGCAGTGTGACACTCAGCAGGAGCAACAGAAGGTAAGGATGGGGGACAGATGCCAGGGGAGCATACACCTGGTGGGAGGGGCTCAGGGATGGGGTGCAGGTGAGAGAGCCCACATTGGGACTTTGGGGAAGGTTGGCCACCCTGTCTATACACCAGGCCTACCTAGGGTACCTATGCCATATATGCCTGCCTAAACAACAGGCCCACATCACTTAAAATTTAGACCACAATCCAGAAAATCTGCCCACAGACTGCCCACAAAGATGAAGGTTCACCCTCCCCCTCCTGGGCAGGTGGTCCTCTACTTCTTCTAGTGACATCTCGGGGCAGTAAGCTAGTACCCCACGAGGCAGCCACACCTCCACTGGACAGGTATGCTTCTCCTCTATTCTGCCCCTGGATGCATGTTGGCCCAGAAACCTGGGCCTTGTCCTTGTCCACTCTCTCAATCCCACCCCCTTCTCTTGACCCCCCTCCGCCCCCGCCCAAGCCAAGCCACAGCTGTCTCTTGCTGCATGGCTGCAGCACGCCATCCACAGCTCCCTGCCATTCTTGCCCCGACCCTCCACCAAGACTACCTTCCTCAACCCTGTTCTGACCTACAACCCCTTCCATTGCCCTGACACTCTTATAGGAAATGGACTGTCCATGATCTGGCCTCAACTGAGCTCTCCAGCCTCCTTAATAATAATAACTATTATTATGTTGTTCGTGGTGGTAGTTGCCAACAAATCAGCTCCAACTCATAGCAACCCCATGTACAACAGAACACAGCATTGCCTGGTCTTCAATCAATCACCATCTTCACAATCTTTGTTGGTGTGCTCGAGTCCATTGTTGTAGCCACTGTGTATTTTGAGTGTCTTCCAGCCTAGGGAGCTCATATTCTAGCACTATGTTGGACAATCTTCTGCTGTAATCACTAAGGAACTCTAAAGAACGCTAGACAGCCATCAGAAGCTGGGAGAGGCTAAGAACAGATTCTTCCCTAGTGCCTCCAGAGGGAGAGCAACCCTGCTGACACCTTAATTAGAATGGCTAAAGTTCAAATGACTGGCCATCCCAAGTGTTGACAAGGATGTGGAGCAACTGAAGCTCTCCTAGGCTATTTTACAACCACTTTGGAAAAACAATGAGCCCCGGTGGCTCAGAGGTAAAAGTGCTGGGCTGATAACCGTAAGGTTGGCATTTTAAACCCATCAGCCGCTCCTTGGGAGAAAGATGTGGCAATCTGCTTCTGTAAAGAATTACAGCCTTGGAAACCTTATGGAGCAGTTCTACTCTGTTGTACAGGGTCGCTATGAGTCAGAATCAACTTAATGGCAGTGGGTTTGGATTTTGGGGGTTGGAAAAAGTTTAGCAGTTTTTTAAAAAGTTACACATACATCTACCCTGTGACCCAGCAATTCCACTTCTGTGTCTCTACCCAAGACAAAGGAAGTTATGTCAACACCAAAACTTGCATGCAAATGTTCATAGAAGTTTTATTCATAATAGCTCCAAACTGGAAACAACCCAAATGTCCTTCAATGGATAAACAAATTGTGGTATATACATACAATGGAATATACTCAGCAATAAAAAGAAATGAACTATTTATATACACCCCCATGTAATCAATATCCTAGGCATTAGTGAGCTGAAATGGACTGGTATTGGCCATTTTGAATCAGACAATTACGCGGTCTGCTATGCTGGGAATGACAAATTGAAGAGGAATGATGTCACATTCATCATCAAAAAGAACATTTCAAGATCTATCCTGAAGTACAATGCTGTCAGTGATAGGATAATATTCATACACTGTGATCATTAAGGTTATGTGTCAACTTGGCTGGGCTATGGTTCTCAGTAGTTTCACAGTTATGATGTAGTTTGGCAGATGTATGATTATGTGATCACTTCCATGATGAGTTTTGATATAATGTGATCACCTCCATGATGGGATCTGCTGTGAGTAAGCCAGTCAGTTGAAAGGGTGTTTCCTTGGGGGTGTGGCTTGCATCGAATATAAGTGGATTTTCTGGCAAGGCTCACAGGCTTTTTCTTGCTCGGGATCCTGCAGCTGGCTCCTGTTCATCTGACCTCCGGTTCCTGGGACTTGATCTAGCAGCTTACGTGTCATCTTGCCTGCTGATCTTGGGATTCATCGGTTTTCACCACCTGTGAGCCAGAGCCCTGCTGTCTGCCCTGTCAATCTTGGGTTCACCACCCCTGTGGCTACATGAATCAGGAGAAGCCTCTAGCCTGACCCACGGACTTGTGACGTTCCAGCCTCTACAACTGCGTGAGCCATTTCCTTGGTATAAATCTCTCTATTATAGGTATTCTTCCCCATGTGTCTGTCAGTTTGTCATACTGTGAGGGCTTTCATGTTGCTGTGACACTGGAAACTGTGCCACCAGTATTCAAATACCAACAGGGTCACCCATGGTGGACAGGTTTCAGCAGAGCTTCCAGACTAAGACAGAATAGAAGAAGGACCCAGTGGTTTACTTCTGAAAAGAATTAGCCAGTGAAAACCTTATGAATAGCAGTGAAACCTTGTCTGATATAGTGCTGGAAGATGAGCCCCTCATGATGGAAGGAACTCAAAATACAACTGAAGAAGAGCTGCCTCCTCAGAGTAGAGTCAACCTTAATGACGTGGATGGAGTCTAGCTTTCGGGACCTTCATTTGCTGATGTGGCATGACTCAAAATAAGAAGAAACAACTGCAAACATCCATTAATAATCAGAACATGGAATGTACAAAGTAAGAATCTAGGAAAATTGGAAATCATCAGAAATGAAATGGAACTCATAGACATCGGTATCCTAGGCATTAGTGACCTGAAATGGACTGGTATTGGACGTTTTGAATTGGGCAATCATATGGTCTGCTATGTCGGGAATGACAACTTGAAGAGGAATGGCATTGCATTCATCATCAAAAAGAACATTTCAAGATCTTGAAGTAGAACACTGTCAATGATAGGATAATATCCATATGCCTACAAGGAAGACTAGTTAATACGACTATTATTCAAATTTATGCACCAACCACTAAGGCCAAACATGAAGAAATTGAAGATTTTTACCAACTTCTGCAGTCTGAAATTGATCAAACATACAATCAGGATGCATTGATAATTACTGATGATTGGAACGCAAAAGTTAGAAACAAAGAAGAAGAATCAGTACTTGGAAAATATGGCCTTGGTAATAGAAACAATGCCGGAGATCACATGACAGAATTTTGCAAGACCAGCGACTTCTTCATTGCAAATACCTTTTTTCAACAACATAAACAGCGACTATGCACATGGACCTTGCCAGATGGAATACACAGGAATCAAATCGACTACACTTGTGGAAAGAGATGATGGAAAAGTTCAATACCATCAGTCAGAACAAGGCCAGGGGCTGACTGTGGAACAGACCATCAACTGCTCATATGCAAGTTCTAGTGGAAGCTGCAGAAAGTTAGAACAAGTCCACAGGAGCTAAAATACAACCTTAAGTATAACCCACCTGAATTTGGAGACCTTCTCAAGAATAGATTTGACACACTGAACACTAATGACCAAAGACCAGATGAGTTGTGGAATGACATCAAGGATATCATACATGAAGAAAGCAAGAGGTCATTAAAAAGACAGAAAAAAAGAAAAAACCAAAACGGATGTCAGAAGAAACTCTAAAACTTGCTCTTGAACACTGAGTGGCTAAAGCAAAAGGAAGAAATGATGAAGTAAAAGAGCTAAACAAAAGATTTCAAAGGGCGGCTCAAGAAGACAAAGTAAAGTATTATACTGACATGTGCAAAGACCTGGAGTTAGAAAACCAAAAGGGAAGAACACACTCAACATTTCTGAAGCTGAAAGAACTGAAGAAAAAATTCAAGCCTCGAGTTGCAGTAGTGAAGGATTCTATGGGGAAAATAGTAAACGATGCAGGAAGCATCAAAAGAAGTTGGAAAGAATACAGAGTCACTGTACCAAAAAGAACTGGTCGACGTTCAACCATTTCAGAAGGTAGCCTATGACCAGGAACTGATGGTACTGAAGGAAGAAGTCCAAGCTGCATTGAAGGCATTGGTGAAAAACAAGGCTTCAGGAATTGAAAGAATACCAATTGAGATGTTTCAACAAATGAATCCATCACTGGAGGTGCTTACTCCTCTATGATAAGAAATTTGGAAGACAGCTACTTGGCCAACTGACTGGAAGAGATCCATATTTGTGCCTATTCCCAAGAAAGGTGATCCAACCGAATGTAGAAATTATCGAGCAATATCATTAATATCACACACAAGTAAAATTTTGCTGAAGATCATTCAAAAGCGGCTGCAGCAGTATCTCGACAGGGAACTGCCAGAAATTCAAGATGGATTTGGAAGAGGGATATCATTGCCTATGTCAGATGAATCCTGGCTGAAAGCAGAGAATGCCAGAAAGCTGTTTACCTGTGTTTTATTGACTATGCAAAGGCATTCGACTGTGTGGATCACAACAAATTATGGATAACATGCCAAAGAATGAGAATTCCAGAACACTTAATTGTGCTCATGAGGAACCTGTACACAGATCAAGAGACAGTTGTTCGAACAGAACAAAGGAATACTGGTTGGTTTAAAGTCAGAAAAGGTGTGTGTCAGGGTTGTATCCTTTCACCATACTTATTCAGTCTGTATGCTGAGCAAATAATCTGAGAAGCTGGACTATATGAAGAAGAACGGGGCATCAGGATTGGAGGAAGACTCATTAACAACCTGCAATATGCAGATGACACAACCTTGCTTGCTGAAAGTGAAGAGGACTTGTAGCACTTACTGATGAAGATCAAAGACCTCAGCCTTCAGTATGGATTACACCTCAACATAAAGAAAACCAAAATCCTTACAACTGGAACAATAAGCAACATCATGATAAACAGAGAAAAGATTGAAGTTGTTAACGATTTCATTTACTTGTATTCTCAATCAACACCCATGGAAGCAGCAGTCAAGAATTCAAATGATGTATTGCACTGGGCAAATCTGCTGCAAAAGACCTCTTTAAAGTGTTGAAAAGCAAAGATGTCACCTTGAAGACTAAGGTGCGCCTGACCCAAGCCATGGTGTTTTCAATTGCTTCATATGCATGTGAAATTTGGACAATGAATAAGGAAGACCGAAGAAGAATTTACACCTTTGAATTATGGTGTTGGCAAAGAATATTGAATATACCATGGACTGCCAAAAGAACGAACAAATCTGTCCTGGAAGAAGTACAACCAGAAAGCTCCTTAGAAGGAAGAATGGTGAGACTATGTCTCACATACTTTCGACATGTTATCAGGAGGGATTAGACCCTAGAGAAGGACGTCATGCTTGGTAAAGTGGAGGGTCAGCAAAAAAGAGGAAGACCCTCAACGAGAGAGATTACACAGTGGCTGCAACAATGGGCTCAAACATAATAACGACTGTGAGGATGGCACAGGACCGGGCAGTGTTTCATTCTGTTGTACACAGGATCTCTGTGAGTTGGAACCGACTCGATGGCACCTAACAACAACAACACTGATATACACAGTAAGACAGTTGAATCTTAAAATGGTTACGTTGAGTGAAAGAAGTCAGACCAAAAAAGAGTACATAAGCTATGATTCCATTTACATAAAATTCTAGAAAATGCAGACTAATCTATAGTAACAGAAAGCAGATCAGTGATTGCCTGGGGAGGGGGATGGGCCAGAACGGAGGGAATACAGAGGGGCATAAGGAAAGTTTGGGGGGTGATTAAATATGTTCACTATCTTGGTTGTGTACGGTCAAGTTTTCTGAGGTGTGTGTTGTTGTTGTTAGGTGCTGTCGAGTTGGCCCCAACTCATGGTGACTTCATGCACAATGGAACAAAACACTGCCCGGCCCTGCACCATTCTCATTATCACTGAACATCAGACTGTTGTGATTCATATGGTTTTCACTGGCCGATTTTCAGAAGAAGATCACTGGGCTTTCTTCCTAGTCCATCTGAGTCTAGAAGCTCCACTGAAACCTGTTCAGCATCATAGTAACGTGCAAACCACCACTGACAGACAGGTAGTGGCTTCACATGAGGTGCATTGGCCAGGAATCAAATCGGGTCTCCTGGATGGAAAGTGAGAATTCCACCACTGACCCACCATTGCCCCCTCCCAGGTGTATACATATGTCAAAACTTATCGAACTGTATACTGGAAGTATGTGCAGTTGATTGTATGTGAATTGTACCTCATTAAAGCTGTTTAAAATACACTGAAGAAAACATTCTTTGATGGTTGCGAGGGTAGGGAGGGAGGGTGAGGGTTATTCACTAACTAGAGAGTAGACAAGAATTATCTTAGGTGAAGGGAAGGACAGCATGCGCTGCACAGGAAGTCAGCACAACTGGACTAAACCAAAGCTAATAAGTTTCCGAATACAATCAAACACTTCGAGGGACAGAGTAGCTGGGGTGGGGGCCTGGGGACCATACTTTCAGGGGACATCTAGATCAATTGGCATAACAAAGTTTATTAAGAAAATGGTCTGCATCCTACTTTGGTGAGTGCCATCTGGAGTCTTAAAAGCTTGCAAGCGGCCATCTAAGATGCATCAATTGGTCCCAGCCACTTGGAGTAAAGGAGAATGAAGAACACTGAAGACACAAGGAAAGTATTAGCCCAAGAGACAGAAAGGGCCACATAAACCAGAGACTTCATCAGCCTGAGACCAGAAGAACTAGTTGGTGCCCAGCTACCACCGATGACCACCCTGATAGGGAACAAAACAGAGAGTCCCTGATGGAGCAGGAGGAAGATGGGGTGCAGAACTCAAATTCTAGTAAGAAGACCAGACTTAATGGTCTGACAGAGACTGGAGGAACCCCGGAAAGCATGGCCCCTGGACTCTCTATCAGCCCAGAACTAAAACAATTTCCGAGGCGAACTCTTCAGACAAAGATTGAACTGGACTGGGGGAGATAAAATGATAGTGAAGAGTGTGCCTCTTAGCTCAAGTAGATACATGAGACTAAACGGGCAGCTTCCATCCGGAGGTGAGATGAGAGGGCAGAAAGGGTTAGGAGCTGGTTGAATGGACATGGGAAATCAGGGGTGGAAAGGAGGAGTGTGCTGTCACAGTACAGGGAGAGCAATTAGGGTCACATAACAATGTATATATAAATTTTTATATAAGAGACTAACTTGAAGTGTAAACTTTCACTTAAACTACAACAATAAACCAAAGGAAAAAAAAAGTTGTTTGAAATAAAATGATATGATATAAATTGAAAAATAAAGAGGCAGTGGGGCTGGAGGTTGGAGGTCTTCTTGATTGTCTTAAAACAGAAGTCAGGATGCAAAGCCAGGCATCTGACCCCTCACCTATGCCATTAACCTTTTCTTTCCTGCCTCCTAGTCTGTACCGATAATGGTCCTTTTCTGGCCCTAACCGCAGCTCAGATTCCCCTGGGCATAGCACAGTGCCTGACATGGATACACCCTCCATAACTGCTTCACCTTCTTCTTACTATGACGATGATGATGATAATGGCTTTTCTTTTCTTGTCCCACGTGTGCCTTCATCACTGTAAGCTCCTTGAGAACAGCTCCTAGCCCTGTAACTATATATTCCTGCCACAGGACCTTTGCACAAGCTGCTCCACAAGGAACACCAGTCCCCTTACTCTTCATTGGTTAATTCCCCTCATCCTTCAGGTTTTACATTACAAAGATTTTCTTTGACCAGTACCCCCCTCCCAAGCCCTGAAATCTAAATTAAGTCCTTCTATTATTCTCTTTGGAGCCCTGGTGGAGCAGTGGTTAAGAGCACAGCTGCTAACCAAAAGGTCGGCAGTTTGAATCTACCAGCTGCTCCTTGGAAACCCTTTGGAGTAGTTCTACTCTGTCCTATAGGGTTGCTATGAGTTGGAATCAACTCAATGGCAATGGATTATTATTCTCTTTGCTTCATTCCTTCACATCACTTCCATATCATGAAGCAAAATTACACTGGTATGATATGATTTGATATGCTAAGGAGCCCTGGTGGCACAACAGTTAAGCGCTTGGTTGCTAACCAAAAGGTTGGTGGTTTGAACCACGCCACCCCCCCCCCAGCAGCTCCATGAGAGAAAGACCTGACAATCTGCTCCCAGAAAGATTACAGCCTAGAAAAACCTATGGGGCTCAATATAGTTAAGGGCATACGTGCAAAGCCAACAGCTAACATCCTACATGGAGAAAGACAGAGTATTCCCCCTGAGAACAGGAACAAGACAAGGATGCCACTATCACCTTTATTCAATATCGTACTAGAAGTTCTAGCCAGAGCAAGAAGGCAAGAAAGGGAAATAAAGGGCATCCAAATTAGAAAAGAAGAAGCAAAATTACCTCTATTCACAGATGACATGATCCTATACACAGAAAATCCCAGAGATTTCACAAGAAAGCTACTGGATCTAATAGGAGGAGTCATCAAAGTGGCAGGGTACAAGATTAACACACAAAAATCAGTTAGGTCCCTTTACACTAACAAGGATAATTCTGAAAAGGAAATCAAGAAATCAATACTATTTACGATAGCCCCCAAAAGGGTAAAATACCTAGGAATAAACCTAACAGGGATGTAAAAATACAATGAAAACTACAAAACACTACTGCAAGAAAGTAAAAGAGACCTTCATAAATGGAAAAACATTCCGCGCTCATGGATTGAAAGACTTAACATTGTGAAAATGTCGATAGTATCCAAAGTGATCTGTAGATATAATGCAACCCCAATCCAAATTCCAGGAACATTCTTTACTGAAATGGAAAAACATATTACCAACTTCATATGAAATGAAAGAGGCCCCGAATAGCCAAAGCAATACTGAAGGAGAACAAAGTAGGAGGCCTCATGTTGCCCGATCTCAAAACACACTATACAGCCACAGTAATCAAAACAGTCTGGAAATGGTTCAATGACAAACACATAGAACAATGGAATAGAATTGAGAATTCAGAAGTAAATCCATCCATCTATGGGCAGCTAATCTTCGACAAGGAGTCCAAGTCCATTTGATGGGGAAGAAACAGTCTTCTTAACAAACAGTGCTGGCAAAACTGGATATCCATTTGCATAAAAATGAAACAAGACCCGTATCTAACACCATACACAAAAACTAACTCAAAATGGATCAAAGACCTAAATGTTAAAGCTAAAACTATAAAGTTCCTGGAAGATAACATAGGGACAAAACTATGGCCCCTAATTATTTTCAGTTATAGATTACCAAACACAACTACAAGTGCATGAGCAATAGAAGACAAACTAGATAAATGGGACCTACTAAAAATTACATACTTACACTCATCAACAAACTTTATCAAAAGAGTAAAAAGAGAACCTACAGATTGGGAAAAAAATCTTTGGGAATGATACATCAAATAATGATATTATCACTAAAATACACGGAAAACTTAAACAACTCAACAACAAAAAGACAAAAAATCCAATTAAAAAATGGGCAAAGGACGTGAACAGACACTTATCAGTTGCAAAAGAGGATATTCGAGTGGCCAACAAACACATGAAAAGATGTTCATGATCATTAGCCATCAGAGAGATACAAATCAAAACTACAGTGAAATACCGTTCTAACTCTGGCAAAAATGGCACTGATGCAAAAAACAGAAAACAACAAATGCTGGCGAGGTTGTGGGGAGATTGGAACACTTATCCACTGCTGGTGGGATTGTTAAATGGAACAACCACTATGGAAAACAGTATGGTGCTTCTTCAAAAAGCTAGATATACCCTGTGATCCAGCAATCCCACTCCTAGATGCATACCCTAGAGATCTAACAGCAGAGACATGAATAGACATATGCACACCTATGTTCAAAAACAAATACGTAGATTTTTCTTTTTATTAATTTTTTTATTGTGCTTTAGGCGAAAGTGTACATAGCAAATTAGTTTCTCATTAAACAATTAATACACATATTGTTTTGTGACATTGGTAGGACATATACAATTTGGCAACAACAGCAGTAACAACCAAAAAACACGTGCGTGGTTACATAGATAGATATTTATGCACATATGGACATAGGAAGGTATATATGTGTATATATGTGAGCATATAGGGGTGTATTGGTAGGCATATCTATATACATGTTTATGAGTGCTGCACATATACTCATACATATAATAAAGCACACAGGGGGCACAGTCACGGATACCTCCCAGAAATATCCAAACACCTCATGGGATTGGTTTACTGGATTTGAAGGCTAAGGACCATAGTCTCATGTGACATCTTGGTCAATTGACACAACATAGTCTATAAAGTTTATATTCTACATCCTAGTTTGGTAAGTAGTGTCTGGGGTCTTAAAAGCTTGCAAGGGGCCATCTAAGATACAGCTATTGGTCTCCACTCATCTGGAGCAAAAAAGAAAGAAGGAAACCAAAGACTTAAAGAAGAAATCAGTCTACAGGACCAATTGCCTACACGAACCACAGCCTCACCCATCCAAAGACCAGAACTAGGTGTTGCCCAGCTAACACAGCTGATGGTTCTGACCAGGGCCAAAGTAGATGGTTCTGGATAGAATGGGAGAAAATTGTAGAACAAAACTCAAAACCTCTCTAAAAAAAAATCCAGATTTACTGGACCAGCAGCGACCTGGGGAACCCCCCAAACTATCACCCTGAGATATCCTTTAAACTTTCCACTGAAACTAATCCTAGAGGTCATCTTTCAACTGAATAACAGAATGACTCATAAAATAAATAATATCACCTGTGAGTACTGTGCTCCTTTTATATATATTTAAAAAAAAAAATCATGAGACTGAAACAGTCAACATTTACCCTAAAGCACAGATGAGAAGGTCGCAGGGCTGGTGGAGGAGCAGGGAAGCAAGAATAATGGAAACAGAACAACCAGAACAGAAATAATGAGAATGTTGACACCATGTGGAAAATATAACCAGTGGTCCTGAACAATATATGTAGAAACTGTTAAATGGGAGCCTAATTTGCTGTGTAAACTTTCACCAAAAACTCAATAAAATATTTTTTTAAAATAACCCTGTGGGGAAGTTCTACTGGGTCACATGGGATTGTTATGAGTCAAAATCGACTGGATGGTAACAACAACATACATATATCATATCATATTTGACTCTGGGTTGATCTCTGGTCTGTCCTCTCAGCTGATCATGCCTGTTCCAGCGTCCCCAACATCGATCCTCAGCCCGGGCTTGGAGTGGGCACTCAGTAATCAGACGTGGGCCGAGTGCAGCCATTCTCAGTGCTGTGCCCGGGATGCTTAGGGCACAGAGCCAGCATTGACTCTCCTGGAGATTAAAGTCCACCACTTTCCACCCAGCAGGAAGAGTTCAGAACTTACATGAATTCAGACCCCACATACCCAGTTCTTACTGAGTAAGGCATCAAGACAATCTCGTCCTTTGTCAGAACTGTGGGAGTCGTACTTACGCATAGAGAGAAGCCAGTGTAAAATCAGTCGCTTTTTGAAAGCATCAGCTCAACAAATTAAGGATTCTGTCAGCGTGCCCTGAATTTCTGGGCCCAGCAATTAATTCCTTCTAGATTAAAGGATTGTTGTGTTTCTGATACATCATTATGCAGAGTGGGCTTGCTGTGAATTTTAAAACTTTAACTAGCACCCTGAGTAATTGGGATCTTTTATTTGTGTGCAACTTCTAGAGAGGCCAGTGGCTAGAAAGTGAGCTGATGCATCCAAAAACACATTCCAGGGGTTGTCCTGACGCCCACTTTGTGCAGGCAGCTCCTCTCCCTCCAGGTAGGAAGAGGGCCCTTTGCTCAAAACGTTGCCCCACTGCCCCCACCTGCCCTATCAGGCAGCTACAGCTAGTATCACGCCCAGTGTGCAGGTGAGAAGGCTGGGGCTGAGGGAGGTGAGGCCCAAGCCTCTGTCACTCCCTGGCGCATGCTTGGCCCCCACCATCCGCTGCGTCCCCTTCTCCCTAGAGGGAGACCAAGGATGACCCAAGGCCTTGAGGACACCATCCATCCAAGAACCATTCCGTCACCAGGCCGTGTCCAGGGCCACATCTGTGCTGGGAGCAAAACCCCGCTGGGCCCTGGGGTCACATGGTGGGAGGCTGAGGACAGCCCAGGGCCCAGGGAGTCTGTCCTCTGACGGCACTCACTGGGTGCAGGCCTGGGAGGCCATGTTCCACCCCCCATCCCAGGCAGGCTCTGTCCCCACCAGCATCTACCTCCTCCTGAGATGCGTCTGGGATCCCTGAGGCTCTCTCAGGCGGGGTCCATCCCAGCTGCCCTAGGGCAGAGCCTGGACTCAGATGCCACCCTTGAGAGGGAGACTTCCAGGAGCCTTGTCAGATGCTAGCTTAGCCAACCCAAAATTAGCCTGAGTCCCAACAGGTTTATATACATAGCCTTTATGCCCACAGCTATGTCCTCACTAGTCCCTGGGTGGTGCAAATGGTTAAGTTTCAGCTGCTACGGGCTGACAGTGGTGGCACCTCGGAAGAAAGGCCTGGCAGTCTACTTCTGAAAGATCATAGCTATTGAAATCCTATGGAGTGCAATTCCACTCCGACACACATGGGGTCGCCATGAGTCAGAGTCGACTTGACAGCAATTGGTTTTTTGATTGGCTAGTTTCTCACTGGGCAGACCCAGAACCAGTGCTCCCCAGTCCAGTGCAGGTCCCAGGCCAAGAGCCAGGTCACCGCTCCCCACTCCCCTGAGACCCTGGGATCCCTTCTAGACACATTAGAACATCGGAAAGGAATGGGATGTACACCAAGGTTCATTGCAGCACGTTTCACAATAGCCAAAAAGTGGAAGCAACCAAAATATCCATCAACAGATGAATGGACAAACACAGTATGGTACATACACACAGTGGAATACTACTTGGCCAAAGAGAAAGGAAATCCTGATGCACGCCACAACGTGGATGAACCCTGAAGACATCATGCTGAGCAAAATAAGTCAGTTGCAACAGGACAAATAGTATATGATCTCACTCATACGAGATAAGCAAACATATGGAAACCAAAACGTATTAGTGGTTAACAGGGAAAGAAGGAAAAAGAGGGAGTTTTTGCTTAGGGAGCAGTGAGTTTATGTTAGTGTGGTGGAATAATTTGGAAAAGGATATCGAGAATGGTTGAACGACTTGAAGAATGTAATCAATGTCACTGAATTGTACATGTAGAAATGGTTGAATTGGTGTGTTTCGCTGTGTATATTTTCAACAATAATAAAAATAAATAAAAATTTTAAAAAACTAAAAATCTAAGGTTCCCCTTCATCAAGCATCCTGCCATTCACGTTATCCCACTGAATCCTGGCAGCAATGTTTTAAGAGAAATTCTACTAGTCTCCTCGTTTTACAGGTGAGAAAACCCAGCCAAGGCAGGTGATATGAGCAGCCCAACAACTAAGTGGCAGAGCCAGGTTTCGACCCAGGATCACGACTCTAGCACCTGCTGTCTCCCCACCACCCCATATATTCATTCATTCACTCGTTCATTCATTCATGCACCTTGGAGGAAACCAGCTCCTCCTTCAGGTACCAGCACCGGCTGCTGTTGAGTCAACCCCAACTCATGGTAACCCCGTGTGTGTCAGAGTAGAATTGTACTCCATAGGGTTTTCAGTGGCTGATTATTTGGAATTAGATCACCAGGCCTTTCTTCTAAGACATCACTGGGTGGACTGGAACCTCCAACCTTTCAGTCAGCAGCCGAGAGCGTTAACCATTTGCACCACCCAGAGACTCCTGTCTCCTTCAGGTAGCCAGAGTAAACCTCTACTCTGAAAACCGAAACCCCCAAACTCGCCCCCTCCCCAGTGAGCTGCTCACCAGCAGGGAGCCAGGGCCCTGGTCACAGAGCAAGCCGCCTCCTCCTGACCACTTTCCATAGTTGTGCTCAGATTCTCCTGCCACGGGACAACAAACAGGATCCAGGTGGTGGTCCCCTCACGGACGGGCTGGGGCCCAACTTGAAGCCCCTCTGCCAGGGTTTCCAAACGCATCCCAGGCTTCCGTTCTGGAAGTGCCTGGTACCCTCATGCCGGGGTGGTGGGAGGCAGTGGAGCAGCCAAGCCAGCCACAGGCCTGGACGGTGACTGGAGGGGAGGCACCAGCATCTGGCCTGTCCTCCTTCTGAGCCCTGGTGGTTTCTGCAGGCCCTGTTCCCTCACATGGTGATACTCGTCTCATTCCTGCCACATAGTGCTGTTAGTTCTCCCAAGAGACCAGCGGGGAAGATTCTGCCAAAAACCAAACCAAACTCGTCGACACCCAGTTCTATTCCAACTCATGGCAACCCAATGTGTTACAGAGTAGAAATGCTCCATAGGGTTTTTTTTGGCTGTGATCTTTACGGAAGCAGCTTGACAGGCCTTTCTTCTTCAAACCACCAACCTTTAGGTTAGTAGACAAGCACAAACTGTTTATGCCAGCTAGGGATCTTGGAAGGTTCTGAAGGTTTGGGATTTTGCAACCTAAAATGTTATTTCACGCACTCTTGTGGGTTTTATGAAGTTATAATCATTGTTGCCATTTATGGAATGTTTGTGCGTGCCAGGCACTTGGTCTACACACTCCCCAATCCTCAGCTTGCAGGGCTCTGTTATCACACCATTTGTTATGGATTGAATTGTGTCCCCCAAAAGTATGTGTCAATTTGGCTAGGCCATGATTCCCAGTTGTGTGCGGTTGTCCACCATTTTGTGATCTGATGTTATTATCCTCTGTGTTGTAAATCCTAACCTCGACGATGTTAATGAGGCAGGATTAGAGGCAGTTATGTTAATGATACAGGACTCAATCTACAGGATTAGATTGTATCTTGAGTCGGTCTCTTTTGAGATACCAAAGAGAGAATTGAGCAGAGAGGAGTTGTTGTTGTTAGGTGCCATCGAGTCGGTTCTGACTCATAGTGACCCAGTGTACAACAGAATGAAACACTGCCCAGTCCTGCACCATCCTCACAATCATTATGCTTGAGCCCATTGTTGCAGCCACTGTGTCAATCCATCTCGTTGAAGGTTTTCCTCTTTTTCGCTGACCCTCCACTTTACCAAGCATGATGTCCTTCTCTAGGGACTGATCCCTCCTGATAACATGTCCAAAGTATGTGAGATGTAGGCTTGCCATCCCTGCTTCTAAGGAGCATTCTGATGTATTTCTTCCAACACAGATTTGTTCATTCTTTTGGCAGTCCATGATATATTCAATATTCTTCACCAACACCACAATTCAAAAGCAACAATTCTTCTTTGGTTTTCTTTATTCATCTTTCAGTTTTCTCATGCATATGAGGCAATTGAAAACACCATGGCTTGGGTTAGGCGCACCTTAGTCTTCAAGGTGACATCTTTGCTTTTCAACACTTTAAAGAGATTTTTTTTGCAGCAGATTTGCCCAGTGCAATGCGTTTTTTGATTTCTTGACTGCTGCTTCCATGGGTGTTGATTCTGGATCCAAATAAAATTAAATTCTTGACAACTTCAATCTTTTCTCCATTTATCATGATGTTGTTTATTGGTCCAGTTGTGAGGATTTTTGTTTTCTTTATGTTGAAGTGTAATCCATACTGAAGGCTGTGGTCTTTGATCTTCATCGATAAGTGCTTAAAGTCCTCTTAACTTTCAGCAAGCAAGATTGTGTCATCTGCATATTGCAGGTTGTTAAAGAGTCTTCCTCCTGTCCTGATGCCCCATTCTTCTTCATGTACTCCAGCTTCTCTGAGAGGAGAGAGACCTCATATCACCAAGAAAGAAGAGCTGGGAGTGGAGCACGTCCTTTGGACCTGAGGTCCCTGGGCTGAAAAGCTCCTAGACCAGGGGAAGATTGATGACAAGGACCTTCCCCCAGAGCCAACAGAAAGAGAAAGCCTGAGCTGGTGCCCTGAATTTGGACTTCTAGCCTCCTAAACTGGGAGAGAATAAATTTCTGTTTGTTCAAGCCATCCACTTGTAATATTTCTGTTATAGCAACACTAGATACCTGAGACGTCATTTTATAGATGAGCCATCGGGGCTCGCCTGAGAGGAGCTGCATGCACGATCTCATGACTGATCACTCCTGTCTGTGGGATCCACACTCCTCCCATCGCACCCCGCACCTCTCCAAGCAGAGAAGTGATTCCTATAACTCTCCGTTCCTGAGCTGTCCCCACCCCCACCGTCTCTCTTGCCCTCAAATAGTTCACACTTGAAGGAAATGATTGCAGCTGGGGTAAAAGGTAATGCCTGGAAATTCAGGCAGGAGATGGAGTGTGGGGGTGAGGTTATTTCCACCTTCTAAAAATCTCTGGAATCTATTGGCCTCTCTCCAACCGCATAATTACCTCTGGGGCAGTGGTGTCACTAGGTGGATGTGGACCGCACTGGATGACACTGTCAGAGGCAGTGACACCAAAATGAATGTCTATAAAATTTCTGTGCAGTGTTTCAACAGAAATTTATTATTTTTTATAAAAATATCCCTGTAGTTAATTATAACAACAAAAAGCATTTTTCGTAAGCCCAGCTTACATGTATCAGTATACCTACCAGGCTAAAACTCTATGCTAATTTACTTTTTGAACCTTCTAACGCGCTCTAGTCAGAGTTGTCATTGTTACCCAATTACAATGACACTTTGAATCATGTGGTTTCATCTGCACTGCTACAAGCATGCTGCTGGTGTTTTCATAGTCACTGATTTTGTCAAATTTTCTGGTGTTTTAGCTACAATATTGTGGTAAGTAGCATGGGGCGGGGGAGGTGACACCATGAGTTGCCCCACTAGTGATGCCACTGCTCCGGGGTTAGTGTCCTGTGGCTGCCATAACAAATAACCACAAACTTGGCAGCTTGAAACAGAGATTTATTCTCCCACAGTTCTGGAGACCAGAAGTCTGACATCGAGGTGTCAGCAGGGCCATGTTCCCTCCAAAGGCTCTAGGAGAGGATCCTTCCTTGCCTCTTCCAGCTTCTGGTGGCTCCAGGCGTTCCTGGGCTTGTGGACATATCACCCCAATCTCTGCCTGTGTCTTCACTTGGCACCCCCTCTTCTCCCTGTGTCTCTCCTCTGTGTGTCTCTCTCTTATAAGGACACTTGGCGTTGGGTTTAGGGCCCACCCGTGTAACCCAGGATGATCTCATTTTGAGAGCCTTAACCTAATTACATCTGCAAAGACCTTTTTCCAAATAAGGTCACATTCACGAGTTCCAGAACACGGATATATCTTTTTTGGGGCCACAGTTCAACCCACTACAACTCTCTACTCCCAGCCAACATCACCAGCCTGGGCCATCACCCCTTCCTGGTCTCCCAGCCTCCAGCCTTTGACCTTCCAGTCCACCCTCCAGCTGACGGCAGGAGGGATCTTTCAAGCGCACAGGCCAGACCAAGTCCCTCCTTACTTCAAGTCTCACGGTGGCTCCCAGGGCCTCAGGAAGCCGCCCTGGAGTGGTCCTACCATCCCTTGGTGTCTGAAGGGGTCTAAGCTTTCTCTTGCCTTCAGGCCTCCCCCATTCTATCCCTGCTGTTCCCTCTGCCTGGGTCTCTTCACCCAGGGTTCACCTAAACAACTTTTGTTCACCCAACAAGTCTCAGTTTAGATGCCCCCACCCCATGCCTCCCTGGACAACTGGGGCTGGGTTAGGGGATTACTCTGAGCCCCCATAGCCCCCTGGGATTTCCCCATCATGGACTATCACAGTGGTGTAAGCGTGGCTTCACCAGTTTTCTCCCTCTCAGGACCCACGTCACCATTGTCTGTCTTGTTCACTGTGGAATCACTGCCACCCACTGCAGGCCAAGTGTTCCATGGTGTTCCTGGGGGAGCTGAAGACCAGAGAAGGCTGCCCTTCTCTCTCCTACCCTACCCCACCCTGTCAGCCCATCTTCCTTCCTCAGAGTCTTGGGAAGCACTTTTTTCTCACCTTTAATGTTTTCAGTTCTGTTTGCATTTTTTTTTAAATATAACAGCTTTATTGAGATCTGATTCACAGACCATACAATTCATTCAAGTGTACAGTGATTTTTAGAATAGTCATAGAGTTGTGCAACCATCACCACAATCAATCTCAGAATATTTTCATCACCCTAAAAAGAAACCTTGTGCCCATTAGCAGTCACTCCCTATTTCTCCCGAACCCCAGCCCTAGGCAACCCCTAACTTACTTTGTCTCTATAGATTTGCCTATTCTGGACACTGCATATGAATGGAATCATACATATGTGGTCTTTTGTGACTGGCTTCTTTCATTCAGCATAATGTTTTCACGAGTCATCCGGATTATAGCTTGTATCAGTACTGCATTCTTTTTTATTGCCAAATGATATTCTATTGTATAGACAGATCACATTTTGTTTATCCATTTATCAGTTGATGAATATTATGGGTTGTTTCCACTCTTTGGCTATTATGAATAATGCTGCTATGAACATTCAAGTGACATGTTTTCAATTCTCTTGGGTATATACCTACAAGTGGTGAATGTGTTCTTAAATTTAAAATAATTTTTCAGTTTGTATTTTAATCATGTGATTCAAATTTGCAGTAATAAATACTACTTATTGACCTTGTCTACTTTTTCCAATTTAGACCACATAATTGATCACATGAACTTATTAATAACATACTTTTAATCAATGTCATCGAATTGTACACGTAGAAACTGTTAAATTGGTGAAAGTTTTGTTATGTATGTTTTCACCGCGATAAAAAAAAACAACATATATATTTTTTCAGATCCTTTAATTATTGTCCTTTAGGTGAAGGTTTACAGAACAAACTAGCTTCTCATTAAACAATTAGTACACATATTGTTTTGTGACATTGGTTACCAACCCCATGACATGTCAACACTCTCCCTTCTCAAACTTGGGTTCCCTATTATCAGCTTTCCTGTCCCTTCCTGCCTTCTAGCCCTTGCCCGTGGGCTGGTGTGCCTCTTTAGTCTTGCTTTGTTTTATTGGCCTGTCTAAAAAATAACTTATATTTTTAATTACAAAAGTGATATACTAGAGATCCCAAAAGTGACAAATTAGAGACAAGAAAGTGTGGACACACCTATAATGCCCAGAAAGATCCCTGGTGTTGCCCTGCAGACGGCCGTCTGCTCACGTTTACTTACAGTGAGTGTGGTTTTGAGAGGGCGGTTGTGCCCTCGGAAGCTGTGATAACTCTGGCCTTTGGCAGAAGGCAGCCTGTGTCCGGCCCCCTCTGATCTCATGTGTGACTATCGATAAAGGACCATTCAGTGTAGATTAGGAATAAAACCAGCTTTGACTTCAAAGGACAAACAGCTAAGGGTAAGAGAAAGAAGGAGGATTTTCAGCTGCCTGGGGGTGGGGGAAAGATATTCAAGGGGCTGGAACTTCTCTTTCTTTGGTAATTAAAAAAAAAAAAAAACAGGTAAAAAAACCCCAAACGAAAACCTGCAGAATCATTATGTTAAGATGGGTGGATTACAGATGATTTATTTTCTTTTTAAAAAATGTTTTTAGTGCTAGATTGTTGTTATAATGTTTTACCACTAAAAAGGTTTTAAGAAGTCTTTGAGGGATTACTGATGAAAAAGAATGATTTAAGAAAAGTCAGCAATTCTTAAGAAGCATGTGGCTAAAAAGGCTTTCTTGGTCCTTTATAGTTTCTTCCAAGAACGGGCTCAGTAAGACGGCAGCTGAGCGATCAGACAACCACAAACCTGAGCGAAGCTGTGATAGTCTTGTCTTCGAGAACAAAGAGGTGCTTATGAGTATGTAGCAAAAAACAGGTGACGGAAGGCATTCAAGGTTTCTTCCTTTAAAACTGAATCCCTGGGTGGTGCAAACAGTTAATGTGCTCAGCTGCTATCAGAAAGGGTGGAGGCTCAAGTCCACCCAGAGGCACCTTGACAGAAAGACCTGGCAATCTACTTCTGAAAGAGAAGCCCTTGAAAACCCTATGGAGCACAGTTCTATTCTGCTATTCTGACACACATGGGGTCACCATGAGTTGGAGTCGACTGGACAGAAACTGTTTTTTTTCTCTTTAAAACTATTACGGAAAAAAATTAAAAATTTTAACCATTAACAATTAGTAAGAAAAGTGTCAGATTGTACCTAAGCGTTTCCTTGCTTAAATATCTTGCTGTGTATGTATCCATTCGCAAACTATATGTTCTTTATTACAAAAGTGATTTTTATGAGTATCCCTTTTTAGGCAGTGGTTAGTAATACTAATGTTCTAATGGAGTCCCTGGGTGGTGCAAAGGGTTAACACACTTGGTGCTAACTGAAATGTGGGAGTTTCAAATCCACCAGAGGTGCCTTGGAAGAAAGGCCTGGCAATCTGCTTCCAAAAAATCAGCCATTGAAAACCCTAGGGAGCAGAGGTCTACTCTGACACACAGTGTCACCGTGAGTTTGGCGTCACCTCAACGGCAACTGGTTTTAATATTCCAATATTTATGTTCAAGTGTTTTTTAAAGCGTTCCATTTGTTCTAAAAAGTACAATTAAATATAATTCTTAGTAAAATGGAGGGTCAGCCAAAAAGAGGAAGACCCTCAACTGGATCGACTGACACAGTGGCTGCAACAATGGGCTCAAGCATAGCAGTGAGGATGGCGCGGGACCGAGCAGCGCTTCATTCTGTTGTACATAGGGTCGCTATGAGTCAGAACCAACTCAATGGCACCTAACAACAACAGGTGTGGATCAGAACTGGTCCGGGAGAAGAAAATCTATTTGTCATTTCTGTGCTGGTGCAAAAACCAAGACTCCACCTAGTGGTGGAGCTTCCTAATTGCAGGCAGAGTACCTGCAAAGAGGAACAGCTCTCCCTGAGCCAGCTTTGCAAAGCCAGACAAAATGACAGTAAATTAATGACTCAGTCTAGTCTTGAATAAATATGGTATCCCTCCTAGCGGAGCATTTTGAATTTCAACATAGATTTTCTTTCCTACAGCCCAAGAGATTAACCAATAGGAGCTTTCAGGCAGCAGTTGGTAGCAAAATGCTTTTAAGAAACCCCAGATCCTTCCCCAATGTTCTTTTTGCCAGAGTCTGACCCCGCGGTCTGCCCCAGGCCTTGCATTGTCAGCACCTGGATTTCTTCTCCCCTCCTGCAGACCAACGTGCCTTGGATTCAACAGGGGTACCTTTCCTGACACCACATGTCAGGCCCTGGGCCAGGAGCTCCTCATGCCTCATTTAACTGCTCCCCATAGCAACCCACCCGTAGGAGGCTGCTATCCCCATTTTCCAGGTGAAAACACTGAGGCTCAGAGAGGGGAAGTGACTTGGCCAAGGTCACACAGTGAGGAAGACACAGGCGGATTCCAACCTCCGTCTGGCCAAGTTGGGCCTACAGACCCAGCAACATTAGCCCACACCAGGCCCTTTCCCCACACCAGACCATCCTTCTTGCTAGAGAAGTCCAAGGCAGGTCAGCTGTGCTGCTGGGCATGTCACACCGGGGCTGGGCACAAGTAGTCCAGATGGGCCAGCAGGCCCCGGCAGGAGGGAAACGGGCACAGTGCAGGTCCCCGAGGCCGATCTGGACCTGGACGTCCTTGCTGCCTGCCCCAGGGTCTGCAGCCAGTTTGAATCCTGCTTTGCTCCTCACTGACGGTGTGGTTTACCCTTGTCCCTGGCCTCCCTTTCCTGGAGCAAAATAACTCCTCATGGGGCAGCTGTGATAATGCAGTGCAGTCACATAGATACCGGCCCAGCTCAGGGCCTCTCCCTGGCCCCCTTCTGCCAGCCCCCACTCCCTCTCTCCACCCTCCTGTCCTCCCTTTGGTCTCTGTTCCCTCTGCATCACCACCTGTGGGACTCTACTCTAACTAACTCTCTCTCCATCTTGAGCGTGATCTTCCTCTATGCTGACATTAGGCCTCTGTCTCTCTCTCTCATCTACATCTGTCTCTATTTGCCTCCCACCTCTTCCTTTTCCTCCCTCCTTGGGATCAGAGGAGGACATAGCCCACTTCAGCTCCTTCTGGCTCCAAGCTGTCCACCAGCGCAGCCCCTTTCCCTCCAGCTGGCACGCCTTCCTCCCCACCTTCCTCAAAGCAGCCTCCACTCCAGGTGTATTGTGGGAAGCTGGGGACCTTGGGACAGGCCTGCTGAGGACAGAGCCCTGCAGCCTCCCAGGATTTGAGAGGAGGTGCCAGAAGAAGGGAAGTGGGAATCTTGCTAAGGAGAAGGCCTCACATTTGTCCATCCCTTTGCATCCTTTCTGCCCACTCTGAGCGGTGCAGCTCCTGAAGCAGCCCAGGCATTTGCAGCTCCTCCGCCTGCCCCATCTTCCTCTCCAGAGGTGGAAATCTACAGAGAAACCTCACCCCAGCACCCAGAAGCCCTCTCAGGCTGCAGACCATACTCACCCCAGTACCCAGGAGCCCTCCCAGGCTGCAGGCCATAGCTACCAGAGCCGGGGATTATAAGAGTGGCCATCTTATACGTGCACCCATATGCATGTGCACGAGCGCGCGCGCACACACACACACACATTTAATTTTTAGAACAAAGAATGACTGTGGTATGTGTATTTTTTCAGTATGAGCACCTCAGGTGCAGCCACCACCCATCTGTCATTGGAAGTTGCATGTTTTTATACGATGCCAACCAAGTTTCCGAGAAGCTTCCAGACTAAGACAGACTAGGAAGAAAGGCCTGGTAATCAACTCCTGAAAATTTGCCAGTGAAAGCCCTATGGATCACAACTGTCTGAACCAAAAGCAATCATGGGGATGGCGCAGAACCAGGCAGTGTTTCACTCTGTTGTACATGGAGTCGCCATGAGTCAGAGCCAACTCAACGGCAGATAACGACCACAACAACTATTTTCCAACTGTGCTAAAGGATTCGCCATGAAAACTAGCATCCCCACTTCCTCAATTCACCTTCCCAAAGGCAACCAGTGAGCAGCTTCTTGGGACTCCTTCTAGAGACCATGAGTCCAGAATTCACATATTTATGGGTACATATTCCTGCAATTTCCCCACAAAATGGCAGCATTCTTTACACCCAGTTGCACTTACTTTTTTCACTTAACAGCTGACCGTGAAAATTGTTCCAAATCAAAACACTTAGACCTACTTCATTCTTTTACGTAACAGCTTTGTTAGATATAATTCATATACTACAAAATCCACTCTTTAAATGTATACAATTCAGTGGTTTCTAGTATATTCACAATGTTGTACAACCATCACCACTATCTAATTTTAGAGCACGTTCATCACTCCCAAAAGAAATTATGTATCTATTAGCAGTCACTCACCTTCATCCCCTGATCTCACCCCTTGGCAACCACTGATCTACTTTCTGTCTCTATGGATTTGCCTATTCAGGACATTTCATATAATCAGAATCACATATTAGTGACTGGCTTCTTTCATTTAGCATAATATCTCCAAGGTTCATCCATGTTGTGGTGTGTATCAAAATGTCATTCCTTTTTATGGCCGACTAATATTCTGTTGTATGGATATACCACATTTTGTTTATCTCCTTGTTCTTTTTAATGGCAGTAGAGTATTTCACTGATGGATGTACCTTACTTTACCAGTCTCCTGCCATGGGCATTTAGGGTGTTTTTAGTCTTTTACTACTACAGATAGTGCTGCAGTTAATTTCCTTGTGTTTTTTGCAAATGTACCTGTAAGAAACGTCTACAAGTATCAGATGGAATTACTTGATCAAAAGAGTGTAGACTTTACATCTTATTATATATTACCAACTGTGCTCCAAAGAGGGCATATGTGGAGGTGACATTTTGCCTACACTCTTGCCAAACCATTTATCAAAAAAGTTTAAATCCTCCCCATCAGTTGGGTAAGGTGCTATCTCATTGTGATTTTCACTTGCATTGCTTTTCTTCTGAATGAAGTTGAATGCCTTTTCATTCTGAGCTGTCCGTTTCTCTATTGGGTCACTGATCAACATCATTGATTTGTAGGAGCTCTTTATATATGGAAGAAATTAGCCTTTTATCTGACCTGTATGTTGCAAAAATTTTCCACAGTTAATCGTATTGCTTTTTTTCTGTCCAGAAATTTTTAATTTTTATGTACGCAAATGTATCAAGCTTCTCTCTTATGGCTACTGGAGTTGTGTCTTTCCCAGAAATCTTAGAAGATTATAAAAAGTAGCCAACATCTCTGCCTACATCAGAGGAACCATACAAATCAACAGATGATTCTGGCATAAGTGCTGTGAGTGGGGAGCCTACTGGGCATGTAACCCAGACGTGGGGTGTGGGACACCTTCCTTGGGGGGGTGATGTCTGAGCTGAAACTGAAGAGTGAGTGGGTATTGGCAGGCAGAGGGAATGGGATGGAAAAGCTCTGTAGTCATCTGAGGGAATTGAGAGATGTTTGGTGTCCTGAGTGTGGAAACAGAGTGAGGACCAGCAGGCTGGACGACGTTCAGTTCTAAGCCTGAGGGCAGTGGGGAGACAGAATGTTTTCCTCACAGGGTCACCTGGCTCCATTTGCTTTTGGGAAGATTCTGCAAGACTAGAAGATCTGAGAGGAGGTAAAGGCCACCAAGGCTCAGGTGAAGGTTGGACAGGACAGAGCCCGGGAGTGGGCAAATAGAGAGAGGATCTGGACTTAGCCTTGCAGGGATGGATTGCGGGGAGAGGGGAGAGCTTGAAGTCCAGGTTCTCAGGGAGCCCCCCATATGTCTGTCATCTCCTTGATATTCCCCAGAATCCACTTCTCCTAGGTCCAGTGGACAGTCTGGCTGTGCATGGTCTATATCAGCCCCAGGCAGCCAAGAGCTCATTGGGCAGCCAGTGCTGGGATGGACAGGTGACGGGAGGAAGGCAGCCTCCCCAGCTTTGTGGGATGAAGTGTTTGGTACTGAGAGTCCCTTGAAACTTAGTGGTGGTGCTAGGCTGGTGCCCTGGTCCTGCCCCCTCTGCCCCACTCCCACGGTAACCAAGACTAACTCTTCCTCCTAAAGTGCCCCTTCTCTTTGTCTGTCTGCCTGTCTCTGTCTCTTTTCTGTCCTTCTGTCTTTCCATCTATCTCTTTCTACATCTCTGGCACACTCCGTCTCACTCAATCTCTGTCCTACTGTCTCTCTTTCTCTCTCTGAGTGTCTCTCTCTACATATACACATCTCTCTGGCTCTTTCTCTGACTCTTTCTCTGTCCTCCTCTTGCTCTCTTCCCTTTCAGAACTGCCTTCCTAGATGTGGAAACTATTCACCTTGGGAACATCAGGCTGGGCAGGGTTGTGTGCTCATGACCCAGCAGGCACCACCTGGGACTCGGGAGACTCCAGTGCTGGCTGGCAGCTCCAGAGTCTGCTCTGACCGCCTCCTCTCGACAGCCCTTCTCTCCTGCCCAATCCATCTAACCGCAGGGCCTCATGGCCACAACTCCAGATGTGGCCAGTAGGGGGTGGGCTTTACCTCAGTGGGATTGGAAAGATGGACACTTTTCCACACAGAGGTCCTCACTCTCTACAGACCTTGTTCCTAGGCCTCTGGTCACCAAGCATTCCCCTCACCAGTCTAGAAGTTCCACTGCCAATGATTCAGGGCCTAAAGAAGAACAAACCCTTGCTAACCATTCCCAGCATTAAATATATCAATCATCCACACCCTAGTATGAATGAGTCGACAGCTCCTTTCTCTACCTCCAGCTAGGTGGATGAAGCCTAATGAGACTCCATCAGTCCATTTTTATAGAAGGAGAGGTGTGGAAAGAGAAGTAGAGTAAGAGACCCCAGAGAAGGCAGGTGGGGCAGAAGATTTGAGGGGAGGTGCCAGAGGAAGGGAAGTGAGAATTTTGCTAAGGAGAAGTCTTCACATTTGTCCGTCCCTTCACAGTCACAGAAAGTCACCAAGTCCTCACATTGCCCTGTTTTCCAGATGGGGGAACTGAGGCCCAGAGAGAAGGGGCTTGCTCTAGAGCATACAGAATAGTCAGGTCTCCTAACTCCAAATACAGGAGCCCTGCCCTGCCACTTGCTTGTGCCCAGCCCCGTCACTATTGTCCCCCATCCTCAATCCCACAAACAGCCAGGTCCCTCCTCCTGAGGATTTCTGAGGAAGGAAGGAAGGCCCTAATCATAAATTAGAGAGGAGCCCTAATTTATGATTTTCTGGTGGCTTCCTTCCTCCCATGTCCTCCTTTTAGCTCAGGTCCTAGTTCCGTGAGGAAAGAATGAGCTGGGTGAGAAGGGCAGCTCCATGGAGCATAAATAACTCTGCCAGGCAGCTGCAGACTGTCCTGGCCCCCCCAGTGCCTCTGCCCTGACCCAGCGGGGCATCCCCTGCTCTGAGACCCAAGGGCAGCAGGGCCGGACCTCTGGATCAAAGGCGTAGAGTGCGGGCATTGTTCCCCAACCTGGAAGCTCTCAGGGAAGGCCCGGCCCTCCGGCCCTGCCCTTTGTCTGGGCAGCAGCTTTGAAGGCCACTGACGTGTACAGGGCCCCTTCCCTTTCATGGCATCCAGGCACTGCCCTGGCGGCCATCATGCCTGGGCCTCCTGGGGGCTGCCGCCAAGGGCTCTGGGCCCTCTCACTCCTCTTAGGCTCTTCCTTACCTTTAGAATGGACACTATATTGGCACCTCTCAGATGGAGGCCTGGGGCTCACAGAAGCTGGTGTGCGAGCAGGGCTGATAGTATGGGGCAGCCTGAGCCAGGGAGGCTGCCCAGGGGGACACATCCAGTGGGGAGAAAGGAGCAACCAGCCATGGGAGGAAAGAGACCCTTAGCGCTGCCTGCTGTGGGAGTTCACAGGAGAAGGAGGCTGTGGCCCGGGTTTGTTTGCTGTGAAGAGAAAAGTATTTCCTGTTTGGAACAGACCAGGGTGGACATGTCCGTGAATCTGCAACAGAAGAGGCTGCGGTTCCTAGACCCGGACCCAGAACCCGGAAGGGTGTGTGTGTGTGTGTGTGTCTGTGTGTCTGTGTGTCTGTGTGTCTGTGTACAAGTCCATGACCCTGTGTGGCCCACACATGTGTGGCTCCAGGTCTGTGTACGTGTCCATGAGTTCTCTCAGAAAACAGTAAGGCCCACCTAAATCTGAGCAAAATTCTCTCTCCTCCCAAAGAAACCCCCACTGAGGGTCTCCGCGGAGGGAAGCAGTGTGACCTGCTAGGTAAGTGCACAGGCTAGCACCCTCATTCACTATCTGTGGCCCTCAGGCGAGCCCCTCCTCCCCCTGAGCCCATACCTCGGGACAATGAGGGCTGCCTCTGGGACAGAGACAACGCAAGCAAAGTGCTTAGCACAGCGCCTGGCACAGGGTCAGCCCTCAGGAAACGGAAGCTGCTGTCGTTGTTGGCGGTTGTGGTCTGGTCTTGGCAGCAGCACAGACCAGGCCCCCAGGGAGGAGGCCCCACCCGCAGGGACAGGCCCCGAGACCTCCAGCCAGCCAGCCCCTCTCTTCCTCATCTCAGCAAACACTGAAACCTCAAATGACCCTGCCCTCTGCTCTGGGAAAGAAGAGGCCGAGGACCAGAAAGCAGAATGAATGTCACCAGGAAAGTGTATCCTTAAAGGGGGCTTCGGGTTGTGCCCCAGAACCACCGCAGGGCGACCTGACGCTTTTACACTTCCCCAGAAGCATGGACTCTTGAGCCAGAAGGGATCTTTTAAAGTCGCAATGGCTCATTTTTTTCAGGCAAGGAAATGAGGCTTAGAGAGGGGAAATGACTTGTTCTGGGCCACACAGCATCTAGGTGGTTGCTTGGATATTGACACCCAGGCCTGTGGGGCGCTAAGCTTGTGTGATAACCATTAGACTACACCGCCACAGGTTTGGCTGTAATTATAAATAAGCAAACACTTCGGCCTCAGCAAGTACAGGACCTCTGTGAAGTCAAAATGTCAATAATAGCTTTTATTAGAGGGCCCCTTTGTTGGAGAAATGCCACAGTGGCCGAAAACTCCGAGTTTGGTGGCGCTAGGAAAGGAATTTGTATGCCGTTATGAACATCTCAGACATGTTGCAAAGGGGTCCCAGACACCTCTCAGTCCCTCTGAGGCACCCCCAGGGTGGAAGCTGCTGCCCAGCACTTCTACTTCCTGAAGAGTTGTGTCCCCTTCAAAGCAGCCCCTTGGAATGATGCCTCTGTTTCGTTCGTTTTTTTTGTATCCCAATACAACTTTATTTGCAAAGACAGGTTGCAGGCCAGATTTGGTCCACTGGTCATAGTTTATTTGCCTCTGATCTTGAAGACAGTCACTTTTTTTTAAAATTGTGGCTTTATTGTGTTAACATCTATAACAAAAAGCTTTTCGTTTTAACCATTTTTAAGCATACAATTCAGTGACATTAATTACATTCACCATGTTGTACTCCTGTGGTGACAGTTTTTGATCCCAGCCCCCTGACTGAGTCCTCAGACAGGCCCCAGTTTCCTCCTGGGAATGGCCCCTCACTGGGCAACCAGAGAGACACAAAGCTGCGTTTCTTGGGAATGTCAAATAGATGGCACATAGTAGGTGCCAAACATCACATATGGAAGAGAGGGAGGCAGCTCCCCAAGGGGATAAAGTTGGCACTGTGGCAATGTCATTGGAGGAAGTAGGGAGCCCTTAGAGGGTTATGTACAGAGGGAACCGTGCGTGCCAGGGCATTGCCGTGGTATCTCAATCCCGCCCATATCCCCGTAAGGAAGGTGCAATTGTCCTCCTCCCAGAAGAGAATCGAGGCTTGAAGATGGGCAGGACTTGCCCAAGGAGCTTAGGAAGAACAGAGGCAGGGTTTGGACCCAGCTCTCACTACCTGCCTAGGCGGAGGGAGGATCAGCCTCTGGCCACAGCAGGAGCCTACTGGTCTAGGCACTCAGGACTGACCACTGCATGCCAGTCCCTGTAGAAGCGAGGTTAGAGACCATCCTGGCCTTTAGGGGTTCTGGGTCCCCTCTGATGAGAGCTGTGGCCCCTCTACATAAACAGGCACTCCTATTACGGATGCACACATCACACACATGCACACAGGTATCACAGACACTCATCACACACACACATCACACACTCTTCATGCACACATCACACACATCACAAACCCATCACACACGCTCACCATGCACACATTACACACATGCACACATCATACAAATGTACATAGGCATCACACACATCACACACATCACACACACATCACACACGTTCATCACACATGTCATGCACACTCATCAAACACACATGCTACACACTTGTATATATACACCTTTGTGGGATTCACGGAGCCCCCAGAAGCCCATTCCTGTATCCCACATGAAGAAGCTCCACTCTCAGCCAACCCTTACTGTGTTAAGATGGGGAAACCGAGGCTCAGATATACATGCTGTCTGCACCCTTTCCTAACTGTGGTTAAGAGCTCTGGAGTCAGCAGATCTGGGTTCAAATCCTGACTCTGCCACAACTACTGGAGGGTGGTTTTAGGCAGATGACATTTCCTCTCTGGGCCTCAGTTTCTTTATCTGTAAAATGGTCCATACTGCACTTAAAGGGTCTGCCCAGGGCCAGGCATCCAGTCTTTGCCTCCCAGGGGGGCTGTGAGTGCCTGGGCCTCAGTTTTCTAGTCTGTAAAATGGGGATAATTATGTCTACCTGGTCCAGAGTAGTTTGAGGACTAAATAGACGGGATGTGAGGGAAGGTGAAGTGCCCGCACACAGTGGTGCCCACTATTCACGAAACTTTTGTTGGATGGATGGGCGGACCCCGTGAGCCTTGGGCACCGAATCCCGCAAAGATGCCGACAATGGATGAGTGCCCCACATCATTCCTGCAGGCATGGCGGGGTCGGGTCCTGCAGTTTCCTAGTCTGCAACACGTGGGAAGGCACCTTCGAGGTGGCATCGCGCCCCCAAAGGGCCAAGCGGCGCAGGGCATCGGGCTCAGGTGGGCACCTGGCCGGCGTCCTGACGGGGGAGCCCAGCCCCCTAGGGCTCCTTCCGGG
>NW_004444126.1:184816-292981 GCF_000243295.1 Trichechus manatus latirostris | reverse complement strand
CCGGGCGCAGCATGGGCGGCCCGCGGGCCTGGGCGCCGCTCTGCCTCGGGCTCCTGCTGCTGGGGGGCAGCGCCGCGTGGAGCGTCGGAGGAGCCCAGTTCTCTGGACGCAGGTAAGGGCTGGGACCCCCTCCACCTCGGTCCCGGGCAGCCCCCAACCTCGATGCAAGCCCAGGATTGGGAAGGGTCTCCCGTCCCCCACCTTGAGGCCATCCCGGGGTGGGAGTAAGAACGACAAACCGGCCCCTCTCTGGCCCAGGCTTCTGGGAGTGTAGGGCTCCACGACCTCACTCTCTCCCAGCCGTTTCCCCCATAGAGCCCAAGAGGAGGGGAAAGGGGCACGACGAGGACAAGCCCCCCAAGACTTCCTCGTCCTGGCCCAGGGGCCCCTCCCGTTGCACATGGGAAAGGCCCAGGACACCCCTAGCCGCTCCTCGGGGTCCCCCTCCCCTTTTCCCTGCTCCTGGCTTTTTTTAGTCCTCAGCTATTTATTTCACTCTGAGGGAAGGCCTAGGGTGGAGCCTCAGAGCCCTCGGGGTCAGTGTCAGGCCCCCTGGGACCTGGCATTTTGGACACAGACAGAATCTTCCTGTGGCTCTCCTGGGAGTCGGGAGCTGGGAATGTTCTCTCCAGCTGGCATGTATGGAGCGTCTATTAGTACCTGTTCTGTGCTGGCCCCTTACAGGCAGGCTCTTAGATTAATCCTTCAAGGACCGAATGGGTTAGGGAGCATGGTCTCCATTTAACAGATGAGCAAGCTGACTGAGACTCGGGAGACTAAACGTCACCTTTTAGGCTTATGGGCCATTGATAGAAGAGCTGGGATTCCAATCCAGGTCTTTCTGACCTTAGTGACTGCCTGGAATCCTCCCTGCCCCAGTGCTGCTGCAGTTCCCACCCCTGCCGGGTCCCCTCTCAAGGGCTGCCGCCGTTGTCCGTTGTCCGAGGCAGACAATGCCGACTGGCCAGGCCTCTCTAGGCTTTTTCATCCCATTCAAAGGCCTGTCCAGCCTCCACCCCCCACGGCCTCAATTCGTTAATGCTTTTCAGAAATTCCTTTTTCCCAGTGATCAGGGGCCAGCATCCCCCCACCCCCACCCCACCCCAGCAAGGCTAGCAGGAGCAGGTGACACGGGCAGAGGTGGCCTAGGCATCAGAGTCCAGAGAGCAGTTGCCCAAGGCAGGGATGGATGAGTGGCAGATGTCAGATGTCACAGCCGCCCTCTCCTGTGTGCTGACCATGGCTGGCCTGGGCTAGGCTTTTACCTGCAGCCATCACCTCCAGAATCTTCCCAACCACCGTAGAGACATGTATTTTTATAGTCCCTGTTTCATAGAGGAGGAGGCTGAGGCTCAGAGAGGGAATATGACCTGCTCAAGGCATGAGTGTGAGTCCTGGATCCCAGATGCTAAGGCGACAGAGACAGAACTCGGAATTCCCAGCATCGGCTTGGGATGCTAGTCGAGAGGGCTTAAGGCCCGACTCCCCTTCAGCCAGTGCCGGGCAGGGCTTCCCAGCCTGGCCTCCTCACCCCCCAGCATTTCCTGGGTGGGACGGGGACAACCGGGAATGGAGCTGTGGGCAGGTACCTGGTGGCCACTGGGGACCATCACCCCATTTGCTCACAGGAGGCTAACACAGCAGGCTGAGCATCACGGAAACCCTGTGGGCAATGCAGTCGTCCCCGTTTTACAGATAAGAAGACTGAGGCCTACAGAGATGAGGGACCTGAATCTAGGCCACTCCGTTTTCAAATCCAGTGTCCTTTTCACCCTAGCAGCCCTCCTTGGAGGAGGGAGAGAGGTGGTCAGCTTGGGGGCTGGGGCAAGTTTCAGAGAAAGGTTGCAGGTTGGTGTTAGGCGTTAGGGCTCTGACCTCGGACAGAACGGGGTTTTATTCCTGTCTCTGTTGCCCCCTCAGTGTATGACCTCAGGTGGTTCACTTCATAGCCCTAGGCCTCAGTTTTCCTCTCTGTAAAATGAGGATAATACTCCCACTCCCTGGGCCTGTTCTGAGCATGTGGCCTGACACACAGGAGCCCTCATCAGTGGTTCTTCTATTGTCGACATTAAGTGGGGGAAGGAACCCCAACATGGGGGATTCTGTGGGCCTCCACTGCCAGGACGTCCCTGCATGGCCCCCGTCCCAGGTTGTTGGAGACAGCATGGGGATGTCGCACCCCGTCAGCCCTCCCGTCACCCCTTGGCAGCCAAGACCAGAGACAGAAAAGAGGCTTTGTGCCTGGGGAGGGGGAGGCCTGGGAAGGCATCCAAAGGGCCACCCCCAGCCCCAGGAATGTGGCAAGACTTTGAGACCCCCGGAACCAGGGCTCCCAGGGGCCGTGCTGGAGCCACCTTGGCCCACTCCTGCCCTGCAGCTCCCCCAGTCCCTGCGGAGCTGCTTCCTGCCCCTCCGAGATCCGTCCCAGCCTGAATTGTGGCTTCCTCTGCCAGTCTCAGCGCTGTGGCTCTAGGGTTCAAGCCATCACCAGTGTCCTGGCCCAGGCCTCCTTTGGCTCAAGTGCCAGCTTCCTTTGGGCAAATCCTAGGACCAGGAGAATGGAGAACTATAAGATGGACGGCATGTTCCCCAACCCCTTCCACAGGGCTCAAATCCCAGCTCTTAGGCCCACTGGGTGACCTGGGCAGGTGACTTCTTGGACCCTCAGTTTCCCTCTCTGTAAAATGCCCTACTGCCACCACCACCAGTTGCTGTCAAGTCAGCTCCAGCTCATGGCGTGGCGACCCCACGTGTGTCAGAGTAGACTTGCGCTTCATAGAGTTTTCAATAACTGATTTTTTGGGAGTAGATCACTAGGCCATTCTTCCGAGGCGCTTCTGGGTGGATTTGAACCTCCAACCTTTCGGTTAGCAGCCAAGCATGTTAACTGTTTACACCATCCAGGGACCCCTCTGTAAAATGCAGAGCCTAACACTCGCTTTCCCACAACTGGGGAGAGGACTTGGGAGGAAGGTAGTGTGCAGGTGTCCTTAAGCCCCAGGGAGCCGAGCCTGTGTCCTGGCAGTGGCCCCGCAGTTCAGGAACCAGAATTAGCAATAGCTGCTAGCGCTGCACCAAGCATTTTCTGTGAAACCTCCCCTGCCAGAGGAGATTCTGCTGTCCCCATTTGCAGATGGACAAAGTGAGGCCCAGAGATGGTCAGGGCCTTGTCCAAGGTCACCGAGTGAGGAAACAGCAGAGCCAGGACGAGAACATCGCCTCTGCTGTAGGGTTCTTTCTGGCTCTCATCTCCCCGCCCCCACCCACACGCCTCCTTTCCTTCTTCTCCTTTTCATAATGGCCCTTGGCCCCTGGCCCGCTTGGCTGCCTCCTGCAATTAGCCCCTATTGCTGTTCCGGATCGCAGCCCTGGGCCCTGCAGAGACAAAGTCCCCTGGGCCCCTTGTGGCAGGGGGTGGAGGCAGGTGGGGGGACCCTAGTGGGGACAGCTGGTGCCAGGCTGAGCTGGTCTAGCCTGTTTTCCCCCTTCCCAGGAGGTGCTGAGTGGGCAGACATGGTCGCCCAGGGGAGAAGCCTGCCTTCTGTGGCCCCAGCCCTTGCCCATCTCACGGAGGCGGCTCACCTCAACAGGCCCTTGAGCAGCTCACCGCTGACCAAACCCCAGAAAAGGAAGCCCCCAGGGACAGCAGGGAAGGAGGTGGGGCTTCCAGGGGCTGCACCCACCTCTGGAAACCTCACCTGGCTCCTCTCTGTTCTCCCTCATCCAGCCATTCAGCAACCACCCCTGAAGGCCCTCAGGCTGAGCCCCAGACTGGCTGGTCCCCACTGTGCCCTTCCCCCAGCACCAGGGGCTGAGGAAGACGATCAGGGCTGCAGTGGGTGGCTGTGGGGGCACGTGGAGCACCTGACCCCACCTGGGCCTCATGGAGGCCTGGGACCCTAAGGATGAGTAGGAGTTTGCTAGAGCAGGGGGAGGAGCTTTCCAGGCATAGGGAACCTCATGTGTAAAGGTTCTGAGGTGCGGGAGGAAGGGCGGGACGGAGCAGGCAGGGCTGGCAGGGAGGGCGGTGAGGAGCCGTGGCGGGCAGTGAGCTCCATGCTGGGTGGTAGCAATGTGCAGTGTTAGGTCCTGGCTGTGGAAGAAGCCCCCAGGTGGACGGAGGGTTGACTCTGATTACGTGTCTCTTTGGGCCTGCTGTGGCCTGTCTGTGCCATGAAAGAGGGCCTCTAAATGTGTGTGTGTGCTGCTGTGTGCATGTACATGCATGTGCATGAGGGCCATGTGGCTACAGGTGTGAACCCGTGTACAGGGAGGATGGGAATTTCTGTGGCTACGTGTCCTGCTGGATTTGCCTTGTGTGCACATGTCTGTGTGCTTGTGTGGATCAGTGTGTGTGTGTGCATGTGCACACGTGTGTCAGTGCATACTCGTGTGTGCATTTTCCCAGTCCCATGTGTGTGCTGTGTGTGCATGCATTTACTTGTGTACATGTTGTGTGTGCATGGGGTATTTTTGGTGTGTGTACATGTTTGTGTACATCTGTACACTGGCAAGCAGTAGACATTCCGTGCCCAGGGACTCCCACCTTATCCGGAGCTTTCCTCTGTTCCCTCCCTCGATCTTTCCCTTGCTCATGGAGCCCCCAGGCCAGCCTAGGGAGCCTCACACAGCTGCAGGGAGCTCATGGGCCCCCTGAACTTGGGAACCAAGTTTTATGCATTTTTTGGGAGAGAAGCCGCAACTCACCCCAATTTCCCAAAGGGACTTATGAGCATAAGTCGTAACAAAACCCCAACAGGTTTAGAACCACAGGTCTAGAGACCCAGAGGGCCTAAGGGGTGGGGGCATCTTTTTAAACTTATAAAATCCTCACCTGTTCATTATGAGAAGAATCTCCAGCCTGGGGTGAAGAGTGCAAGTTCTGGGGTCAGGCAGACCTGAACTCCAACTATGACTGTGCCGGTCATGATGGGGGCCCTGGCCATGTCCCCAGACTCCAGAGCCTGTTTTCCCATCTGTAAAGTGGCCATCATAATAGGGTGTGAGAATTCAAATATGCTAATGCATGGAAGGCCCTGGACCTGGCACCTGGTGTGCAACAGTGGCTCCTGTTAGTGCTCCACACTAATACAGACTAGGAAGAAAGGCCTGGTGATCTACTTCCGAAAATTAGCCAATGAAAACCGTATGGATCACAACAGAACGTTGTCTGATACAGTGTTGGAGGATGAGCCCCTCACGTTGGAAGGCACTCGAAATACGACTAGGGGAAGAGCTGCCTCCTGAAAGTAGAGTCGGCCTTGATGACACAGATGGAGTAAAGCCTTCAGGACCTTCATTTGCTGATGTGGCATGACTCAAAATGAGAAGTAACAGCAGCAAACATTCATTAGTAACGGGACGTGGAATGTACATAGATGGCGCAGGACTGGGTAACGTTTTGTTCTGTTACATGTAAGGTCGCCATGAGTTGGAGCTAACTCAGTGGCAACTAAAAGCAACAGCTGTTAGCATAGGATACAGAACAGACACAACACCCCTCACGCCAAGACATGCAATTTGACGTGCGTGCAGGATTTTTCCCAACTTTATGGGCACGTAGCTATATATGTACATACGTGCGTCCGTCGTCTTTTGGCTGTCTCTCTCTTTTCTGAACGGCAGTGCAATCATTCTGTGTCTAGTGGTCTGTGCTCACTTTCCCCCCCTTAACCAGGGATGGTGGATGGTCTAGAGTTCGCACATGGACACCTTGGGCTCTGGAGCAGTGTCCGATTTTCCATGTCTGGCTATTCCGTAGCCATTTGGGCTGTCCTGTTTTGTGCAGTTACTGACAGTGTTGCAGCAAGCACCTGTCACCTCTACTGTGGGGACAGCTGGCCCAGGCTCTGTTGGGCTCCTGCTACTTCCTTGGGCCAAACTGAACAAGCACTTCTCCCAGCTTCCCAACTGCCACGGCTCTGCCCGGGCGGTTTCCCCTCCCTAAGCTGATTCCAGTTGGATACACAAAGGTGCAGGGACTTCCCCAGGATCCCAGCCAAGGACTTTCTCCTCCTCATGGACAACATGGGGCCAGGGCAGCAGTGGGACGGACGGCAATGGGGGTGGGCACCTCCAGGGTGGCCGGGACATTCCAGGTGCTCAGCGGCCCTCAGCCCCGACACAGGGTCACGGGCCTTGTGCTTTTTGTTGGGGCTAGGGAAGGCGGGAAGGTTTCAGGTGACCCTCCTCAGCCTGAGCCCCCTACCCAGCCAGACTTTCCTTTGTGGCCTCAGCCCAGGGTCAGCTGGTTCCCAGGCTGGGACCTTCACAGAATCATGGACCGTGGCTCAAGGATATGGGGAGGAGATGTGTACCCCTAGGGTGGGACCAGAGGCCAGGCTGGGCCATCCACATTCCCAGCCCCACCACGCACCAGCTGTGTGACTTGAGCAGTTGTCTTTACCTCCCTGAGCCTCAATTTTTCCTACGTGAAACGGGGCAAGGGTGCCTTCCTGCCTCACTGTGGGACGATGTGTAAATACCTATAGCATACAGTACGTGCTCAGTATGTGCAGCTATGATTATGAGTTGGCCATTGGAGAAGTTAGTCCTCCATGCTTGGGACATCGATTACTGATTTGGGACATCCTGGCTGTCACACTGAGGGGACACAGAGATGGGTGATACGGGGGCCAGACACAAACCCACAGCTTAATTCAGCCTGATGAGTGCGTGGCAGTTGGCTGCACAGAGCACTGCAGGACCCAGGGCAGGGAACCAGGGTTTCTGCTTGAGTTGGGGTGCAGGTGGGAAGGGACTCCGGGGAGAAGGGACAGCACAACCAGGCTTTGAGGGTTGGAAGAGTCAGTGAAAGGAGTCCCTGAGTGGCTCAGAGGGTTAAGCATTCGACCATTAGCTGAATGATTGGCGATTTGAATCCCTCTAGGGGTGCCTCAGAAGACAGGCGTGGCAATCTGCTTCCAAAAGGGCACAATCTTGAAAACGCTATGCAGCAGTTCTACTCTGCACACACGGGGTTGCCGTGAGTCAGAATTTACTCCACAGCACCTAACAACAACGGGTGCCGGATGGAGAAGTAGGGGGAAGGGCACGCTAGGCAATGGGCCAGCAAAGGCCTGGAGGAATGAGGTTTTACAGCAGGTGTGAGAATCGGGGTCCCGGAGGGCTAGGGGTGAGGGTAGGCAAGGGAGGGTCAGGGCCAGGTTTCCGTTTTATGACAGTCCATCTAGTGGAGCATCTGAGGGGATAGGACAGAGGGCCACTGCTATCATCCAGGTGGGAGGCGGGCGGTGGCAGGGGCCCAGATGGGTCAGGTTTGGAAAGAAGTCAGTTAAGTCTGATAAGACACCTTACCCCTATCTTGCCCCCTGTAGCTCACTCCCCAAGACCTCCTGAGAGCCCCCAGCTCAGCCGTCCCCCCTTGGACCATGGAATTCACCCCTCAGCCACGGGCAGCACAGGGACAACCACTCAGGGCCCAAAGGACTCTGGGGACTCAGGGATCTCTCTCCCTGGGACCTGGGGCTCCTCGCCCATCTCCCCAGGGTCCTGGGCAGGGACTGGGCTTGGGACCTGAGCTCCTTCTTTTTGGGTCTGTTTCAGAAACTGGTGCTCGTACGTGGTGACCCGCACTGTCTCATGCCACGTGCAGAATGGCACCTACCTTCAGCGAGTGCTGCAGAATTGTCCCTGGCCCATGAGCTGCCCGGGGAACAAGTGAGTCCATGGTGGGGTGGGCACTGATGGGCCTTCCAGATGGAGGTAAAGGCCGGTGGTGGGGTTGTATGCAGTGCAAGTCAAGGATGGGACTGCAAGGGTAGGTGGAGCAGGGGGAGCCATGGCCCTATACTTGTCCTCAGCACCTCCCATGTGCTCTTGAGGCACCTCTGGAGGAGGCATTTCGCCATTCGCCTGCATTCCTGAGTGTTCACTGTGGGCGCCAGGCCTGCCTAGCTTGCAGGGGCTTTCTGTCCAGTTGGTATCCAAATCCTCCCACCCAGGGGGAGTGGGATGGCTGAACCCCAGAATGCAGGAGAAGAGAGGCTTCCAAAGGGGCCTGGAGGAGGCTCTGTGGGAGAGGTGGCGGAAGGCCCCTGTCTGAGCCAGGCTACCTGGGCACTCTTTCAGCTACAGAACCGTGGTGAGACCCACATACAAGGTGATGTACAAGACAGTGACCGCCCGAGAGTGGAGATGCTGCCCCAGGCACTCGGGGCCAGGCTGCGAGGAAGGTAGGACTGCCCGCTGGCTCTGGAGCCCCTGCAGTGGCCAGGTGCCTCCCGCTGGTGCCTGGGAGCCTTTGAGTATTGCTGAGTCAGTAGCTGCTGCCCATGCACACTGTGCGCGCTGGAGCCGCTGCACAGAGCTACAGGGCGAGGCGCAGCCCGGACATGAGTTGGTGCCTGCTGCTCCTGGGCAGTGACCACGTGCCTCTTGGGGGACTTGCAGAACCCCTGGAGGAAATTTCATATGTGCCATATAACTCACATTTGAAGACACACCATCCCGAGCCTTTATTCCAGACTTGGGAAACCCTATGCTGACGTTTCCATGGGATGTGGTAACAGATACTGCATAGAAATCCCATTTCATTCAAGATGGTAGCTCAGCAAGATGGGGACCATTATAAGGTGATGGGCACCCAGCTCCTAAGTGGCAGAGTCAGGATTTGAACCCTGGCCTGCCTGGCTCCAGGCCCCCGCCCCTTCCCCCTTCCCCCAGGGCCTCAGGGATGGGAGGACTTGGCTGGGCACCCAGTGTACAGAGCGTGTCCCAGGCAGAGGGGCCAGCATGCCATCTCCCTGTCACACCCACCCTCCTTGTCTGAAGTTTAGGATGTCTCTGGCCAAGCACCAGGGAGGGGCACTAGGGAGGCAGCCCTGCCTTACCAGGCCGGGCCCCATAGCTACCTGAGAGCCCTCACCCAAGGGTACCTGTCTCTCTGCTGGCGTCCTGGCTGCTGCCACCCCCACTGCCTGACTGAACCCACTGAGCAATAGATTTTCAGGCACCTGGGGGCATATTCCAAAGAGTGACCCTAAAGAGGATGGACTGGCCTCAAACCAGCCAACATGCAGACCCATCACCAGCAACAGCCATCTCGATGGAAATAGGCATTCAGGGTCCCCAAGGCAGCACACTAACATAAACTGCCCGATGCAGGAGGCATCATGATTGAAGAAGCATGAATGTGGGACCTGACACCATCCATTGATGCTTCTTGAGAGATTTGCATGCTTCACCTCCCTACAGCAGCCCCAATTCACAGATGGGGCAACCAAGGCCTAGAGAGGTGGTGTCACCTGCCCAGAGTCCCACAGCTGGGAGGGCAGAACTCACCATGCAGTGGGGAAGGGTGGGGCCTTGGCAGGTTCCAGATACAGGAAAGGGGAGCCAGCCTGAGCCCCTGAACCCCTAAGCCGAGCAGTGTCCCCTGGGAGAGGCAGCAGGCATGCGTCAAGGAAGCTGGGAGCAGGTGGACATCTGGAGGGGAGCCGGGACCAGCACCCTCTCCTCCCCATTGCGTGTGAGAGGCAAAGAGAAGCCAGTGGAAGAGGAGAAGGTGGCAGGGCCCGAGGGGCAAGAAGAGAGCCAGCCGGGAGGGGCCTGTGCCAATGAGGCCACAGGGGAGTGGTGGTAGGGAGGAGGTGCGTCACCAGGGTATGGGGGCCACCTGCCCGGGAGACACGAGCAGGCAGAGCCTGCTGAGGCAAAGGCCACTCTGTCCTTGGATCCCCTCCCAAGGGCAGCCCTTCCCGGGTCTGTGGGGCCTTCACAGAGCTGGCAAGGGAGGAGGACAGGTGGGGGCAGCACCCATGCCCTCCTTGAGTCCGGCTGCTGGAAGCCTCGCGTCCAGAAGGCTGCCAGCGGTGAGGGGAGCAGCAAGACAGGCTGGGGCCAGGCCAGTCCTGACATCTGCCAGCTCCCTCTTTGGAGCCTTCGGGTCCCTGCCCTGGGACGGGGGTTATCCAGGGCTGCATGGGCCAGATACACAACAGCTGTGTGGCCTTGGGCTGAGGACTCTCCAGTGCATTGTGTAAGCTGTTGTGCAAGGGTGCCCGGCTGGGGAGGCTGGGGAGGTGGTGGGCTGGAAGCTGGCCGCATGCTTCTTGTGCCCACTCAGAGGGAGGGGCTCCAAGCTGCCAGCAGAGTTGTAGCAGCCTGGGTTTCCCCTCACTGAGGCCCGTGTCCTCACCTGTGCAAGGGGCAGGATAAGCGGGCCTGCCTCACAGGGATGTTGTGGAGTGATGAAGCAGCAAGGCACCAGCACATGGTGGTGGGCACTACGTGATGACTGACAGGACAGGAGGGGTCTCTCCCCACCCACAGGGTTGGACTGAGAAAGGGTAATGGGAAGCCGGATGCCCAGGCCTGAATATTCTGGAAGACTGCTCAATGGGGCCCAGTGATGTGGAGCGGAGATACATGGGGACGTTGCTCTTCCATTCTGGGCCAGCCCTTCCTCCTGACAGCCGAGTTCAGGCTGGGCTCCCCCCAGCTGTTTCCCCTGCTGGTGATTGCCCTCATGTCCTGCCCAGTGTTGTGATCTGACCCTAGGGCCTCAGAGCTGCGTCACCAGGGGCAGCTGGGACTGGGGGCAGCCTGAGGTGGGTGACAGAGGGGAGGGAACACCTGTCCTTCCAGAATCCAGCCCTGGATTTTCTGCACCCTGCTGTGTGGCCTGGGGCAAGTCACTTCACCCTCTCTGAGCCTCTGGTTTATCTGAAAGTTACCCAGGATTGAGAAGTGGGAACTCACACCTGGCACATAGTAAATGCTAAGTAAGTGTCTCCCATCTACTTGTGCCCCCTGGACTGAGGATGCGGTGGTGACTCCCAGGGAGGGCCTTGCCTCCTCCCCTCACCCCATTTCTCCAGCAGCTGCTCAACACACAGGTCTTTACCCCTCCTAGCCCTGGTTTTCTCATCTGCAGAATAGGGATAGGAGGATGAATCAGAATAGTCTTGTTTGATGTTCACAACAACCCCATGAAGAAGTGGCAAAAAATGGGCCCCATTTTACAGATGGGGAAACTGAGGCTCAGAGAGGTTAAGGTCATTCAGCACCTGAGAACCAGGATTGGAACCTGCCAAACCAAGCATCCCTGACCGCAGGCCTTGGGAGCTGGGCTGGATGGCAAGGAGGGAGCCTGGTGACCCTCTCACCTGGCCACCCACTCCCACTAGAAACAATGAGCGAGGAAGGGCCAAGGCCAGGAATGCATCATGTGGGCAGCCTGCTGGTAGGACCGGGCATGGGTGGGTGGGCACAATGCCAGGGCCATGTCAGGAGGGTGGGCAGAGCCTGACAGTCGCCCTCTCTGGGCCTGGGCCTGACCCCCTGAGTGCCCCAGGCTGCTGGCTCTGCTGAGAATAATGTGCCTACTGTGTCACCCCTGCCCCTTGGGGCTCCCCAGACACATCTGTCGCCCATCAGCCCATTGTCCAGATGATGAAATTGGGGCTCAGAGAGGATGCAGCTCTCACACAAGATCACACAGCAAGTAAGGGTCATGGTTGGGATTCTCCCCAGGGCCTCTCAGAGCTGCCCCAAATCCTCCCGAAGTTGTAATATGAGGAGGTGAAAGCTACTGCCTTCCTCTGTGCCGGGCCCTGCGGCATGTCTGTCTTCCTGCCATGTCACAGAAGGTCCAGATGTGGACATTGAGGCTCAGGGAGGGGAATGCCTTGATCAGGGTCACAGCCTGTGAGCAGCGGTCCTGGACTCAAACTCGGTCAGTCTGAGTCTGGAGCCAGGGTTCTCTCTCTCTCTGCAGCAGTGCTGGCTGTGAACTCGGAGGGGTGCGTGTTCAGACAGCTGGGGTGCCGTGAAGCTGGTGGAAGCCAGTCCCAGCCCATGCCCTCCCAGAGAGAAAGAGGGGCTGGGGGCTCCCTCCCTCCCTCTCCCTTTGGGCCCCTGGAGCTGGGCTGCCTCCTTTTCCCCATCACTGTCCCTGCTGTCCTCGGAGCACCAGTCCTCTCCCCATCCACAGACACCCACAATGCCTCTCCTCCATGACGGGGAACTGGAGACAGGAAGAAGCTTGCCTGAGCTCACACAGCAAATGAGACTCGAAGTTCCAGCCCAGGCCCTTTCCTGGGCCTCTGGGCCTCTCAGCCTCTCAGCCTCTCCCACCATCCGGGGTGGGTACTTTCTTGCACACATTTCTTGCATTCTAACCAGGTGCCAGCCACAGTGCTTTACTTTGCTGTTTCAGAGTACAGAGGGCTGACACTGCAGGAAGCCAGCCACCCTTTCCACCCTCGCTCCTGTCTGGGAGGCTGGGCAGCCCCCACCTCCCCATCTCTCCTGCAGATCTTCCTCCAGGCCTGGCCCAGCCCCTAGCTCCATGTACCCTCTGCCCACATCGGCCTTCTCTCACACCTCACGGCCTTGGCAGTGGCTGTCCCCCCACCAGCTCAGTGGGCCGCACCCTGCTGTCATTATTCCCAGCTCTCCAGTGCCTGGCACAGGCCTGGCTCACAGTGGGTGCTCTGGAAATAAATAGGAACCTCACTATACCCCAAAGAGAGGGCCAGGCTCAGGCTTCCCCAGGCCTCCTGGCTGGGCTGGAGGGTTCTCAGAGCGCCTATCCGAGCCCTGACCTCAACCCCTGGCTAAGCAAATATTTACATTTCCAAAGTAAATTCCCCGAAGGAAACTTGGGGCGGGGTGGCAGGGGAGAAGCAGCACTGAATCCGCTGTGGCCTGTGGTCACTGAGCTGAGCAGACCTGGGTGGGTGGTAAGTTGTGAATGGGGAAGCCCCTCCTTTGTCCTCTCCTGGGAGAGACAGTCTCCGAGGTGGAGCTGGTACACCCTCAGCTTCTCACATCCCCATTCCCAGCTTAGGAGCCATGGTGGCGCAGCATGCAAATCCCGGCTCCCTCTCTTCCCATCTCTGTGAGCTGAGGCAGGCAGCTTCTCCTCCTTGGGCCTCAGGGTTCACATCTGTCTCATGGGGTGAGACAGGGCCACACAGGCCTCTTAGCTCAGGCCCAGCACCCAGCCCTGGGCAGAGGGAAGGGGAGTGCTTGTGGGGGAACAAGGTCAGGAACTGGAGACAGCTGCTGGAGCACAGGAAGTGATGAGGGCTTCAAGGGGTCTTTGGCAAAGGGCAAGCACCCTGGTCTGTTCAGGAAGGCTTCCTGGAGGAGGTGACATAGAGGCAGCAGCTGTAAGGGTGGGGGAGTGTGGCGTGTGTGTGTGTGTGTGTGTGTGTGTGTGTGTGTGTGTGTGTGTGTGTGTATGGAGGGCAGGCGAGGACCTCCCAAGTGGTGGGAAGAGGCTTGAAGGCAGTCTCCCAGAGTAGGGCTGGGGTTTGTGGTCCTGGGACCAGCTGGGCGCTCTGACCGTCAGGGACCCCCTGGGAGAGCGAGATTAGGGCTGGAGAGAGGCCCTTCAGGACAGACCACCAGGCAGGCAAGGAAGGCTCTCAGTCCACTGGGGCTGCTCCAGGGCCTAATCACGCACCAGTGGGAGGGATGGGACAAACTCATCCAACGTGAGACCTTCCCCCAGCTGGGCTTCTTCCTGGCTATAATTTTGTGCAGTGTGGGATAATTTTACAACCTGGTATGTCCCTTCAGGTATTTCTGTTCATTAATCAGAATTCAGGGGAGTTCTTTTCGATAATTTTGGTGAACCCTGAATCCAGAGTCAGCATTTTCTGGTCTTTTTGACAGTTTTGTTATTTCTTTAAACTTTCTTTTCTTTTCCTTTTTTTTTTAAATTTTAATATTTTAATTTTAACTGGTAATTACTTTGAGCCTGTTAAGACTGCCCTGCTGGTCAGGCCATGTTTTCATTAGTTTTGCTCATTCTTCTCTGGCTCCCAGTGAAATGTCCAAAAGCGAATTAGTTGAAAAAAGAATTTCTAACCACAAGTTCTCAGAGTAATAACCGGGGACAACCTAGTGGGATATTAGAACATTTATGCTCATTTTCAAGACCACTGTGTCTGATGTCTATGTTATTCTGCTTTTTATTTTGTTCGCTTGCTTTAAATGCATTTGCAGCCCATGATTCATGCATTTATCGACAATGGGTGCCAGACCCTGTTCTAGGCACTGGGGCAGTGCAGTGAACGAGACAGACAGTGTCCCTGCCTTGGTGGGGCCGGTGTCCCAGCCAGGGCCAGACAGTAGGCCGTGGATGAGGAACTGGTACACTATTCCGCATGTTAGAGGGCAGAAAGAGCTGGGGAAAGAAGGAAAACCAGGGCAGTGTAGCGGGGGGCGGGAGGGCGTGATGATCTGCCAACGTTTGATCACAGAGAAAAACCAAATTGCCACAGGGATGGAGGAGTGGCTGGTGCTTTTTGTTGACTTCCTGAAAAGAATGATAAAATGGCATTTTGTATCTTCACCTGGAAACAGAAAGGATGAGGAGGGTTGGGCCAGGCCATTCTTTTCTCGATCACCAGCATTCCTGCTGGACACTGGGCCTCTCTGCCTTGGACTGATGGGGACTTGGGGGGCTGATGCAAAGTGCAGGGTGGCCCAGGAGAGAGGGGGTCTGGCCCTGGAGTCAGACCAAAACGAGTAAAACCAGTTGTCTTTGAGTGGACTCTGACTCCTGATGACCACATGTGTGTCAGAGTAGAACTCTGCTCCATTGGGTTTTCCATGGCTGATTTTTCAGAACTAGATCACGTGGCCTTTCCTCTGAGGTGCCTCTGGGTTGGACTCAAACTTCCAGTCTTTTGGTTAGCAGCTGAATGCATTAACTGTTGTACCACCCAGGGACTCCAGAGTCAGAGCAACCTGGGTTCGAATCCAGGCTTGAGACCTTTAGGTGGGGCAACAGTGGGTGAGAACCTTCAACAGGGAGAAAGTAGGGATAAGTCCTATTCCCTCATCCTTTTATCTGAGTGGTAATACCAAACTGCCCTGTGCCTCAGTTTCCCCGTCGGTAAGTGGAGGGGAAGCTAGCACCTCCTCACAGGGCTTTGTGAAGATAATGAGTTGAGATTATATATGTGACCTGCTTGGAATGTGCCAGACATGGAGTAAGTGCTACCAAGTATTAGCTATTATTGTTGTTATAAATTGCCATCGAGTCAGCTCCGATTTACGGAGGCCTTATGTGTAACAGAAAGAAACATTGCCTGCGCCATCCTCACAATCTTTGGTATGTTTAAGTCCATTGTTGTCGCCACCGTTTCAATCTTATGGAGGGTTTCCCTTGTTTTCGTTGACCCTCTCCTTTACGCTATTATTATTACCTACCTCCTAAGACCAAACTGGTCCCTGGATGATGCAAATGATTAACGCATCTGACTGCTAACCGAAAGATTGGTGGTTGGAGTCCACCCAGAGGCACGCTGGAAGAAAGGCCTAGTGATCTACTTCTGAAAAATCAGCCATAGAAAGCCCTATGGAGCACAGACACACTTGGGGTTGCCATGAGTTCAAGTTGACTTGACAGCGACTGGTAATTGGTTAAGACCAAGCTGGGCTATATGAAGCACTTAGCGTGGGACCTCGTTCCCAGTGGAAGTTCCTTCTGCCCAGAGGGCCCAGGCCTCTGCCCCAGTCCTGGACTGACAATTTTCACCCTCCATCGTCCTGGCTGAGATTTACCTCATATACCTGGCAAGTCCCAGGCCCGTGGGGAGGGTGTCCTGAAGATGCAGGCCCAGCCTGAGCAAAGGCCCAGCATTGGGACCTGGAGCAGGGCCTGGCAGCCTCCCTGCTGGGGATCAGCCAGAGGGGCCCATCTGGTTTGAGTTCTCGGCGCCTGTCACTCCCTGCACAACCCACAGCCCGCTCTGAGCTGCCAGGCCCGTGCCTTATTTGGATCTTGTCTCCCCCCAGACGATACTTCACAGCCTTAAAAGGCAGGCCCAGTGGCGGGGGAGGGGGCAGAAGTGATAGTTGCCACTGCTGGCTACAGAGCCCCTCCAGCTGTGCCCCCGCCCCGGCTTGGCTAGCCCGTCCCTCCAGCTGTGACTACCACTGTCCACCCCCAAGCCAGACCAGCCAGGACAGCCTGCTTCTCATAGAGGTAGCAGGCTCTTGGAACAAGGCCCCCTTGCCCTCCCAGGCAGCCGCCTCCCTGTGATTTTCATTTAAAACCAGGACTGGATCCACTTCAGTCTGTTCTTACCAAGTGGGGCAGGGAGAGGGTGGACAGCGACAGTTGTAGCTGCCTTGGATGGAGCACCAGGCCCCATGTGGCCTCATCGGCGTCTTTGGGCCTCACACAAGCCTAGGAGGTGTAGAGACCTTATTATCCCATTTTACGGTTGGGAAGATAGGCAGATTCAGGGAGGACAAGGCAGACAGGTCAGTAAGTAGCAGGGCTGCAACCTGACCTGGTAGCCCTAAACTCTTAACCCTGGGACTATCTCCCTTGGCACTGCGAAGAGTAGGGGCTGTGGTGGTGGGTGGGCAGAGGACACGGCCAGCAGGCCTCTCACCCCACCGTCCCTCAGTTGCAGGCTCCTCTGGCCATGTGGAGCCCGGGTGGCCAGGCAACACTATGCGACGGATGGCTCTTCGGCCCACAGCCTTCTCAGGTGGGTCCTGGGGGCAGCTGCTTAGGGTCCCCATGGGCTGGGGGATGGCTGGAGGAAGCACAGGGCAGCGTGGTCACTGTCCTGAACCAGCTGGGTCCAGCTGTGGAGGGTTGGGGACAGCCCCCACCCCACCCCCCTAGTCTGGGAAGAGAATTGAGAGAGGGAGGAAGGGCCCCCAGAAGGCAGTCTACGCTGGGCCCAGACACCCTGAGACCCAGGAGCGCCAGACGCATGCCAACGTGGGTCCACATGCCAGTTTCCTCTTTTTATTTAAACCAGCCCTTTCTGAGCACCTGCAGAGTACGAGGCACCCCGCCAGGGACTGTCCATTGTCAGCTCTCTGAAACCTCCCAGCACCCCCAGGAAGGCGTCATTGTCCCCATTTTAAAGAGGAGGAAGCCGAGGGTCAGAGAGGGGATGTCCCTGCCTGAGGCCCCACAGTCGGCAAGGGCAGTGCAGGGACTCGGCCCCAGGCTTCGTGCTCACCCTGAGCCTCCGTGTCCTTACACGTGAAGCGGGAATGACCCACATCCTAACAGACAGGGTTGTCCCAGGACTGGGGAGAAAGGCTTGTAGAGCGCCCGGCACGGTGCCTGGCAGCTAGGAGGTGCTGTCAAGGGCTGGAACTGTCAGTGACAACTTCAGTATGTAACTGAGGAAGCCAGAAGAGTTGGACATGGCGGGGGAAGGTGATTCCGGAGGGTGGCACCTCTGAGGCCAGCCCAGATAGACTGTGGTCCCCAAAGCCCACAAGCCCAGACCCTGGCGGCAAGTAATAGGATTTCCTGTCCCGGCTGCCGGGAAGGGGGTCATTTTGGATGCAGAGGCTGCCAGGTCAGGTCCGTGTTCCTGCTCTGGGAGGAGCAGGTCCCCTCTGAAGACTCCAGAGTCAAAGGAAATGATGCTGGATTCTCACCGGGCGTGGCCCACCCTGGCCGGGCCATGACTCCACAGGCCCTTCCCGTGCTGGACCTCTGCTTCCTCATGGGTCAGGATCCTCAAGGGTCTTCTCCTCCCTCCTACCCCCCAGGGGGCTGAGGGGCTCCGCGGGGGAACCAGGGGCCCCTGACCGTGGCCCCAGCCTCCTCCTTCCCCACAGGTTGTCTCAACTGCAGCAAAGTGTTGGAACTGACCGAGCGGCTGAAGGTGCTGGAGGCCAAGGTAGGTGAGCAGTGCCCCTGTTGCCTCCTGCCCCAGGGCCAGGCAGGACACAGCACCCCCTGGGCTCCCCACCTCCTTCTCCACACCCAGTCTGCTCAGGTCCCCACAGTGCACCTCTTAGCTGAGCTTCAATACCCCCCACCCACCGGGTCCCCATGCGGATGCCCCCTGTCAGGCAGGCACAAGCCTTCCACCTCTCCTCCAGTGCCCTTCCCCAGGGGAAGCCTACTCGCAGGCAGACACCTGGCCCTCTCCTCAAGGTGCACAGGCAGCTCCACCTCCACACCCTTGCTTCTCCCAGCGTGCCCTTCCGCAAGCCCCTCCTCCAGGAAGCCCCCTCTGATGCACCTTCATCCCCATCCCACCCACATGCACACAGATAACCCCCAGAACTGGATCCCCGCCTCCACCCATCACCTTTTTCCTTTACCCCCCCCCCCACAATATTACCTTCCCAATCTCAAAGTCAAAACATGTACTGCACATCTCAAACTATTTCAAAACAAAAAGTTTAGAAAAGTTAAAAAAGTAAGTCCTTCTAAGTTTAGAAATGTAAAAAACTCAAAAACGTGAATAACCTACCAGAAAATTATTCACAGCAACCACCTGTGCCCCTTGAGTGAGCAACTGTTAACGTTTTAGTATCTTTTCTTCCAGATTTCCTAAATGTACATGGAAAAAAAAACCCAAAAAACCTTGTTGCTGTCGAGTCGATTCCCATTCATAGCAATCCTACAGGACAGAATAGAACTGCCCCATAGGGTTTCCAAGGAACGGCTGGTGGATTCGAACTGCCTTTTGGTTAGCAGCCAAGCTCCTAACCACTGCACCAGCAGGCTCCAAATGTACATGGAAGCGTGTATATTTTGTCTGCGTAGCCCATGCACCACCATTCCCTTCTCTGAGAATTTATCTTAAGGAGTGTCTTAGTTACCCAGACCTACTGTAACAAAAATACCACAAGTGGATGGCTTTAAAGAACAGAAGTTTATTTTCTCACAATTCTGGAGGCCAAAAGTCCACACAGGGTTTTGGCCATGTAGATTCTTGCCTTGTAGGTAGTCCCGGACATTCCTTGGTTCCTTGGCTTGTAGACAGTCCTCACATGGTGCCTGTTTTCTCATGTGTGTGTCTCTGGGTCTGTGCTACTTTTTATATAAATTAGAAGTGATTAGGATTCACCCTACTCGTATTGATTGATGGACTGATTACATTGCATTAGATTGCATTATGGAATGTCATTACATTACATTACATCTTAAAGATAATAGGGATAAGGATTCCAACACATATTTTGGGGGGAAACAATTCAATCCATAACAAGGAGATTGTTAGATATGAAGAGATCTACCAAAGTATTAACTATAAGTGGGGGAGCGTGAAAACTAGACAACAGGAGGGATGGGTATCAGTTATGAAGCATCCAGTCTGTGGAATGCTAGGCAGCCATTCAAAATACCTCTGTTTTCTGTCCCTGATTTATCAAGTGGGAAAAGCAAGCTTCCAAACAGTATGTGCTAGAACCTGAGTCAGGTGGCACAGGAACACCACAGCTTCTCCCCGAGGTCCCTCCTAGGAGAAGCCCTGTGAGAGGCAGGTCAGTCCCAGACCCAAGGTGGTGGTTCTCAGTTCAGGGTCTCCCTGGCCAGTGAGTTTCAGCTTTTCTCTGGACGGCCTCCACAAAATCCCCCCTTCCTGGTCAGCAGTCATTCTGGCCCTGCTTGATCTTCAGTCAGCAGCTCAGAATGGGGAGGGGACATTGACAACTGGGCCCATAAAGTGAATTTTGTGTACACCACCACCACCAGTTGCCTAGAGCCAATTCTGACTCCTGGCGACCCCATAGAACTGCTGCATAGGGTTTTCAAGGCTGTGACCTTTTGGAAACATTGCCAAGCCTTTCTTCCAAGTCACCTCTGGGTGGGTTCAAATTGTCAACCTTTTGGTTAGTAGTTGAGCACTTAATTCTTCGTGCCACCCAGGGACTCCATGGGACCTTTATTTCGTGTCAGACTCTCCCAAACTTCCCTCCAAATGTAGAGAAGATCCTTCTGGCCATTACCCTGTGATGCTTTCACAGAAAAGAGAAGCTTTATATTATTTATTTAGATAAGCAGAGAAAACAGGAGACACCAAGATGTTCACAGAGCTCAACTCTGAGAAGCAGAGAGTTCCAGGACCTGTGTTTCTTTTGTTGGTGACGGTGGATGTGTAATGATTTTGCTACAGTGAATGTTATGGTGTGTGCAATTTTAAAAGCACAGTCACTTCTGATAAAGTGCTGGGCCCCTGAAAGCCCAGGTCTCCACCCTGAGGTAGGCTCTGCTGGCTACAAGAGGCCTCGCCCTCCCCTGCCGCACACACTGGGACCTCTTAGCCCTTCCGGTCTCCCACTCCAGCTGGTCTGTCGGTGGTGAGACACTGGCATCGACGCCAACCCTGTCTCCCCCTTCCTCCCCAGGTGGCTATGCTGATTGTCACAGAGCAGGCAGTGCCCCCAGCCCCAGCTGCCCCTAAAGACCCTGCCCCACTGTGGGGCTCCCCAGCTGCCCAGGGCAGCCCCGGGGATGGAAGCCTCCAAGGTGAGTGGGTCGGGGATGGAATATACACCCCATGTGAGAAGGAGCACTGGATTAGGAGTCAGGAGCGTGAGACTCCAGGCCCCACCCTGCCGCTGACTCCCAAGCTTGACCCTCATGTGGGGCCTCAGTCTTCCTAGCTCTCCAGTGGGCCTGAGGGGATGGTCTCCAGGGGCCCTTGAGCACCAACATCCTGGGAGGCCAAGCTGCCTCCAGAACCCTGCCACAGGGCAGAGGTGGGGGCAGGGACTCTGGGTGACTCCCTCACCCAGGCCCAGCTGGGACACTGACCCCTGCCTACCCCCTGTCCCAGGGCCACCTGGAGCCAGAGAGAGTGTGAGGGCCCCACTGCTCCCTCGAGACGGTAGGTGCGGGCTGAGGGGCTAGGGCCAGCGTGGGGACAAGAGCAAGGCCAGACTTGCCAACCTGATGTGCTTTCACCCCTAGACCAAGTGGGTATTCCTGGGCTGCCAGGGCCCACTGGCCCCAAAGGAGACACCAGCAGTCAGGGCCCGACGGGAATGAGAGGCCCACCAGGTGAGTACCGCAAGTGCTGTCCCCCAGATCTGCTGGCCAGCCCCAAGGTGGCCTCAGGCTGGGACCTTCCTTCCCAGACCCTGACGTAGCCCGAGGTGGTCTGGGCCCTGCTGCCTGCTTGTCTCTCTGCTCACCACTTCCTCCAGGGTGCCCCACTCACACTGGGGTCCCTAGAACTGTGTCTTGTGTTCACTCGGCCTGTGCTCCTGGGGCACCTGCTCCCATCAGGCTGTGAACCAGGCACGGGGTGGGTCAGACTGGTCCTTGCCCGGCTGGAGCTCCCAGGCCAGCTGAGGGAGGGGTTTTGGGAGGCAGCAAAGTGCCCACTTCATGTCACCAGGGCTTCGATGGAGGACATCAGGGGTATGGAAGCCCCGAGGAAGGAAGCCAAGCCCCAGCCTGGGTGGGTGGGGATCGGGGAGGGCTTCCCAGCAGAGTGACATCTTAGCTGAGGCCTGAAGGATGACCTGAACTTTGCACCAGGCAGAGCAAAGGAAGGACTGATAGAGGGAACAGCTTGTGCAAAACCTGGATGTGAGAGGAAAAGAACATTCTGGAAATTACTGTTTATTAAACGTCTTGTGTGCCAGTGGCTCCACGGAAAAAAGCCCTGGCAAATTGCTTCCATAAATAAAAAGCTATGGAGCTGAGTTCTACTCTGACACATGTAGGGTCATCGTGAGTTGGAACTGACTTGTCAGCGATGCATTTGGGGTTTTTTGTTTGTTTGTTTTGTTTTGTTTTTTGGTGTGCCAAGTGTCCATTCTCATAAACACCCTGGGGAGGGGTGTGTTCATCCCCCTAATAGGTGTGGAAACAGAGGCCCACCTGGCCAGTGAGGACAGAGCCCAGACCTGCCCAGGCCTGTGGACTCTAGAGCCCACTCTCACACCCACTGCCCCAGGCTGCCTTGTCCTGCCCTTGGCCCCTGGAGCCCACCCTGGGCCTGCCCCTGCCTCCTACACACCCATCAACCCCCGTGGTTCTGTTGCAGGTCCACAGGGCCCACCAGGGAGCCCTGGCCAAGATGGAGCTGTGGGCAGCCCTGGAGAGAGGGGACCTCCAGGCCCCCCAGGGCCTCCTGGCCCCCCTGGTCCCCCAGCCCCTGTTGGACCACCCCACACTTGGATCCCTGAGCATGGTGAGTCCTGCAGGGTCACACAGGTCAGTGTGAGGGGAGGGAAGTCTGGAAGAGGAGGCTGGAACCCACCACCACAGAACCCACTAGCTCTAAGCGGCACTCACTGTATGCCTGGCTTGCCCTTGATAGGCCATGCTTCAGCTAATCCTCCAACAGGTGCTGTTGTTCTCTGTGCACAGATGAGGGAAACTGAGGGCCAGAGAAGAGGGCAGTTGCCAGGGTCAGACCCAGCCAGCTTCAGAGCCTATGCTGAGAACCACCCAGCTCAGGCCATCCCGCCAAGCCTTGGAGCTGGCCGGCATCCAACCCTCAGAGCACCGGAAAGCTCAAGGCCTAACAACAGGAAGCCAGCCCTGAGCTCCCAAGACCATAGCCTGGCCCTGTGCTCTGTGAGGCCCAGCCCCCTCCAGCCAGTTGAGCCTCCTCCCCTCAGGTGTGCCCTGCCTGACCCACAGGCGCACCCCACCTGCCTGGGTTCAGGGCTTGGAGTGCTAGGTTCAACCCCATCTCCGTCGTGTCTTTGGTGCATGACCAGGCACATCATTGTCCCTCTCCAAGCCTCAGTTTCCTCATCTGTATAATGGAGGTGGTGATACTGCCGGTCTCCCAGAGCTCCATGGCACCCACACACATAAGCCTGGCACACAGTAGGTGTTTAATAAATGGTAGCCTTTACTATTGCAATTTCACATGTGCCAGTACAGGCTCAGTGAGGTGGAGTTTTGCCAGATGTCACCAGCTGGACTGGCGGGGTTAGAACCCAGGTTTCCGTGCCTACAGGCTCTGGATGTCCTGTTGACCAACAATCCCCCCCGAACCTCCTGCCCTTGGAGCAGGTGCCTGGTGACCCCAGCTGCACTGCAGGCCACCCACAGTGCAGTCACACCTGGCTTGACAGAGGCAGCAAGTGGAGACTCCTCCCAGCCCCACTCAGCCAGCCCTGATCACTCACCATCTCTCCTCCCCCAGGGGACCCATTACTATCCAACACCTTCACTGAGACCAGCAGCCACTGGCTCCAGGGACCCGCTGGGCCCCCGGGCCCCCCAGGGCCCATAGGTAAGTTGATTCCAAGCCTAAGATAAGGGATGGGGCTTGGAGATGGCAGAGGGACTAGGGCTGTGGCTACCAGAAAGGACCTGATGGTGGACTTCTTGGCATTGTACTCTGTCCCGGCCCTGAGGACACTTCTCTTATTCTAGGTCCTCCTGGGCCTCCTGGTCCCATGGGTTTCCCTGGGAGTCCTGGACAGATGGTGAGTAGTTCTCCAAGTGTTCCCACCCACCCATCCATCCATCCATCCATCCATCCATCCACCTATCCATTCATCTATCCACCCACCCACCCATACTCTCATTCATTCAATAATCATTTGTTATTTACTATGGAATTACTTTCCATAAATATTCTGATTCAATCCATATATCAAGGGCAAGTATTAGTATCACCTGAGGCCAAGAAAGTTGGAGGTTCTGGCCCTAGGGCTGCGTCCAGCATATGGCAGACGTCTAGATCAGGCTGGGAACTATCTGGCTTTAGGGCCAGACCTCTTAACACTGAGCTATATGATTTGCCCACTGTGTGCCAGGCACTGGCCATGTGAAGAGTTCAGAGGCCCAAGCCAAGGTGGGCCCCCTCCCTGACCCCTCTGCCCTCCAACCTCCTGCTCATTCTGCCCCACCACAGCACAAGGCTGAGGCCCTGTCTTGTTGCTCAGGGACCCCCAGGCCCCATTGGCCCTGAAGGAATCTCTGGCCGCCTAGGAGAGAAGGGCGAGCGAGTGAGTACCTAGGTGGCCCCAGGTGGGGGGGTTTGGGGGATCCTGGGACTCCAGATCAGACCCATCCCACAGCTGACTCTATTCTTCTCCTCCCTTCCATACAGGGACTGCGTGGGGAGCCTGGCCCCCGAGGCTTCGCTGGGCAGCGGGTGAGTGATGTCCCTCTCCCTGCAGTTTCCCCTCCAGGATCCCACAGACCCAAACCCCTGCTCTGGCTCCGTCTGCTGTGGCCAAAGCCCCTGACCCTCCCTGCCTGGTCCAGGGCATGCTCCATCTCCTCTCAGTCACTCCCTGTCTCTGGGACCTGTCAGCCTCTTCGGATCAGGCTGCGTTTGTCTCCCTCACTCTGGCCCTCTGGGTCTGTATCTGTTTCTCTTTTTCTCTCCTCCCCTCTGTGTCTCTTTGTCTCTCAGTCTGTGTGTCTCTCTCTCTCACTCTCCATCCCTCCAGCTATGATTGTAGATTTGTCCGTTTCTCCCTTTAGATAGGTCAATTTTTGCTGTATGTATTTTGAAGCTCTGTTATTAGATGCATACACATTTACGATTTTAATATCTTCTTCATTCTTTTGTCTTTATGAAACGAATCTCTTTATCTCTGGTAATAACTCCTTAAGTTTTACTTTATTTGATATTAAAATAGCCATACCAGCTTTCTTATGCTTAGTATTTGTATGATGTATCTTTTTCTATCCTTTTACTTGCAGCCTGTGTCTTTATATTTAAATTGCATCTCTTGTAAACAGCACATACTTGGATCTTGCTTTTTTTAAACAGTTTAGTTCATTTATATTTAATGTGGCTCTGTTCAAGTCAGCTATCTTGCTCTCTATGTTCTATTTATCCCATCTGCTGCTTCTTTCTTCTTTTCCTGCCTTCTTTTGGATTAATTGAGTACTTTTTATAATTCCATGTACTGGCACATGTGAAATTGCAATAGTAAAGGCTACCGTTTATTAAACACCTACTGTGTGCCAGGCTTATGTGTGTGGGTGCCATGGAGCTCTGGGAGACCGGCAGTATCACCACCTCCATTATACAGATGAGGAAACTGAGGCTTGGAGAGGGACAATGATGTGCCTGGTCATGCACCAAAGACACGACGGAGATGGGGTTGAACCTAGCACTCCAAGCCCTGAACCCAGGCAGGTGGGGTGCGCCTGTGGGTCAAAATGACATTTTGAAGGAGCCCTGGTGACAAAATGGTTAAGCACTCAGCTGCTAAGAGAAAGGTCAGCAGTTCAAACTGACCCAGCGGCACCACGGGAGAAAAGACCTGGTGATCTCCTTTTATAAATATTGTTCTTGTTGTTAGGTACTGTCAAGTCAGTTCCGACTCATAATGACCCTGTGTACAACAGAACAAAACACTGCCCAGTCCTGTGCCATCCTCAATCATTGTTATGCTTGAGCCCATTGTTGCAGCCACTGTGTCAATCCATCTCATTAAGGGTCTTCCTCTTTTTTGCTTACCCTCTACTTATACCAAGCATAATGCCCTTCTCCAGGGACTGACCCCTCCTGATAACATGTCCAAAGTACATGAGATGAAGTCTCACCTTCCTTGTCTCTAAGGAGCACTCTGGCTATCCTTCTGCTTAGACAGATCTGTTCGTTCTTTTGGCAGTCCATGGTATATTCAATATTCTTCACCAACACCATAATTCAAAGGTGTCAATTCTTCTTTGGTCTTCCTTATTCAGTGTCCAGCTTTCACATGCATATGAGATGAATGAAAACACCATGGCTTGGGTCAAGTGCACCTTAGTCTTCAAGGTGACATCTTTGCTTTTCAACACTTTAAAGAAGTCTTTTGCAGCAGATTTGCCCAATGCAATGCGTCTTTTGATTTCTTGACTGCTGCTTCCATGGGTGTTTATTGTGGATCCAAGTAAAATGAAAACTTGACAACTTCAATATTTTCTCCATTTATCATGATGTTGCTTATTGGTCCACTTGTGTAGATTTTCGTTTTATTTGTGTTGAGGTGTAATCCATACTGAAGGCTGTAGTCTTTGATTTTTGTCAGTAAGTGCTTCAAGTCCTTTTCACTTTCAGCAAGCAAAATTGTGTCACCTGCATAAAGTAGGTTGTTAATAGTCTTCCTCTAATCCTGATGCCATGTTTTTCTTCATATAGTCCAGCTTCTCAGATTATTTGCTCAGTGTACAGGTTGAATATGTATTATGAAAGGATACAACCCTGATACACACCCTTGCTGACTTTAAACCACCCAGTATCCCCTTGTTCTGTTCGAACGATTGCCTCTTGATCTATGTACAGGTTCCTCATGAGCACAATTAAGTGTTCTGGAATTCCCCTCCTTCAGAATGTTACCCATAATTTGTTGTGATCCACACAGTCGAATGCCTTTGCATAGTCAATAAAACACAGGTAAACATCTTTCTGGTATTCTCTGCTTTCAACCATGATCCATCTGACATCAGCAATGATATCTCTTTTTCCATGTCCTCTTCTGAATCCAGCTTGAATTTCTGGCAGTTCCCTGTTGATGTACTGCTGCAGCCACTTTTGAATGATCTTTAGCAAAATTTTACTTGTGTGTATTATTAATGATATTGTTCAGTAATTTCCACATTTTGTTGGATCACCTTTCTTTGAAATAGGCATAAATATGGGTCTCTTCCTTTCAGTTGGCCAGGTAACTGTCTTCCAAGTTTCTTGGCATAGATGAGTGAGCACTTCCAGCACTGCATACATTTGTTGAAATATCTTCATTGGTATTCCATCAATTCCTAGAGCCTTGTTGTTTGCCAATGCCTTCAGTGCAGCTTTGACCTCTTCCTTCAATACCATCAGTTCCTGATCATATGCTCCCTCCTGAAATGTTTGAATGTCGACCAGTTCTTTTTGGTACAGTGACTCTGTGTATTCCTTCCGTCTTCTTTTGGTGCTTCATGCATTGTTTAATATTTTCCCCATAGAATCCTTCACTGTTGCAACTCGAGGCTTGAATTTTCTTTTCAGTTCTTTCAGCTTGAGAAATTTTGAAAGTGCTCTTCCCTTTTGGTTTTCTAACTCCAGGTCTTTGCACATTTCAATATAATACTTTACTTTGTCTTCTCAGGCTGCCCTTTGAAATCTTTTGTTCAGCTCTTTACTTCATCATTTCTTACGTTTGCTTTAGCTACTCAACTTTCAAAAGCCAGTTTCAGAGTCTCTTCTGACATCCATTTTGGTCTTTTCTTTCTTTCCTGTCTTTTTAATGACCTTTTGCTTTCTTCATGTGTGATGTCCTTGAAGTCATCCCACAACTGATCTCGTCTTCGGTCATTAGTGTTCAGCGTGTCAAATCTATGCTTGAGATTGTCTCTGAATTCAGGTGGGATATACTCAAGGTCATACTTTGGCTCTAGTGGACTTGTTCTAATTTTCTGCAGCTTTAAACTTGAACTTGCATATTAGCAATTGATGGTCAGTACCACAGTTGGACCTTAGCCTTGTTCTGACTGATGATACTCAGCTTTTCCATTGTCTCTTTCCACAGATGTAGTCAATTTGATTCCTATGTATTCCATCCGGTGAGGTCCACATGTAATGTCACCGTTTATGTTGGTGGAAAAAGGTATTTGCAGTGAAGAAGTCATTGGTCTTGCAAAATTCTATCATGTGATCTCCAGCATCGTTTCTATCACCAAGGCTATATTTTCTAAATATCAATCCTTTTCTTTGTTTCCAACTTTCACATTCTAATCACCAGTAATTATCAATGCATCCTGATTGCATGTTCGATCAATTTCAGACTGCAGAAGTTGATAAAAATTTTCAATTTCTTCGTCTTTCACCCTTAATGGTTGGTGTGTAAATTTGAATAATAGTCGTATTAACTGGTCTTCCTTGTAGGTGTCTGGATATTACCCTATCACCAACAGTGTTGTACTTCAGACGATCTTGAAATGTTCTTTTTGACAATGAGTGCAACGCTACTCCTCTTCAAGTTGTCATTCCTGGCATAGTAGACCATATGATTGTCCGATTCAAAATGGCAAATACCAGTCCATTTCAGCTCACTAATGCCTAGGATGTCGATGTTTATGCGTTCCATTTCATTTTTGGTGATTTCCAATTTTCCTAGATTCATACTTTGTACATTCTCCGTTCCAATTATTAATGGATGTTTGCAGCTATTTCTTCTCATTTTGAGTTGTGCCACATCAGCAAATGAAGATCCAGAAAGCTTGACTCCATTCACGTCATTAAGGTCAACTCTACTTTGAGGAGGCAGCTCTTCCCCAGTCGTGTTTTGAGTACCTTCCAACCTAAGGGGCTCATCTTCTGGCACTATATCAGACAGTGTTCTGCTGCTATTCATAATGTTTTCACTGGCAAATTCTTTTCAGAAGTAGACCACCAGGTCCTTCTTCCTAGTCTGTCTTAGTCTGGAAGCTCAGCTGAAACCTCTCCACCATGGGTGGCTCTGCTGGTATTTGAATACCAGTGGCATAGCTTCCAGCATCACAGCAACATGCAAGCCTCCATAGTATGACAAACTGACAAATGGGTGGGGACCATAAAGATTACAGCCTAGGAAACCCTATGAGGCAGTTTTACTCTGTCATATAGGGTCACTATGAGTTGGACTTGACTCCATGGCACACAGTAACAACGATATTTTAGCTATACCTCTTTGTGGTATTTTTTTTATGGTTGCTCTAGGGATATGCTTCTCAACTTACAACAATTTACTTGAATTAATATTCTATATCACTTCTTGTATAAATGGGAACATTACAACTATATAATTCTGTTTTTACCCCTTCTGTCCTTGTGCTATTGCTATCATTGTATTTTACATCTACTTTTTTTAATAAACCCACAATACATTGTTGTTGTTATTTTTACTTGAAACAATCAGTTGACCTTTAAATAAGTTAAGAAAACAAAGAAAATCATTTTTATATCTACCAATGTGTCTACCATTTCTAATACTCTTCATACCTTCCTATAGATCCATATTTCCATCTGGTATTATTTCCCTTCAGCCAAAAGAATTTCTTTAGTGTTTCTTGTAATATGAGTCTGCTGATGACAAATCCTCTTAGCTTTTATTTGTCTAAAAATGTCTTTATTTTACCTTAATTTTTGAAAAGTGTTTTCATTGGATTTGGAATTACGGTTGGCAGTCTTCCCCCTTTAAAGATGTTGTTTCATGGTCTTCTGGCTGGTACAGTTTCTCAGGAGAAAATAACTGTCCTTACTGTTATTTTCCTGTGTGTGATGTCTTTTTTCTCTGGCTTTTAAGATTGTCTCTTTCTCCTTGGTTTTCAACAGATTATTATGATGTGCTTGGGTATGGTTTTCTTGGTATTTATCCTGCTTTGGGTTCGCTGAGATTCCTGGATCTGAATGTTTGCTAGTGTTTTTTTGTTTTGTTTTTATTGGTTGTTTTATTTTGTTTTAAAATCAAATTTGCGGGGGGAGGGAATCGGCCATTTTTCTTCAGGTATTTTTTTCTGTTCCTGCTCTCTCTTCTCTCCATCTGGGACTCCAGTTGCACTTGTTAGTCTCCCACAAGTCATTAAGGCTTTGTTAATTTTTTAAAATATTCTTTCTATCTGTGCTTCAGTTTGAATTATTTCATTGATCTGTCTTCAAGTTAATTGATTCTTTTGTTGTGTTCAATCCAATCTTCTGTTAATGCCCTCTAATGAATTTTTTATTTCCAGTATTATAATTTTCATTTCCAGGATTTCCATTTGATTCTTTCTTGTAATATCCACATCTCTCCTGAAATTCCCCATCTTGTCACCCATTATATCAATTCCAGTAGATTCTTTAGTATAGTTATCATAGACATTTTAAACTCCTTGTCTGCTAATTCTAGCGTCTCGGTTGGCTGTGGATCTGTTTCTATTGACTGATTTTTCTATTTACTATGGGTCACATTTTCCTGTTTCTTCACATGTCTACTAATTTTTTATTGTATACTGGACAATGTAGATAATATATTGAAGAGACTCAGGATTCTATTATCTTTCTTCCTCTGAAGAATGTTGAGTTTTGTTTTAGCACAGTTAAATCACCTTGCTTTTTTGGAGGCTTAGTTTTAGGCTTCATCAGGGAAGTCCATTTTGATTTTGCTGTTAGTCCTAGGGCAAATCCCTTTGTTCTGGGATCTAGTCTTTATTCCTAAGGAATGGACTTTATGGAGTTTTACTGGAAAACTTTGGGTATTAACAGCCCCTGTTAACTTGGTTAGATTTAAACTTCAAATTCTATCTCCCCAGTGGTGGGCAACTGCTAAAATCTATGTCTAGTTCTGTTAACTTTCCGATTGTCCCCCCACCCCCACCCCAGGCTCCTTGGAGTCTTGCTCAGTTCAGAGACCATCCAAGGATTGTGCAGATTTTGCCCCTCCTTGTGGCTCCCTGCTTTCCAGTATTTTCCCCTTAACTTTCTGCTTCCCTGGTAGCCTAGACTCTGACCTCTGACTCCTCAGACCAATAACACTTAAACTTTCTGCTTTAGTTCTCTTTGCCAAGCCGAGGGGACTGGGTGTGCCCTCCAGGGAAAAGCCATAAAAACGTGGATTTTATCTAAAGCGGTTCCTTCTTTCAAGGGTCAAATATCCTCCAGTTTCTGGCAGTTCTTTATCACTTTCCATTACCTTCAAACAGTCTGTTGTTGTTGTTTTGCACTTTATCCAGTGTTAGTCCAGTGTAAGCTACTCTCTGTCTCTCTCTCTTTCTCCTGTATGTCTCTGTCTCTGTCTCTCTGTCTCCTCCTTCCTCCTTCCCTCCCTTACTGTTTCTATCTCTATCTCTCCTTGCAGGGAGAACCTGGCCCCAAAGGAGACCCTGGTGAGAAGAGCCACTGGGTAAGCTCCAGCCCAGCACTGGCCTCCCCATCCCCCCTCCCACCCTGAGTGCTCAGGATACTATTCTCTCACTGATGGGTCCTGGGAGTGGAGGTGTCCCATCCACATCCCTATTGCCACCTGGTCTCCCAGGAAGGAGCCTTGGCAGATCTCAGCCCCAGCTGCCTCCCCTATTCTACCCCTCCCAACTGGGCAGGGCCAGTCCTATCAGCAGACCCCATGCTCTCTGTCTCTGTCTTTGTCCCTGTCTCTGCCTTCCCTCTGCAGCTTTTCCAGGCCAGGGTGACTCTGCCTGTTCCTCCTGGGATGTTTGGGCTGACCCCAGCCAGACTGCACCCCCTGCCTCCAAAGCCCTCTCTCAGCAAGGGCTTTGGCCTCTGCTCCCATCTGCAGAAGAAGGGAAGCATGGAAACAATATCCACGCAGAAAAATGGAACAGGGCACCTTAGGAGCCCCCATGGTAAAAGAGACAGGGGAGCTAGACACCACGATACACAGGAAATCCATGAAGTTTAGGAAGGGAGGCCTAAAAATCATCTTGTACACATTTGTACATGGTAAATGAGGTCAGGGCACTTAGCCTCCACTAAACCCAAAAGACTTTTAATTAAATGAGGTCCTAGACACCATCACATACATAGGAGACCCATCTGGAATGGGAAGGGAGACCTAAAAGCCACCACATGCGCAGGAGAACCATGGAAAATGGGATCTAGATACCACTATACTCAAAGGAAGCCCATGAAGAATGGGAAGGGAGCCCTAGAAACTGTCAAATACACAGGACACTTAGAGTAAATGAGAAGGGAGACCAAGAAACCACACGCCCAGAAGTCCCATGATTAACATGAGGTCCTAGAAACCATCACAGTCATTGGAGACAGTTGCAGTAAATGAACCTTGAGGCCTAGAAACATTTACCCACCTAAGAGACACATAGAGGGAGGGACCAGGAACCTAGAACCCAGAATACCCAAAAGCCACATGATGCAGGGACCTGGAAACCATCACTGATTTAGGAGACATTTAGAAAATGGCTGGGGGGTGAGGGGCAGACACCCCTAGAGAGACAGCTCTCAGGAGCTCTGTTGGAGGGTGGTATCTTGCCTGACCCCACCCCTGCAGTCTGGCTGGGACACCCCACTTCCTGGCAGGTACTAGTTAGTGAGGACATGGGAGGCCCCTATAGCCTGCCCTGCCCTCTCTGCTCGATTGTGGGGTCAGTGATGGATACAGCCGTGGGAGCCCCCTACCCTGCACGAGTTCTCCGCCATGTCTCCCTATGACTCCTGGGACCCTGCTACCTCTCTGGCAAGCCTCTCCCACCCCCTTGCTGCCCCCCACCCCTTGCCCTCCTCTTTACCCCATGCCTCCAAAGCTTCTTGAGATAAGAAAACTGCCATATGGTCCTGAGCTGGACAAGAGTCAGTTAGACCCATGTGAGCCCAGCCCTCTGCCTTCCCTAGGCCCTGCCACTGGCCTCTCCCAGAGACCCTTGGTGTGGGAACATGCTTTCCACCCAGCTTAAGAGAGTGGGGAAGGCCAACTTGAGGCAGAATTAGGCTGGGCAGCCCCATCCCTGCATGGAGACCCCCATCTGGGGAGCAGGATGCCTGGGCTTCTTAACCCATCAGGGCCAGACCAGGCCTTGCATCCAGGACCACCTGCGGGGGGTGGGAGCCAAGAGGTAGCAGGGCCCCTTCCCATCCACCTGCCTCCCCCTTGCCCACCTGCACTTCTGCTCCTGCTTGCTGCCTGCCTGGGAGGGGGCCTGCTGGGCTGGCGGATGCATGAGACTTCTGGGGTCTGGGGGGACCAACTCTTGGCACATGGGGATGGGGGTCCAGAGTGGAAAAGGACCCCTTGGCTCCTATACACACATGTTCCACCTACCAACACCCTCTTAGCGCAGCTTTTAGAGCTGCTGGCCCAGAGGCAGCTTGCCGTGACACCTGGTGGTCATGGAGCACACTGCAGGTCCTGCCAGGGAGTGACTGGGCTGAGCTAGCCCATCTAGACCAAAGTCTGCACCCCTTACTCAGACAGAAAAACTGAGGCCCAACTCTGCACAGCAAATTGTTGTCAGAACTGGGACTAGAGTCCAGGCTTTTCAGCTCCCTAGTCCAGGAAATCCGCTAACATTCCCAAGCACCTCCTTGGTGGGTGCCAGGCCTTGAGGTGTACGCTCAGGACACGGATGCTACTTGGACACAATCCCCACCCTCAGGGTGGTCACAGTGGGGTGGGGCAAAACAGGCCTATAGTCAGCAACCGCAGGACAGGGGAAGCTCAACTGTGACAGGGGACACTCTGGCAGCTTTGAGGACCCAGGGGAAGGCTCTTGTCCAGCCTGGGCATCAGGGAAGACCTCCCTGAGGAGGAAGAGACCAGGGCTGAGGCCTGAAAGGTGCATTAACCTGGCAAAGGGTGTTCAGACAAAGGAGAGAGAATAGCATGTGCAAAGGCCCTGAGGCAAGAGTGAGCCTAGAGTATTCAAGGAACTGCAAATACTTGCAGTGGCTGAGTGTGACAGGCAAGGGGTAAAACAGAGGCTGAAGAGGCTAACAGGAACTAGACCTTTCAGGACCTAGGAGGCCATGTGAAGGAATTTTGAACTTTGTTCTATGGGCAATAGGGAGCCATTGCAGTATTAAGCAGGGGAGTGACATGGTCAGATTTTTGTTTGCAAAAGATTCCTCTGATTGCTGTGTGGAGAATGGATGGGAGGAGGGGGCAGCGTGGGAGAAGCAGAAAGAGAGAGACTAAGCAGGAGGCTGTCATGGGCATCCTGGCAAGAGATTGTGGGGGCCGGGACTGGGGGGTAGTGAGGATGGATAGATGTTGATGGAGCTAAGTGACACTTAGGTGCTAGTTTGGACATGAGGGAGCCTGAGGAGTTGGGGGAGACTTTTACAGTAGTGAGAGAGAGCAAGTGAGCAGTGGTGATTCGATGGTAGAATTTCCCCTCTTCCATGTGGGAGACCCATGTTCAATTCCTGGCCAGTGAACCTCATGCACAGCCACTACCCATCTGGCAGTGGAGGCTTGCGTGTTGCTGTGATGCTGAACAGGTTTCAGTGTAGCTTCCGGACTAAGATAGACTAGGAAGAAAGGCCTGGTAATCCACTTCCAAAAATCAGCCAACGCAAACCCTATAGATCCACAACAAATCACTGGGATAGCGCAGGACTGGGCACCGTTTTGTTTTGTTGTGCACGGGGTTGTCATGTGTCGGGGGCCGACTTGATGGCAGCTAACAACAGCAACAAGAGAAAGCCAGGAGAAACAGGCACACTGAGTTTCGTCGGTGTTAAGTGGGAGCTGTCTGTAGCACAGCCGAGTGGGGATGTCCAGATCTGGAGCGTGGAGGGCAGGCCAGGCTGGGAGGGGATCCAGGTGTCAACAGTGTAACCAGCAGGCCACCCATCTGGGAGAGGCTCCAAACAGCGAAATTTTTTTTTACATTTTTCTCCAGATTATTATTTTGAAATTTTTCAAATGTACAGAAAAGTTGGTGCGTGAATATACTTCTACCCTTCCTTTAGATTCGCCAGTTGTTCATATTTTTCCCGTTTGCTCTTTCTCTTTGTATATTATAGACCCTGTTTTCTAATCCATTTGAAAGTAAGCTGCAGATTTTACCCATGTCTCCTCTGACTCCTCAGTGTACAGAATATGGACATTCCCCCACATAACCACCCTACACTGTCGCACCTAAGAGAGCCAGCATTAATTCAATAAAATAATGCCCTTTAATATCTATTTATATAATATGTAATATTTAATGTATATTTAATATATAGTAAGTACATTCAATATGTTATATATGTAAATTTCACCAGTTTTCCCCAAAATACCTTTTATAGTTTGTTTTTTTAAATAATATTTTATTGCATCTTTGGTGAAGGTTTACACAGCAGTTTAGGTTCCCAATCAACAGTTTCTGCACGAGTATAGCTGTTTTTTTTTTTAAATACCTTAGAATTTATTTAAAATACAACAGTTAAACACAAAAACGAGATGTAATCTAGAAATGGTGTAAGTGTGGCCTTTCATTTATTTGATGCTTTTTTAGTTACTGTTTCCATTACAAAGTTCCTAAAGATCTTATAGCTGGTTTTTGTTTTTTTTTTTGAAGCCAAGATCTAATCAAAAGTTCAGGCATTGAGCTTAGTTGTCGCAACTCCAGTGTCTTTTCATCGAGACCAGGCCCCCTGTCCTTTTCCTCTTTCTCTGACATTGTCTTCTTGGGAATGCCCACAGTCTGGATTGTCCAGTCATTTCCTCTTGATGAGCAGCAGGGTAAATACTCTTGGCAGGAGCCCTAATGGGCGACGTGGTGCCATCTCATGGCATCTCATCAGGAGGCTCTTGTCAGCTTGTCCCACCATCCATGCCAGCAGTGGCTTAACGTAATTTTTGAAGGTCATCCAGTTTTAAATCCTGGTGTGCAGCCCATAGTGACCTGGTGACACTCCTCCCAGGCTGCAGTGGCCAATCGGTGGCCTGAGGGTAGCCCAGTCCATGTGATGTGCACAGGACAGCTGGACTAGAACAGTCTCTGCAAGGTCCCGGAGGGCTTACTCATACGGGCATGTTGGGAGGCCTCTCAGGTGTTTAGATGTTTTTTGGGGGGAATAGCTGCTTTAAAGGGTTGGATTGTAATTGTACAGATGTGCTTATTAATCACCCCTTTGCTTAATCTATAGTCATCAAAAGACACTAAGAGAAGACTTAAGCTGCTGCTGTTGGGTCTGGAACAGGTCTATTTGCCATCCTGGAGCTCGGTTGGAATTAAGAGATCGACAGTCCAGAAATATCTTTAGTTGGGGCTAGGAAGGAGTGAGGGAGTGTTGGCAAGACCGTGGACCCTATGCTGGGGAAGGAGAGGCCAGGCAGATTGGGATGAATTGCAGGGAGCGTGGCCGGCGAGGTGTCTGGCATGGGCCCTGGGCAACAGCTGGCACCGCGTGGTAAGCGGAGAGCCCCCAAGTGCGGAGGCCTGGGGGGAGGGGCTTTGTGAACCTGCTGCCACATCCATTGCGTGGCGGGAGGGCTGGGCTGAAGGCAGAACGTAGTCAGAGCCCTCAGAGGGAGCCAAAGTGAGAGGGGTTAGGGCAGGGGTACCCAGGCCTGAGCCTCAGGCTTTCCAGCATTTTAAGCACAAGTTCCCCAATGGCGGTGCCACATAAACATTTCTCTTATGACTCATTATCTATTCATTTTTACATGAATGGAAATGATATTGGGAACTGCTGAGGATAAGGCTAATCTAGTAGTTAGGTCCTTGGGTGGTGCAAATAGTTCGTGCTAGTCCACTAACCTAAAAGTTTGGCAGTTTGAACTCACCCAGCAGCACCAGGGAAGAAAGGCCTGGCAGTCTGCTTTCATAAGGATTACAGCCAAGAAAGCCCCCTGTAGCAGTTCTACTCTGCAACACGTGGGGTTGCCATGAGTTGGAATTGACTCGACAGCAGCGGGTTTGGTTTCTTTTAGTAATGTAGTGATTAAGGCAAAAAGTGAGTCAGGTTAAAGAACAGTAGGTAAACAAGAGTACAGGTGGCCTGGGGATGGGGCAGGAATTGTGCAGGTGATGTGGGAACGAATGGCCTCAGGTAACAAATTAAGGACAGGTGGGCTCCATGGCGGCCTCCATGGTAGACTCTAGTGCAGGCTCTCGGACAGCAGTGCTGCCCTGCAGACAGGCAGACCCCTGCCCCAGGGCAGCAGGATTTGCGGTGGTGTGGGGAGAGAGCAGCTAGCTGGGATCCAACATGACTTGCTGAGGGGTCTTATGGGGGCTGCTTCTGCCTGCTTTGTCCCCTCCTGTCCTCTCCTGGTCTTGTCCCGGCTGTCCGTGGGCCCCGGGCTGTGGCAGGTGGTGTGGGGTTGCAGGTGCATGTCCAGGGTGGGGCATGGGCCACCAACAGGCTTTGCAGGGTCCCCTTCCGCTGCCCCCTTCACGGCTGCATCTGTCTCTTTCCTCCGCAGGGGGAGGGGTTGCACCAACTACGCGAGGCTTTGAAGATTTTAGCTGAGAGGGTTTTAATCTTGGAAACAATGATTGGGCTCTATGGTGAGTAGAGACAGACAGACGGACAGACAGCCCAGCCCCTGCCTGCCAGCCTTTCCCCAAGCCCTCCTGGGGTGGACTGGCCTGGGCTCAGTCGTGAGGCTGGAGGAGGTGCCTGCCCCAGGCAAGTGTCGGGAGGACTCAGAAGTCCTGAAAGCCAAGACCACCCCTCCCTCAATGACTGGTCCCCTCCTCCACAGCTGAAGGGGGCCCTAGAAACCCAGGCCCCCACCCCTGTGGTCAGACCTGGGCCTCCAGGCATTGTGGATAATGGTCCACTTTGTGGGTAATGTCGTCTCCAGGACTGCAGGGGAACCAGAGGTTTGGGAGAATTTATGGCCAGTGGAGCAAAACTCCAGGCCAGCAGGTGATTGTGGGTAACAGAGCCAGACACCAGCAGTGCTGGGGCTTGTGGGTAATAATAAAGTCAGAGCCCAGACCTACAGGAGGGTTATGGGTAATGGATCCAGATTGCAGATAGGCGTCAGGACTAGAGAAATTGTGGATTACAAAGCCAGTCTCAAGTTCTGCAGGACAATGAGTCATGGAGCCAGACTCCAGAAGTGCAAGGGACTGTGGGTAATAGAGCCAGGCTCAGGCCCCAGACGACTGTGGGTAATAGACTACTCACCAGTGTCTGAATCCCTCCCCCCAAACAGGCTCTCCTAGCACCAGGTTTCCCCTTTGGTCCTCCTAACCCACTCTGGGGCTCCCTCTGGGGGCCGAGAGAGCCAGACCCTCACCCCGGGCATTCACCTAGCAGTCCTCCACCCATCTGGTCAGTTGAGGCGCCGGGCAAGCCCTGTCTCCACTTTAGGAAGGGAGACCGAGGTCTCAATAGAGATCTTTCTCTGATTGGAAGCCGGGACTCTTGCCATGAAGCCAGCTGGCACCCACCCCACCTTGTCCTTGCCTCGCCTCCCCCCAGCCCTCAGAGGCCGGACTCGCACGGTCTGCTCTTCTTGATCTCCCATCAGGCTCCTAGCTTACAGAGCTTACTGCAGCAGCAGGCTCAGCTGGAGCTCCTGGCCAGACGGGTCACCCTGCTGGAAGCCATCATCTGGCCAGGTAACGGCAGGGCGGGCAGGCAGGGGCAGCCCCTTCCAGGAAGGGCCTGGGAACGTGGAAGATGCCTCCCAGTGTTTGGCCCAGGCCAGCGGAAACTCATCCTTTAGTCCTTCCTTCCATCCAGCAGACGGTGCCTAGCACAGAGAAGGCGCCAGTAACAGTTCTTGAGCACGTGTTTTGTGCCAAGCACCTTGTTGGGTGGGCCCCAGCAGATAACACAAACATAGCTCTGCCCTCATGGAGCTTAGGGTATAGACGGGGAGAGAGCCCTGCAGTTAAAACCTAGAGCAAGAAATACTACGGTGGGAAAAGTACAGGCAACTGTGGCAGCATAAACATGCCCCTGACCTAGGCTGGGCAGGTGGGATGGTCGAGGGAGGGCAGCTCAGGGAAGGCTTCCTGGAGGAGGTGACATCTGAGTGGTGGCCTGAAAGGTGAGGAGGTGTTAGTCACAATTAGCCAGGGCAAGGAGTAGGGGAGAATGAAGAGGCATGGGTAAGGCCATGAGGCCAGAGAGAACCTAGAGGGATTTTTCCCTGAGGTTGCTGACAGCCTGAGGTTACAGAATCTGGCAGGGCCCAGGTTGAGAAGATCCTGGAAGGAAGGTTAGGGAGGCATGGAAGGAGGTCGGACCCTCGGCAGGCAGGACTCCTCCCTGTGCCTGGCTCCTGGGTGGTTGGGAGATGTAGGTCACAGTGAGGCTCAGGAGGCATCTCCCCCTTAAACTGGAGTCTGTGGTGGGCCCTGGAAAGAGGCCCTCCCTCCCCACGAGGACCACCCTCAGGGCTGGGCTCTGTTCCTCACCTCCTGGCTAAGAGGCCCCAGCAGAGTCCCCCCTTCTCCCACCTCCTCCATCTCACAGCCCATCCCAGCGTGTCAGTGCACAGAGGCCTTGGATCTCATGTCCAGCCTGGAGCCTGTTTTACAGATGGGAAAACCAAGGCTCAAAGCAGGAAGGAAAGCTGGGGCTGGAGCCAGGCCTCCTTCATTCAGCAAACTATAGGGAACACCTACTGAGTGCCAGGTCCAGGTGGGCCTGGGGTCCAGGACAGCAGCTGGTCCCTGCCTTGGGGAGCTGCCTGCCCTGGGAACCCTCATATTTACAGCGATGAGGGCCCTGGGGTACAGGAGCACCAAGGGGTGGGGTGAGGGAGCAGTCCCTTCTTGCTGGGGTTGGAGAAGCCTTCTTAGAAGAGGGGACACTCTGAGTCATGGGAGATCCTAGAAGTGCACCAGGTGGAGAAGGTGGGAGGGACCCCCGACAGAGGCCAGCATAGGCAAAGGCCTGAAGGCTGCACAATGTGTGGTCAGCTGCCAAGCTCTTCCCACCACACCGTGCCGTGTCTCTCAGTTCCAAAAACATCAACACCATCTCCCCAACACCCCCTCTGAGACAGGAGGGACCAAGAACTAAATCCCAGGCTCTTGGCACCTTTGGAGGTACCCCTGCCTCTTCTCTCAGGAGGATTGGGGCAGAAGCTAGCAGGGACACAGTCAGGCCCCTGTGGCCCTGGATCTGCACCCCCACCACCACCAAGGGAGGAAGCACTGGGCACCCAGGGAGGTCCCATCCACTCTCAGTGGCCACAGCGAGTCCAGCAGACTAGTCCCATGAGCCAGCTAGGGATGTGGGCTTGGAGGGGGAAACCTGGGAGGGGAGAGCAAAGAAGGGGATGGAACCCTTCCTCCCTGTTGGCCTAGGGTACACAGCAGGTGCTAAATAAAGACGTAGATGGGGCTCATATTTAGGTTATACTTGATGATGATAATGGTAACAGCTGCCACAGGGAAGTTACATTGATTATCTCCAATCCTTACAAGCTTGTTGGGTGGGCAATACGATGCCCATTTTATAGATGAAGAAACTGAGGCTCAGAGGGCTCACGGGACTCTCTAAGGGTCACAGACATAGTAGCAGTAAGGCTACGGTTCCACCCTTTGTTGAAGCGCTGGCTCTTTTGGCTCCATTAGCAAAGATTTGCTGGATGCCTCCGCTAGGCCGGGTGCTGATCGAGGCCCTGGAGAAACTGAGGACGCAGAATTTTATTGTGTCAGAACAGTATCTTGTGACCAACTCACACTGAGCAGAACTGCAGAAGACCTGGATCAAAGCCACAGCAACCTCCTAAACATAATAATCCAGGCTTTATTGTGACAACCACTTTCCACTTCTGGTCACATTAAACCTGCATCACAAGGGTGTGACAAGGGGAAGATCACCCCATATTCCAGGTAAGGCTCAGAGATTCTGTGATTTGCCCAAGACCTCATAATTGGGACATGGACTTGGCCCCAACCAACTTTGGAGCTTGTGTGCTTTGCCACCCTCCTCCCATGCCCCCGATTTTGGCCTGACTGATTTAGGGCCCCCTGATTTAGGGCCTTAACAGGGACCACATGCTCCCTTCTGCCCCAGGGGCCTCAAGTCCCAGCCCGGAGGTGTGTGGCAGAGCTTCAAACTGGTTCATTCTGGTTCGAACCCCTAATGAAAATTTGCATTTCTAACAAATCCCCTGCTGAGAATTTGCATTTCCACCCCCCAGATATACTGAATCCGAATCTACAGTTTAACAAGATCCTCAGGTGATTCTTATGATTAACTTCCTGGGCACTTGTTAGAAATGTGAGTTCTCAGCTGGGGTTTGAACCAGAATGGGTTCAAAGCCCTGGGTATGAAGGCTGGGGCACACAGGGTTAGGGATAGTTACAAGGGTACAGCCCACTCCCCTGGCAGTGCCCTCAGTGGGAAGTTGGGGCTCACCAGAGTCTGAGTGTCCTGTGAACAGAGTTTGGGAGGCTCAGCTATGTCCTCCCTCTTGGGGTTCTCCTCCCTGAGCATCCCTCTCCCCCTGGAAAAACAGCTCATTCTTCTGATCTGTCTGAATTGTTCATTTAACTTCGGGAGAGACTTAGGTGGTAGTCATAGAAGGCTTCCTGGTGGAGGTAGCTCCTACTCTGGGTTTTGAAGAGTGAGTAGGAGTTTTCTAGGTGGCAAGAATGTCCATTTACTGCAGTTTCACTCTCGGGAGCCAGCTTATATCCAGGCTGGGGTGTATCTTACTATAGGTCCATTGGAACTGACTTTAGTAATTGTTGGAACTGGCTAGAACCTCAGAGTCTCTTTGAAACTGTCCCCTGGTTTTAGAGGTAAGACAGCTGAGGCCCTGATGGGGTCTAACTTGCCCAAGGCCACACAGTAGCTCAGTGGCACAGCCTGGCCTTCCTAATCCCTTCCTCCCCACAGGCAGCTTAGCCCAAAAGAGAGGAAGAGGGAGGCCTCAGTTTACCCAGCTATGAGATGGGGATGATTCAAGGTACACCTTCACCCCAAAATGAAGGCTAGGAAAAAAAAATTATACTTTTTATGGAGCACTATGTGCTAAACATTTCATAAATGTGATGGGTTCTTTCAAGCAGATGCCGTGAGTGCTCTCATTGGGTTGGGGGCTGATAACCCCAGGGGTGGGGGACACTAACCAGCCTACAGACCTCCTTCTTTCCCACAGCTTTGCGACCTCAACACCAGGGTGGAGTGCACTTGGCAGAGGGTGCCCAGTCCCGCCATCCCCCAGAGGGCCGAGGGGAGGTGGGTTCCCCACGTGGACCTCACTAACGTGGCCTCTCTCTTTCCCTCCAGCAGAACCAGAGTTGGGGTCTGGGGCAGGCCCTGCCGGCACAGGCACCCCCAGCCTTCTGCGGGGCAAGAGGGGAGGACATGCGGCTAACTACCGGATCGTGGCCCCCAGGAGCCGGAATGAGAGAGGCTGAGGGCAGTGGCAGCCCCTCAGGGTGGGCCAGGCCGGCCCCCTCCAGGAACCACCTGTCTGTATTTATTGATGTCCTTGGGATCCCTTCTGCCATCTAGGACTTTGGGGCAGGCAGGTCTCTGCCCTGGCACCCCATGTGGTTGGCCACATGTGAGACTGAGCAGGGGCTGAGGCCTGAGAGGGAAGCGGTGGCCCAGGTGTGAGGTGAGGCCTCCTTCAAGGCCCTGGGCCTCAGCTACCCCCTGTAAAATGCAGTGATGCTGGCCTGTAGGAGGGGGTGCCGGGGAAAGGGCTTATTGTCCTCTCACCAGCTGCCCAGGCGTCCAGGCCTGCAGGCCCTGAAGGAGTCAGAGCTCAGGCTCTGCCCAGCCCTTAGCATACAAAGGAACGATGGGGGAGGAGCGCCGTCTCACCCCGCTCATCCCCAGCCAAGCCTCAGGAGCCCAGCTGTGCCCCTCCTATTCTTGTTTTCTGGTGCTAGGTTCCCGGCCCTAAGGTCAGGCTGTCCCTGACCTGACTGGAGGGTCAGGGCCTCCTTGCCTCAGTTCTGCCCCCTCAGCCTCCAGCCCTTCTCAAGTGTCCCAGGTGGGGGTTGGGGCATGGAGAGGAATGAGCCACCTGCTCTCACAAACGCTTGTGACAGGAGGTAGATGTGTCCTGGCCAATAAAGGCCCCCAGCCTGATGCCCTCCCCCAGCCTGGTCTTGGTGTGTGCGTAGATGGAGGGCAGGAGGGCAGGGTCAGGAGCCACTGCCAGCATCCCAGTGGCCTTCACTCCCCACCTGAGGGGGGCCAGGGACATGGGGGTAGGTGAGCAGAGAGAGGCTCAGGTCACCCCCCCAGCCCAGGCCACGTGTCCAGCAGTGGCTATGGCTTCGGAACAACTTACTGAGAGGCCCGTTCTTCAAATAAAGCAAGCCATGGAGCAAGGAGCTGCCCTGGCCAGACACAGGAGCTGCCACAGACCTCCGGGCAGCTTCTAGACAGGGTGCCACACGACTTCTCTCTGAGCCTCAGTTTCCTCATCTGTGAAATGGGACTGATGGTGCCATCCTCCCGTTTGAAGAAGCAAGAGGTTTCCTAGCCTATTTCTAGCCCTCCACAGGGGACCGATAGCAGGGGTGCTCTCTGCTCTCTCTAGCCCTCCTCTCGGGCCCTGGCCTGGGGTATGGCCCCCACAGGTGGCCAAAGCATAGGCCTGCTCCAGGACAGGCAGCAATCTGCACAGCAGCCCCCTCGAAGCCTGCTTCCCAGGCCCCCCTCCAAGTCACCCCCCCCGCCACCATCAGCCTACCAGCAAACTCAGGCCCTCTGCTCTGTCTACAACCACCCCCCACCCTCAACACCTGTGAGGGGCAAGGACTGGGGCTGGCCAGGACGGAGGTTCTTCAAGGCTGGGGAAGCCCCCCACCACCACCACACCACACCCCCTTGCTTCCTGCCCGTGTGTCCACCAGCCACTGACCCCACTCTGGGCCAGGCCCCAGCTAAATTAGCTGTAGGCAGTCAAGGGAAGACATTCCTGTGGAATCCAGGAAGGCTTCCTGGAGGTAGAAATTAGCTGGGAAATGAGCAATGAAGGGGTGCAAAGAGGAATGCCCTTTGGCAGAGGGTCCAGCCCAGCAAAGGCCAGCAGTGAGAAGGAGAAAGCACTGCACGGGGCAGAGGCAGGAGCTGTTTGGGCAGTTCTTTGTGTCAGGAGCCAGGAAGCTGCTCTCCAGCAGTCACTCATCCACTGCTCATTATTCATTCATTCCCAATGTCAACACAGAGTCAGATACATCACTGTCCCCAAAGAGGTCCAAGTTGAAAAACAAACTGGTTTTTATTCTAAACAGGTGCCAAGGCAGAGTGGCCGTCAGTCCACAGAGCAGGGGCTTGGGTTCATTACACAGGGCCAGGCCTCTTGTCACCCAGTGGCCCACCTGAGCCCTGCCTTCTGCCTGGGCTAGGGGGGCCAGGGCCCTCGGGGTGGGCAGGCCGGCCCTTCCCCTCTGTGACCAGGGCCTCAGCCCCTACCTGCCCACCGACCAGCAGTGACACAGCACCTTCGACATGGCCCGTGGCTGCCAGCGCCACTACTGCCTGCTCTGTGGGGAAACCCATGCGTTCCAGCTGCTGCAGCCTGGGGGGCAAGGTGGGCAGAGAGGGAGTGTCAGCACCTTCCCCCTACACACACCAGGGGGTCCCACCCCTTGCCCACCCTCCTTACCGCAGAGAGGAGACGGAGGATTTGGGCAGCCACAGTGGGCTCTCAGGCCCCTGGGCTGGCCCCTCTAGGAGCGAGGCTTGGAGCCCCTCCTGCAGCATCTGCTCATCCAGGGCCGCCCACAGTGGGGTCCCCAAGGGGAAGCTGGGCCCAGCCCAGGCCAGGCCTGCCTCTGAGGAGCCCTCCCAGGTGGGCTGCACAGCCCCCAGGCCTGGCGGGAGCGGGGCTGAGGCTTCACTGTGGGGCCAGAGGCTAAGGGAGTCCACGTGAGGAGGTCCAGGTGCAGGAGGCCTGGAGGGGCAGAAGCAGAAGAGGAACCTGACTGCCAGCCACAGTCACAGCTTCCACCGTCACTGCTGGCATCCTCAGTGTCACCCTCCTGCCAGGCAGCCTCACCTCGCTCCGGGAGGATGGGTGACAGGCAGCTCAGTCAGGCTGCCTGGGGCAGGAAGGAGCCTCAGCGGCCAGCACCCCGCCAGGGTTCTGCACACGACACCCTCCTGCAGCGCTTGCACCCGAAGCTCCGAGAGCTCCAGCCATTGGAAGGCCCCTGCTGCGTCTGTCTGCCCAGAGCAGGGCAGCTGGTCAAGGAAAATCAAGTTGGCCAGGGGTAAGCCCACACCACATGCCAGGCCCTGTACGAAGTGTGTGATGGGCATTCCTTCACGTCTCCTCACTTGTCCTCTACAATTATGTGTTGTCACCCCAGTTAGTGGTGGGGGCTCAGAGAGAGAAGGGACCTGCCCAAAGTTACTCTGCTGGTGAGAGGAGCTGGGATCTGCCTCACACCAAACATGGGCTCATCCCATCCCCCACCTTCAGCACCCCGGATCTGCACTGTCCCCAGAGCCCTGTGCCAGAGCTCAGCCTGAGCCCACTGTTCTCTCCAGTTGCACCTTCTTCCCCCAACAGACATTAAGCATCTTTGGAGCAAAAGCCACCACAGGCCACAGGGGGTTCCCCTTTCAGCTCCCAGAGAGCCCCACGCCCTCTCTCATGCCAGCCTTTGCCCTTACTCTGCCCTCTGCTGGGCACACTCTCCTTTTTCATTTCTCTTCACCAGAGTCCTTTACCCTGCATGTCTCAGCTTGGCCGCCACCTCTGGGGAGCCTTCCCTGATCTCAGGTCCAGGTTAATGCTTCTTTAGGCAGCCCTGGCCCTCCTGGGCTCCCCACAGAGATCTCTAAATGATAACTGGCTCCTCCACCTGGCCATGCACCCCCCAGCCCCCAGCCCAGAGCCAAGTACAGAGGACTTGGGGATGCTTCTAGAATGTGTGTGCACTGCACCCTAGCATTGCTTGGACCTGACCCCTTTGTGCCACTTCCCCCCCAGACCCCCTGGGGGCCCAGCCACAGAACCCATAGCTCCTACAAGCCCTGGGTCCCAAAGGATACAGGCCAGGCCAGCAAGGAGGCCGCAGAGGAGCTGCAGGAACGGGGGCTCAGAGCTGAGCAGCAGGGTCAGGCTCAGCAGCAACCAGGGCAGCAGCCACAGTGGCAGTGCCCCCCGGGGCCGTCCAGGGCAGTGACCCTCCCTCGCCAGCATGGCCAGGTGGACAGGCATGTATCCGCAGCCGCTGGCCACGCTGGGCACCCCAACTGCCTCTAGCAGCACAGCCAGCAGCCCAGTGGCCAGGGCAAGCAGGGCCGAGGTGTGCAGGAACCGCAGAGTGCCCAGGCGGTGCTCCTGCTGCCAGCCCAGCGTGGCCAGGAGCAGCAGGCTCAGGAGCAGGCTCGGCAGGGCCGTGTGGCCCAGGGCGTAGGTCAGCAGCCGGTGCGCTGGGAGAGAGGAGGGGCTTAGGCGCCAGGTTAACAGCCCCAACCTCCAAGGCTGCCCAGCAGTGCCAGGTTGTGGGTTACTCTCCACCAGGGCCACCCGCTGAGCCAGCCTCCCCTCCAGGAGCCAGAGTCTGCCCACTGCCAGCACTTAATGAGGAGAGAACCAAGGGCCACCATGGCCACACTCCTGCTGTGTTCAACAGAGCAATCATTATCTAGTGCTGACTATGCCCCAGGCACCATGAACGTGCTTCGCATACACATTTACTGAATCCTTCACATGGGCTCTGATGAGACTGTCTGCTTCAGTCCTGGACCACCACCCCACCCCACCTCAGCTGTGTGACCCTGGACGAGTCACTTAACCTCTCTAAGCATCATTTGGTTTCCTCAAATGTAAATTGTAGCTGTTATTGGAAAACGTGCTCAGCAGAAGACCTGACTTATTTTCACTGTGAAAGAGAAGCCATTAGAAAAGAAAGAACTCCCACCCATAATCTTCCAGCCCACCCTGCTGGCCCTGCATCCTCGCTTCTTGCCTAGGGATGAGCTGGGCATGCTCCCATCCCAGGTCGGCCTTCTCCAAGGCACTGGGTCCCCTCCCGACTGGGCCCCTCTCACCTGTAGCACTGACTTCCCCTCTCTCCGGGGTGTTCCTGTCACCTCCCAAACACCCTGCAGGCCTCCCCGCCTCCAGCCACCACCCGTCTGCTCCCCTTTAGAGCAAAACTGCTAAAGAGCCACCTCTCCTCCCCGCCTCCACCACCTCTCCTGGCCTCCCTCATCCCTGCCGCTCCTCAGAAGTCACCCTCTCCTCAGAAGTCACCCTCGTCAGGGTCACCAGTGACCTCCCCCAATGCCAGGAGCGATCTGGATCTCTACCCTTACCCCTGGCCATCCCATCCATTCTAGACTTCCAATGCCATGGATACACTGACACCTTCCAAATTTCTACCTCCAACCCAGATGCCCGACTCACGCTCAACTGCCAACTCAGTCTCTGCCTCACGTGTGTCTCATCGGCCTGTCAGACTTCATGTGTCCAGAGCCAAACTCCCTATTTTCCACCAAACCTGCTCCCTCCAGGATCCCTCATCCTTCCACTTGCTCAGGTTCCAACATTCAAGTCAGCTCTGTCCTCAAAATGTATCTGCAAAGTCACTCCGTCCCACAGCCTTCCCTGCCTCCTAGTCCAGGCCATCATCTCACACCAGGATTTTTGCTATGACCACCTCACTGGGCTCCTGGCTTCCACCCCTGCCCTCCTTCAGTCTGTTCCCCAGCCGGGCAGGTGGGGGGCTGTCAAAACCCAAGTCAGGGCATGTCACTGTGCTGCTCAAAGCCATCCAATGACCCCCATTGTACTCAAAGTCAAAAACCAAAGTCCTCAAGACCCTACATTCCCCCAGTCACTCTAGTCCCACCACCACGGCCTCCATACACCAACACCCTCCCACCACGGGGCCTTTGCTCTGCTGTTCCCCCCGCCTGCAATGCTCTTTCCTGGATCTCTGCATGGCTGACAGGTACCCTCGGTCTCTGCAGGGCTCTGCCCCATGTCACCGTCTCACAAAGGCCTTCCGGAATGGCCCTATCACTCTTTCCCCCCACTCTGCTTCACTTGCTTCTCAGTGCATATCAGCACCTGACCTACTAGGCAGTCAGTTGTTTGTGTGTCTCCCCCTTCCAGATTGCCAGCACCATGAGAACAAGGCCTTCGCTTTGTTCACTGTTGCATCCCCAGCACTGAGAACCATGCATGGTATGAAGTAGATGCTTGATGAATATTTGCTGGCTGACTGAATGAATGGACAGACAGGTGCTTATCAAATTCCATTTTGTGTAATATAGTCACTCAGGGACCTGCTTGGGCAGCTCCATACAACTGTCCTCGATAAAAGATGAGCTGCTAATATGACCCCCAGTTTTCAGGTGCAGAAGCTGAGAGAGGGCAAGTGACTGGTCTCAGCCCCACTGCAAGTCTCCTGCCTCCTCCAAGGCCCACGTGGCCCTCACCCTGCCAGGGTTCCAGCAGCAGTTCCGGGGCCAGGGTGAGGCTGGGGCCAGCCCCCACCAGCCACAGGCCACTCATCAGCAGCATCAAAGTGGAGGAGGTGAGAGGCAGGGCCGGGAACAGTGGGCCAGGGCGGGCCCTGGCATGCATGTCGAGAGTGGTCAAGAGTGATCCTAGGGCTGTATGCTGGGGGTAAAGGAAAATAATAGCAATGGTTACTATCACAGCCTTTATCTCAATGACTCCCTCTCACCCACCCTACCAACAGCCCTATTTTACAGAAGTGGAAACTGAGGCTGAAGAGGCAAGCTAAGCAGCTTGGCCATGGCAGAGCTTGGACCCTAACCCATGTCCTTAGCCATCCTGCCATCCTGCCTGCCCACGTGTAAGGATGGCAGAGGCCAGGCCCAAACGGCCCTGAGCCCTGATGACCCCGAAGAGGGGTCTTGGAGTGGGAGGCACAGGCCTAGGGAAGTTGAACTGGGGCCCTGAGCTCCTAGAAAGAGGGGTGCAGTGCCGCAGGGCAAATTCAGTGCCATCTCCAGCCCTTCCTCAGGCCAGCTTCCTAATTGGCCAGCCACCTTCCTCCCTCCTCCCCTCCACTGTGCCCAGCCTTAGAGCTCCAGGCCATCTGGCCCAGCCAGGCTGGCCTAGGATGCCCTTGACTGAAGAGGCAGGGCCTCCAAGATTCTGCAAAATGGGCCAGCCAATAGACAAGCAGATTGGGGATGGGGTGGGGCAGGAGGGCTGGAGGAGGGGCAACATAAGTCCTCGCCCCCTGCACCCATACAAAGTGCCACTAGATACAGCCACCCTCTTCCTAACTGGGACCTATCACAGCCCCTCTGCTCTGCCATTTCCTGCTGCATGTCCCTGGGCAAGTTTCCCAACCTCTGAGCCTCTCCCTCCTCATCTGTAAAATGGGGATTAAGAAAATCCTTTCCTGGAAGTGTGCTGTCACATTATAGGGAAAGCAACTAAGGTCACATAATAATGTGTGTATAAATTTTTGTATGGGAAACTAACTCGAACTGTAAACTTTCACTTAAAGCACAGTTTAAGAAAAAAATCCTTTCCTCACAGTGATGAGAAAAAGGTATGGGCTAAGGCAGGGCCTGGTCCACAGCTCCTACTCAGTAAACCCTGGCCATCCCTGCTAACTGTGGGAGGCAGATATAGACACCAGCTGGCTGGCCAGACTCCCTGTTCTGGCCTGGCTGGTCTAAGCCCTGGCCCTCAAACATGTCCATTCCCTGCCTCCACAAGGCAAGGCATTCTCTTCCCTGATATCCCCTCTCCCATCCAGCCTGTTGTCCAGGCTAGGCCTCCACCCTCCCATAGGGCAGGAAGTAGAACCCCAGAGAGACAAGAAGGCTGCCTCACCTGCTCCCCTGCCAAGAGCAGCCTTAACATCAAAACCCACCTGCCAGTTTCCAGTAAGAAAAATGTGGCAAGTTCCTCTGCCTGCAATGTCCTTCCCTCCATCTTTCCAACAGGCAAACTCCTATTCACCCTTTGAAGCCCAGCTCAAATGTCTCCTTTGGCCCTTCCCCTTCCCAACATAGATTTTATCTCATTTTACAAGCACGGCTTGGCCTGGGTGTTCCTAGCACACAGTAGGTGCATTCTGTGTGCTCGCTGAAAGACACTAGCTTGGCTCTGGTTCCACAGAGGGATTTAGGGTGAGCCCTGCCCCTCACTGTGCTGAGCCATCTTTGAGGTCCTTTCTAGGAAGGCCTGCAGGTGCCAGCTTTGTCCTGAGGCTGGGTCTGTAGCCAAAGAAGCCACTGCAAGCCTCTTCCAGCACTCTCACAACTATTCCCTCCCAAGGCACTGTGGGGAGGGTGAAGGACTTGCCCATGGACACCCAAAACTAGAACTTCAACCCTCTGGGCCTCAGTTTTTTCATCTACAAAATGGGGCTGTGCACCATCAGGCCCAGCGTACCTTACTGGGAAGCTGGGAGGACAGAATGGGAAGACAAGGACAGGGAAGATTCTTCCGGGTGGTAAAAAGTGTGGGGGATCCCTGGGTCTGGGTCGGACTCAGCTTTGTGACTTTGGGCACAGTACCCAACTTCCTTGGGCCTCAGTTTTCCCTGCTATAAAAACAACGTTATTAGATGAGAAGGGATTAAGGGACCTTCCCAACCTCGACCGTTAAGGGGTTTGTGGGGGGGGGGGTCTCGGAGCCGGGCTTGGCGTTCTGGACCTCCCACCCTGCCGACCGGCCTCGGCCCCCTCCCCCGCCGCCAGGCCACGTGTCCGAGGTACTCACTGCGGAGCGCGGCCCCCCACCCCCGGGAGGCCGAGCGGGACCCCGGTTGGCAGTCGGGCTTCTAACACCCTACTGAGGCCCAGGCGCCCGAGCTTAAGCCGAACACACGCGGGCGCGTGACCCCGACCAGCCGCCACGCCGCCCCCTCCCCCGTCCCCTGCCGATTAGTGAGCAGTTGTTTTAGACACCGGTCCCTTCCCCCAGACCTCCCGCCGGCCTCCGTTTTCCTCCAGGGCAGACTCTTCAGAGACGGTCCCTAGAGCCAGCGGACGTAACCATTACTAACCACCTTGCTTTTTGCGAAGAATCACAAGGTTTGATACTAAGACCCGCTCACCGGCCGCTGTAGCCCCTGCACTGTTTTTGGCCCGCGCTTCGTCGCATCCAGCACCCTTTAGAGAAGACTGGGACAAGAGTTGCGGGGGCAAACGACGAGAAAGTGGTGATTCATCCCTCCTTATTCCACCCCCGTGGCCTGGCCCGATGGTAGCGCCCGAGGTTGCGGGCTTCGCGCCTGCGCACTGCGGGGCCTAGGGGGAAAGCGAGAGGAAGACGGACGTTGAGAGAACGAGGAGGAAGGAGAGAAAATGGCGTCCACGGGTGAGTGTGGTGGAACCGCGGTCGCGCTGGCGACGGCTGGGACGCTTAAATGGGAGACTGCTCCTCCATGGGGGTAACTGGGGCGACCGAGTGGAGTTGCCGAGAGGGGTTTGAGGTACCCTTCACGGCCAGACGGGCTCGGGTGCCAGCGCTCCCCTCCTCTCCCCTCCCCCCACCGGCAGGCCGGTTCTGGAACCTTCCGGCGCCCCTGGCGCGCGGAGGGATCGCGGCGGCGCGCGGCTGCGGGGGCGCGCGGGACCCGCCGAGGCCTCCATTGTGTGGCTGCAGTCAGGCCCCGCGCTCGGGGCTGCCCGCCACGTGGGCGGGGCATTCAGCCGGGCACCCCGAAACCGGGGCCGCGGGGCGGACAGCCCCAGCTGTGAGTGGAGCAGCCGCGGGCCCGCTGTTTCTATGATTGATTTCTCCACCTCTTTCCAAAAGGCCGCCCGAGCGGAAGGGGCGACTCTTCCCCTTGGAGAAGCCCGGGGGGAAAAGCAAACAAACAAAAAAAGGTTTCGCGGATTTGCGAGCTGAGGGGCGCCGGCCTCTCGCTCGGCCTATGAGTTGGAACCCCGTCATCCTTGCTCCCTGGGCGGCTGCGGGCGTCTAGCGCCGCCGAGCAGCCTCTCCGCGGGTTCCAGCGCGAAGCGGAACTTCGGCCCCATTGGACTGTGGACGGAATGCCCTTCCCCCCTTGAGATCCTCCAATCCGTTGCTCTCTGGCTTTTTCATTTTTTTCATTATTTCTAAACCGCCCCCCACCTGTCCTCCCCAAAAGCGGTTCCTAGGGCCCTTTTGCAGCCAACGCTGAGGGAGAGTCGTTGTATAATAAGGCCAGCCTGGATCACGAGGCCAGCAATCCTCTTATAAGAAATTTCTGACTTCTTTGCCTTAAGAGGAACAAAAGGCCCGAGCTAGCATTTTAATTGTGCTTCAGCAATCGTCTCGCACGTTTATTCGCCTCCATTGGGGCGACAGGCGTGTTTATGTCGTGGGCTGATAGAGGAAAGGGAAAGAAGGCTCACCGAGGACTTTGAAAGAAAGCCCAGCGTGGGAACTCTAGAATGCGGTGTATAAGGTGGTCCCTGTTGCACGGAATGGTTCCTTAAGAAGGCTGTCTAAACATCACCTGCAGTTTGTAGCACCTTTGTGCACTCACCGGATGTTGCTGGCAGGAGCGAGCACTTTTGCGTCTGAGGGTATTCTTAGGCGGGCTGACTCTTAGCCTTAGGGGCAGTGGGAGGAGATGAGAGGGAAAGATAAGAGAAGCTGTGGGTCTCTCCGAGTTTTAGTTGGAGAAGAGTCCAGAATCTAGCAACTTAAGGACATGTTTCTGACGCTCCGCCACTGTGTGGTTAGTAAACAGGTGAATTCTCTGGCTGAACGTGGCCCTAAAAGAGGACTCTGAAATCCCACAGTCCACGTGTCCTTTCCTCTCACCCTCCCCTTCCTTGCAGTTTGAATTTTGTGAGGGCGGTGTTTTTAGCCTTAGGAGGCAGATGTGTACGTCCAAATTTTCATTCAGCATGGCTGGATATGCTATTTTCTCAGTCACCTTTGCTCAAATCCTGTTGTTATCCACGATGTACTGTATTAGAATTAGTTGTGGTTGATGCAGACACATACAGTATTAGACTGGCTGGGGGGGGGGGCTTGGAGGAGTTCATGTGACTTACCTGAACCTTAGTTTCCTTTCCTGCAAAATGAGGGTGTTAGGCTAGATCTTTTAAGGATTTTTTGAGCCCTTAATTTCTGACTTTACAGCAAAGCACATTGACTACCACAAAGCTGCCCTTTACTGACTTTAAATTACTTTGTAGTCTGAATATCTGAATCTCCACAGTTTGGGTAGTGACTAAAGTATCTAAAAGCTACTGTCTTGAGTAACGTTAGATGTTCTCCTATGTATATGGTATATAGAAAAGTACCCAAAGCGTATGTCTAGTTTAACAAAATTACAACACAAACGCCCAGATCAAGAAATAGAACATCGCCAGCACTCTAACCCCCTGCATTACAGCCCCCTTCCTCTCCCCAGCCTGTCCTGTATTTTTAGTGAAGTCTCTAGCTGCATTGGGGATTAAAAACAAAATACAACTGGTTGCTAAATAATCTGACTGGGGTGTAACTAGCACATTTGAGGTCATATAATAATGTTTGTGCTGTGGTAGATGAAACAGTAATTTTCATGAAACCAGCTTGTTGCTTCACTAGTATGGGGCTAAATCCTCTAGTTTCACACTGATCTGACTTCATCACTTGTTCCCTGTCATCTTTGCCAGTTTTGTTTTACATAACTGCTCCTGTGTAAAAGTCCTCTTACAAACGTTGAATTTACATATTAGCGACTTAAAATCATTTCTCACACACACAAAAAAAAAAAAAAAACAGCAAAATGTGAAGTGAAATATTTTAGGTGCTTCGTTGGTATGTTTTTGTGAATGCCACATGGAAGAAATTATTTGCATTTACTTTTACATGTCTCATAAAGAGCATGACTTGTGCTGTTGAGAATGCCTCAATGTTGTCTTAACAAAACACTTTATTCATCATAGATAGCTTTTGGGCAATTAATTTGATGTTGATGATTCAGGATCCTGAGTTTAGGGGTATACAGAAAGTGGCTAAGTGAAGTGTGGAGAAGTAGATAAGCCAACTTAAAGAGATTGGTTTAGCAAAATGTTGTCAGGACTGTAAGGCCAGCTTTGGAGGATGGAGTAGGGTAGAACTACTCCATGAAGAACTGAAATGCAAACTATTGCTTTTGGAGGAGGGACTGCTTTCTGGTTAGAAAAGGACCGTTTTGTTCAGTCCTAATGGCAGTACTATCTTCAAACAGAACAAAGTATGTATTCTTGTTGAAGGATAAAACAATTGGGCAGAATTTAAAAAAAATTATTCACTGCTTTTTAAAAATAAACTGAGCTTATATAAGTTTGTTTCAGTAGTGCTCTGAAAACTTCTGTTTCCACTAGTAGGCACTTCAGTGGACCAAAGTTTAGTCCCTTTTTTGGCACATGTTGTAAATTTCATATGAAATGGAAAACTGGAAAGGTTTACTTAGAGAAGGGAAGAAAATTTGTGGCATTTTTTAAAAAGTTAAAATCACTTAATATTTAAAAATAAGGTGGTTTTACCTGAAACCAAATTATTTAGAAAAGATTGAATGCTTCCTCCTCTTTGCCAGTTTCCAGGATTCTGCCTTAAATCTGCATCACTGGGGTTTATAATATATCTAGTTTTTGAGTTATTGCACAAATGTAGCCCTGACACAGTCCACAAACCCTTTAAAACACTGGGTTGTGACGCCTGTTCTCTTGTTCTTTGCCATTTCATTTCACAGTCATTGTCCTGCTAGGGAGTTAGGGTTGGTCTGACTTGCTAAAGTGATGCAGTGATAGAAAATCTAGTTTTTGAGGAGATAGATACAGCTATGAGTGGAACCAGTCTGATGTTAAACACTGAAATATTGTTGCATACTTTTTTATATGATGGTAAATGTACACTTTTGATCCTGTTAGTGAGTCTTGTTCTCTGTGGGTCTTAGGATCATGGTCAGGTACTTGAAATCACAGCTTGAGTTTAACTGGCCCAGACTTACTCTTTGGTTTGGTGTCAAGAGATGAGAGGTACATCTGTGTTAGCCTATAGGTCAACTTAAAGAATTCTTCCTACCATCTGAATTCCTTTCCTTTTTTTTCTCTTCTCATTTTACATATATTTTCTCTTCTTGTTTTCTCTAGATTACAGTACCTACAGCCAAGCTGCAGCCCAGCAGGGGTAAGTCAGTCTTTTATGACAGTATTTTGTCTGTGGTTGGTTAATGTTTTTAGAGTACAGAGTCTCCTATAGATGTAGAGGATATAGTGATGGAATCTGGATGTTCTATATTCAGTTCTTGCATTTAATTTCTTTTACAGCTACAGTGCTTACACCGCCCAGCCCACTCAAGGATATGCACAGACCACCCAGGTATGCTTTAAGATGATTATATGTAGCTGCGTCTCCAAGTAAAATGTTTCTATCAGCCATTGAAATAGCTAGCACAGATCTTTTTCAAAAATTAGGTAACAGAAAAGTGAAATAGGAATGTGCTTGTAATCGTAAAATACCCAGGTATTTAAACTTTCACAGTGGGAGTGCAAGGGACTTCATTCTGCCATCATAGGTGAAACCTTTGGTGCCCTGCGCCATGCTTGGTGCTTCTGCATATTTTATTATTTTAAATTTATTTAACTTAGTTAATCACCACAACAATGCTGTAGGTTTAAGATGATATTATGACTATTTTACGGTAAAAAAAAAATTGCAGTGCATAAAGATTGTGTAATTTACTGTGGTAGCACAGTCAGTGGCAAGGTCAGCTCTAAAAGCCATGGCTGCCTGCCTGTGGAGCTCCTGAGCTCTTTCCAGTACACAAGTCTCTGTTTAAAAGCCTGGGCCAACAGATTCTAGAATTAGCCTCCCAGTGTTCTCAAGATCACCTCGAATTCTGAAATGGTCTGTGGCATTAAGTGGATACTAATAACTCTGCCATGGAAACCTAGGGCAGCCAGAATGTGATGTCTCTGGCAGATCTTACATAACTGGTCATTCAGACAAACCTAGAATGCTAACATCTGAAAGAACAGCTCATTCCTTGCCTGGATTTAAGTATTATTGATGTCTCAGTTCAAAAGACAGTACTCTTGATGTGCTAGCCTTAAGAGGACATACAGTGTTCTTGTTGTTTTCCTTGAAGTGATGTTTTAAAGTCTTTGTGTCTTGCTGAAAAGCTGGTTTCCAAAATTGACAAACCTTAGCCCCCTCTTCATTTTCTTTCTCTTCGTTCATTTTGTCCTGCTAATGTTTGTTTCCATTTACTGAAACTGCTACAGTAAGTGTGGGAAATTATACACCCTCTGCCCTTATTGTTCCTCCCTTGAGTGCCTTGTTAATCTCCTCCTGTATAGTTGACTAAGATTTTGTCTGATTATCAGGAGCGTTTTTTTGTAGTTAAGTTTACTAAAATATGAGTGAATTGGATGAGGGGTAAATAGCATTCATAATACTATGATCACTTGTCTGTTTTAAAAATCTTTTTACCAGAAAAACAGTATTTTTGATTGTGGTTGTCTAATTTAGAAACTTAGAAGCAAGCCAGTCCCTTTCATTGCTAAAATACAGGTGTCATACATGAAATTCTTGTGTCTGTTTTCTTTGGAGCAGGCATATGGGCAACAAAGTTATGGAACCTATGGACAGCCCACTGATGTCAGCTATACCCAGGCTCAGACCACTGCAACCTATGGGCAGACCGCCTATGCAACTTCTTATGGACAGCCTCCTACTGGTAAGACCTGCATTGGAGAGACTGTTGGGTTACATGGCTAAGGTACTTGCTAAGGGGTTTGTTACCAGTGTGCTCTGGTGTATATTCTGGTCCATATGTTGGTATCTGGGGATCCTTTATTCTGAGGAGGAAGTATATTTTTTCTTTTTTCCCTTCCCTTATATTCTCTTTAAGGGATCTGTAATAGAATGTGGGTGGGATAAATTTCAAGGTAGAAAAGAACTTCCCTGGTAAGTGTTTTATACAGTGTATTGAATAATTTCACACAATAAAATAGAGAATATGTAAAAGATTGTGCTAACAGTAACACTGGGTAAGAATGAGCCTTCTTAAATTGAGCTGCTTAAAAATCAAACTGGTTTTTACATCTTTTTGCTTCATCTGATAGTGTACCCTCTACTTTTTGTTTTGTGCTTTCTACAGTAGAAGGGACCAATACAGGTTTGACTATCCTGCTCATTCTTGCATGGGAAATGCTTTCCATCTTGTCTAACCCCCCTAATGTTAACCCTTTAGGTGTTTTCGTTTGTTTAACCCCAAAATTTTCTAACATCACACACAACAAGGTGCTAATGGGAAACTGCTTCAGGTGCCATTCGCAGATCCATGTCCTTTTCTCTGTGTGATTTTGGGAAAGGTTTTTTTTCATATTATTTTGTGTCAAGCTTTAATAGTTGTTACCTTCCCAGAGGTATTTTAAATGACTGGTACCCAGCCGATTTCCCCTATTCCCTGAAGGATGAATTGCATGATTAGATGTATTTAGAGGAGCAGACTGCTGTCGTGCATGTATCATGTTTGTCTGTTGGTTTCTAGTCCGGACACATTTGGTTTTCTGTTTGAGTATTATGAATTATTTTTATCATAGTATGTCTACAGAATTAGAATAAATTATATCCTGATATTGGGGTTGAGGGTGAAGTGTGTGATAATTTTTTCATACTTGGCACTATACAACATTGCAGGCTCCCTACTTTTTCTTTCTTTTTTTTTTTTGTTTTTGTTCTTGTTTTTTTAGTTGTATTTCAGGTGAAGGCTTACAGAACAAATAGTTTCTCATGAAACAGTAGTACACATATTGTTTTATGACACTGGTTAACAGCCACACAACATGTCAACCCTCTAACTTCTCAACCTTTTTTTTTTTTTTGGTGAAAATACACATAGCCAAAGATAACACCATTTCAAAAATTTCTGCACACACAGTTCAGAGACATTGACTACGCTCTTCCAATTGTGCTGTTATTCTCACTTAAGATGAAGGCTTACAGAACAAAATAGTTTCTTATTTAACAGTTACTACAAATCTTGCCCTGTGACAATGGTTAACAATCTCACAACACATAACAATATCCTTACCCAACCTTGGGTTCCCTATCACCACCTTCCTTGTCCCCTTCTGCCTTCTGGCCCTTGTCACTGGTCTCCTGTACCTCGTTAGTCTCATTTGGTTTTACGGGGCTGTCCACTCCCAGGCTGAACGGTGAACCTCGGAGATAACTTCACCACTTAGCTAAAAGGGTGTCTGGGGGCCATACTCTCGGGGTTTCTCCAGTCTCCTTTAGGCCAGTAAATTTGGTCTTTTTTTTGTGAGTTAGAATTATGTTTGTTTTTATTTTTGTTGTATTTATTATTATGAAAGGATGCTTTAATACAGAAAACTCTTAAGAATGTAAGAACCCATATTTTCAAACTGATTTCAGTTCTTAAAGTTGTATGTAGTTCATCAGTCTTTGGTGGTGGGGCTATCTAATTTATCTCATTGAAGGAACAGTGTCCTGGACTTGAATGGGAAATAGAGTCAATTTTCGTCATTCAAGGTAATTTTATAAAGTCATTGTGAACACTGAATTAGGGAATACTGAACCGATTGCTGTAGGGAAAATAGAGGGTCACTGGCATCGTGTATATTATATATGTTGTTGATTCATTAACATTGAATTCATGACCAACAGCACTATAATTCAGGCCTGAAGTAAGCTTCTAACATCACAGCCCTGTGCTTAGGAACACGAGAGAGCAGTTCAGCACCATGTCTGGTGGCCATTTTAAACAGCAAAATCACCAACAAAAATGCCAAAAAATATGGCACTAAATAGACCGCTTAAAGGATACTTGTTTACAGCATGAGAGCTGAAACAAGGCAGAGTGTCGCCTTGTTCGACCTCAGCTGGGAACATGCGTGTCGGGCAACTCAAATTTTTTTGCGTTCTGCAAGTTGTTGAGGAAGCAAAATCTGCCAACCCAGACAAACTCTCCATGGAAGTAGAAGAAAAGAAAGGGATTATCATTGAATAAGCATTAAACCAGAATGCGATGCAATTACTGGCATTCCTCTAAAGAGATTGCAAAAACAGACACTTTATCCTTTTATATAGCCTAGCAAATGCAACTCATTTCATAGATGCTCTCAAAATAAATAGTCCTCAAATAAGATAACTTGCCAGCACCATTTGTAATACATAGTTCGTCCTAAATTCACCTGGAAATTGTGATACTCGCCTGTATTTGCTAATTGCCTTTATCCAAAGAAAAAAATCAGTTACTCATGTCTGTACGCAACTTTGAGCCAAGTGCCAGCTGAAGTTAGACTGCTGTGTCTTCCCAGTGACATGGGAGATAGGGGTGCTATTTTCCTTGATTGATTACATTTCCAAGAGACTTCCAAGTCCTTGAGGAAACATTCCTCTGTTGTAAAATTCGCAACGGGCGTTTATTTAGCTTTTCGGAAGATTTATATACATTTCAAAGAGGCAGAGAAAGATTTTTTTTTTTTAATAAATGCTGTAAGAAAAGGGGGGTAGGTCGCTTCCCTTTTTTCTAACAGGGAGAATTAAGCCCCCTTCTCTCTTTTTTCCCTTCTAATTTAAATTTATTCTTTACAGCATGTTTGAGAATGTTTTGGGTTACAAATTTTTTAGGTAGGCAGTTTCAAAGATACTACAGAATCTGTGAATACTGAGGATTGACTGTACTTCCTAATCTGTGAAACTGATGAGGATCTTGAATTGGAGGGGAAATTTTTATCTAAGCTTGCCGGTTGTGTTAGTTGCAGTTGTGGGAAGAACATGCAGTTGGATTTGTAGCACACAGTTTTGAAATTGTTAGATGAACTTTATGGATTAAAGCTGTTGCATTTCTAAAAACAAGAGTGAGCTAATCTTTGGAATCCCTAGGTCATTTTATAGGAATGTGATAGTCATTTACTGGAAAAGCAATGGTCTTTTAGGTACTCTGGAACCATGTATTCTCCCTGTCATTGACTGAGAAAGTCTCGTTGTGATTGTGAACCCTTAAAACTGTAGGGTGTTCTAATGCAGAAACCAGTGGCGTTGATGAGCAAGAGATTGAACTTAATGATAATAAGGAAAGTTTGTATAGACTTTATAGTTTCTGGAGAACCTCTCGTATCTCCCTTAATGCTCACAACAACTTTTGGGGAATATGAACCCGAATTGTACCTGCTGAGCAAACTGAGGCTGAACGAAACTAAGCAGTGACCCAAAAAAAGTAGAAATATGCTTAATACTTTCTTTCTCACCCCATACTGCCTTTACACATAAAAGTCATTGCATAGTCCTTAAAAAAAAAAAAAAATCAAAAACATAGGGTCTTAATAGCTTGTGAGTAGCCATCTAAGACACATCTATTGGTCCTGTCCCGGCCAGAACAAAGGAGAATGATGAAAACCAAAGACACAAGGAAAATATTATCCTAAAGGACCGCATGAACCAGAGCCTCTACCTGCGTAAGCCCAGAAGAACTACATGGTGCCTCACTACCACCACCAAATGCTCTGACTGGAATCACAACAGAGTGTCCCGGACAGAGCAGGAGAAAAATATAGAACAAAATTCAAATTCACAAAAAAAGACTAGACTTACTGGTCTGACAGAGACTGAAGGAACCCCCGAGACTGCGGCCCCTGGACATTCTGCTAACCCAGAACTGAAACCACTCCTGAAGCCCACTTTTCAGACATTAGACAGGCCTGTAAAACAAACAGTAGTACTCCTAAGGAACATGCTTCTTAGTTCAGTCAAATTTGCGAGACCAAATGGGCAACACCTGCCCAAAAGCAAGGTGAGAGGGCAGGAAGGGACAGGAACTGGATGAATGGACACAAGGAACCCAGGGTGGAAAGGAGGAGCATGCTGTCACATTGTGGAGATTGCTTTGAATGAGAAATTGGGCTGTAATCTTTCACTTAAAAGCACAATCAAACTTTATTTTAAAAAACCTGTTGCTGTTGAGTTGGTTCTAATTCATAGGGACCCTGTAGGACAGTTCTACTGCCCCTATCATAGGGTTTCCAAGGAGTGGCTGGTGGATTCGAACTGCCAGCCTTTTGGTTAGCTGCCGAGCTCTTGACCGCTGCGCCACTAGGATAGTTCTTAGGAGGATAAAAATAGACTTTTCCCTCTAGATTTGTTTCTTTAATAAAGCTTCAAAAGGAAGGTGCTCTATAAATTCTACTGGAGTAGAGTTTGTTAATTTTTATTCAAGTTGAACAAAAATTTTGGTAGATTTGTGAGTGCATCTTACTTTTTTTCCTTAAAGTTGTCAGCACGTAGTAGATGTGTTGTCTTTTTTGTTGTCATTAAATCATACTGCTGTGTTGATTGTTGCTCATTCTGCTCGGCTGTTTGTGTGGGTGCTACAGATTTAAAGATGATTATTAATTAACCCAGTGTCTATTACTATTATCTTTTAGTAATACAAGGCTTTTAGCTGTTGCTGCATAGTTTTATGACATGAGTTATTGCTGTGATCAGTTTTAGTTTTTTTGTTTTTGCTTTTTAATTGCTCTTGTAAATCTTATGGATGACCTGTCATCATGTAGGGAAAACAGAATCTGTTTATGAGTAATCACATAGGTGGAGTTAGAGTCTAGTTAAATTTACATAAACGAGCGCATTATATGGTTCACTTTAGGACTGCAGAGAACGTTTAAATAAACAGTTTGGATTAACAACATACCAGCTCAAACTGTTGCTTGTGGCTCTCTGTTTTGAAATACACTTTAATATACATTTCATCCCAACTGTTTCTAGAAGGAAATAACTGCCTTTGTGTATAATTAGATTTAGAATTTCCCTAAAATGTTTAGGATGAAGAAGAAAGTATACACTCTGTGCTCCAAAAGGTGACACTTTAGATTGTACGGAGAGAAGTTACTACACCTACTTCTCACTTACCGACTATCTCGTTATCCGACATTTCATGTTTACAACAATAGTAAAAACATCTACTATCTCACTATTGTGCACATTAACGACATACGTCTGAGGCGAGAGTAATGCTGTCTGTTGTGGTGATCAAGGTTATGTGTCAACTTGGCTGGGCCATAATCCTCGGTGGCTTGGCAGTTATGTAATGATGTAGTCATCTTCCATTTTATGATAGATGCGGCCAGCCTCATTTTCATGTAACAACCTGGTCTTTGGAACCTAACCATGTCAGTAAGTGAGGAGTGAGTATATTTATTTGTTTTTGGCTAGTAAGTTGTGTATTTAGTGAGAAGACTTTAATTAAAGTTTAGGACTCTAAATTTTAACTAAAATGAGCAGTCTTAATTCAAGATTTGTTTTAAATACTGAAGCTATTTTTTACTTTATGAGATTTGGTTTTTTTCTTTGATGGATATAAATACATCTTGACCAAAAAATCACGTGATTTACTTGTGCTCGTTGACCATGAGAAGTAGGAGGGAGATGATCCCAGCACCAGGAGAGTTTAGCCTCATAGGAAAGGTGTCAAGTTAGGAGCTGTAGACTTTTGGGTTTTTGTCATGCTCCAAGCCCAAATCCCAGAGGGTAGAGGACTGGGCGTGGATCCTGCCCTGACTGGCTGAGGCCTGTGAACATTCATATGCGGGTGATGGGAGCCAAGGCAGGAGCTGGGAGAGAACCCATCTTGGTCTGCAACACACCTATGAGAGTAGGTCTTCACCGACACCTGGCTTAGGGGAATAGCAAGTGAAGGAAGAGGGAGGGCTTCTAGTATCTGTCTCCAATGTTGGTGAGCGGGGAAAAGGCCCTTTTGCTTGTGGTAGATATGAGGAATGGAGCTGAGTCACTTGATGACCAGCCTAGAATCTCAAACTGTTTTATTATGTGAAAAGCATTTACCTTTTTAAGATTTGTTTAGGAGAATAATAAATTTAATTTAAAATTAAAAACTTACAAAAATCAAATAATATAACCTATGCTAGTTATACCTAAGCAAATGTACTTTGTAGTAGATCTTTATTATTCATGTGCCATTTCAAACTTCAGTGCTGATAACGAGCATTCTTTAGTTGTTCCCTGAATGAAGTCAGGTGTTCAATTATTTGTTAACATCTACTACTGAAAATTAAACACGTTTTCTGGAATTTCCAGTCTCCTTAAATTAAACACGAACTGCCCATGATGGAACATAATTAAATTAATTGCTACCCATATTACAGGTTTTAGTGCTAAAATGAATACTCTTTTTTTTCCTTGGTTTGTTTTTTTAAATAGCTATTCTAAAATGCTCTGTGCTTTGCCTAACTCTTTCTGGGACATCTTATTCCTGCTTGTTTATTGTTGTTACTTAAGTAGTTAGTTGAGAAATTTCTTAAGGCCTACTAGCAACACAAGTACAGAATTAGCAGCAAAGGCAGACTCATCCCCTATTGAGTGTTTTTAAGAGGGGCAGAAGGAATCCTGTTTTCTACAGTAATACTGGCATGTGAAAGAACCATACTCTCCCTTCCTTTGTGTTGTTTTTGTTGTTCAATGCCATCAGTTGGTTCCAACTCATAACGACCCTACGTACAACAGAACGAAACACCACCTGGTTCTGTGCCATCCTCACAGTCATTACACTGGAGCCCATTGTTCCAGCCACCGTGTCGTCCGTCTTGTTGAGGGTCTTCTTCCTTTTCGCTCATGCCTTTGCTTTATCAGGCATGATGTCCTTCTCCAGGGACTGGTCCCTCCTGATAATATGTCCAAAGTACATGAGACGAAGTCTTACCATCCTCACTTCTAAGGAGTATTCTGGCTGTACTTCTTCCAAGCCGGATTTGTTAGTTCTTTTAGCAGTCCATCGTGTATTCAGTATTCTTCGCCAACACCATAATTCAAAGGCATCAATTCTTCTCTGGTCTTCCTTATTTATTGTCCAGCTTTCACATGCATATGAGGCGATTGAAAACACCATGGATTGGGTCTGGTGTGCCTTAGTCCCTAAAGTGACATCTTTGCTTTTGAACACTTTAAAGAGATCTTTTGCAGCAGATCTTTCTGTTAGGTATGGTTTGAAAACAAATCAGATGGTGCTTTACTGAAAATTGAGTACTTTCAGAGAACTCAGCTTTAAATCAGGGCTTCGAACCGGTTCTTCCCTGTTCAGTCACGGCCAAGGAAGCAACACCGGAAGAGACCTAAATTTTAAAAATTTGGGTGAGCCGGAATGGGAAAAACTACAGGTCAAAGCCCTGCTAGGAACCTAATCTCCCCCTTAGAAAACAAGGGCAACATGTGCATTACATAGCAACCAAATCTCTTGCCCACTGGAAACAGTGGTGCTCCGCTCAAAGATGGCAGCCGGCTGCATCTCTTTGAATGCGTATCATTCTCCACGGTCCTGCCAATAATCCAGTCTCCCACATCAGGCTCCTGAAAGGGCTCACTGCACCTCTTCCGTGTCTCCTGTTCACCCCCTTCAGGTCTGTTCGAGTTCCACTTGATCGATCATGACTGAACCGTTTCAAACTAGTTCAAAGCCTTGCTTTAAATAACTGGTTTGTTACTACTCTTACTGAAGGGGAAATCTTTAAAGGGGTTAAATATCGTGAGGGTTGAAAGTAGGTGGTTTAGGAATTGTTCTGTTAATGAGCGTCTAGACAGATCTCTGAGAGGACCAGAAGTCTGACGCAGCTATCCTTTGTTCCAGGTTATACTACTCCGGCTGCCCCCCAGGCATACAGCCAGCCTGTCCAGGGGTACGGCACTGGTGCTTATGATACCACCACTGCTACGGTGACCACCACCCAGGCCTCCTATGCAGCTCAGTCAGCATACGGCACTCAGCCTGCCTACCCAGCATATGGGCAGCAGCCAGCAGCCACTGCACCTGCAAGGTAATGCTACACTCATCTACTCCTGACTCTACAAAGCACCAGCCTCAGGTTTGAGGGAGGGAAAGCAGCTGTGCACACTTAGAGATTCCGTGACTTAGTTCCATTTTAATGGTTACTCTCACATACTTATTCTTAGGTGTTAATTGTGTTCTTATAGTCATTATATTAATTTGTGCTAGAATACCCCCCAAAGATGTTCTTCATTTAGTAGAGAAATGGTGCCATTAAGGGCCAAAATGAAGGATGCCATGAATGTATTGTTTGGTTTCAGAATGGTGACCTTTTACTTTTCTGAACCCAGAAGAAAATTGAGTATATGGTTTCCCTTACAGAAAGAATTGAACTTTTGATGTTTTATCTTTGGTTTAGGAGCCCTGGTGGGGCAGTATTTAAACTCTTGGCCGCTAACCTAAAGGTCAGCAGTTAGACCCATTGGCTGCCCCACGGGAGAAAGATGTGGCAGTCTGCTTTCATAAAGATAATACAGCCTTTGAAACCCTATGGAACAGTTCCACTCTGTCCTATGGGGTCGCTGTGAGTCAGAATTCGACTCGATGGCAGTGGGTATCTTTGGTTTAATTGACCCCTAATGGGTAACAGCTTTCTCTTTGAGAGGAGCATGGTGGTTCACAGTTCAGGAGGGAGGGTAGCATTATGGATTCAAGAAATACTTATTGTATGACCCAGTTGCCAAGAAAGGGTTTATCTGTATCCAAGAAGCAGAATTGGTGCCTCAGCTTAAGCAGTTGACATATTTTTCTCTACATTATATGTAGAGGCTTTGATAACCTAAATATCATAGGGCAGTATAAGTTACTAACTGGTGCCCTACTGTGGAGTGAATATTAGGGCAAGCAAAGCTCATACCCCATGACGGGTTGTTGTTGCTGTGTGCTGTGGAGTCAGTTTCAACTCACAGCAACCCTGTAGGACAGACTAGAGCTTCCCCCATAGGGTTTTATAGGCTGAAATCTTTATGGAAGTAGACTGCCACATCATTCTCCCACGGAGCAGCTGGTGGATTCCAACTGCAGACCTTCTGGTTAGCAGCTAAGTGCTTAACCACTGTGCCACCGGGACTCCTTCATGGCTGGTTAGCAGTAGGTAAACATTACTTAATAGATTTCAGGTCTCTGCTTTAGGCAATGCACTTAGGTGACTTCTGCATACAGTCTTGAAGGAACATTGAATTCTGATTTGAAAGAAGACTTTTTAGGGAATATATGAGATCGACTTGTAACCTTAAAAACTTTTTTCTGTTGTAGAGTTAAGAAATTAACTCTGGCAAACACTTGTGAAGTTACTTCTAAAATGCACAGGGAATACTCAGGGCCACTTGATGGTTTACATCTGCCAGACAGCATATGCAGTAGTTAAGTTGAACTAACTGGCTGATTCCTAGAGAGTCTCATTTCAGTTGACCGAGGCACTTCAGAGTGTGGTCAGTCACATTTGATGCTGCATTGCAACAGTATGTCCAGGCTGTAGCTAGTGAGTTTTGTACATGAATCGTTTTTTTATGAACCATCCTCATCCTTTTTGGTTCCTTTTTAACCTCTTTGAAACAGCTGTCTGTCTCTCGTGATCACTGACAGCTACTCCCTTTTCCACCGGAAAGAGGGGCTTGTGACCAGCTACAGCTCTGGAGAAAACAGTATTTCCACATCCTCTCTGGTCCACCCGCTGATTCTTGAGGCTTTGCTTAAGATAGCACAAGCTCGCTCTGCTACAAAGTGTTAGGGGTAAGAGGTAATTAGAAGCCCCTGGGTTTTTTCCTTGGGATTGGGATTGGTTTTCATCCCTTAAGAGGGGTATTTCCCAGTTCATTTGAGCATGAGTTTGGCGTGCATACATCTGAGTGTCCCTACCCTACTCTAGTATTTCCCATTTTGGAGACTGAGGCAAGGTTAGGTTTATCTAGTAGTCCAAGTAAGAGTGTAGGTTGTTTTTTGTTTTTTTTTTTTTTTTGTTTTTGGTGGTTTTGTTTTGTTTCCCAAGTCTGTTCTTAATAAATGTGAAACATGAAGAACCCACAGATACTGCAAACTTACAAATGCCCTAGATTTATGTAAATGTTTTTCAGACCTAAAACTGTATTGTTGCAGTTTCTCGACTTTTATCTTCAACGATCTCATTTCTCTGAGAAAAAAGCTTTCTTTTTCCCTAACAAACCACCTCTACTTCCAGATCATTTAAATTGACAACACAAAAGATTTTAATTGCTTTTTATAGGTATTAATACAGAACAAGGAGTCCTTGGGATAGTGCAAACGATTAAGAGCGCGACTACTAGCCAAAAGGTTGGTGGTTTGAATCCACCCGGAGGCTCATCAGGAGACAGGCCTGGAGATCTGCTTCTGAAAGGTCACGGTTTTGGAAACCCTATGAAGCAGTTCTACTCTGCTCAGATGGGGTCACCATGAGTCAGAATCAACTCAGCAGCAGCTAACGACAATGATACAGAAAAAATGGAGCATAATAATATCTCTTCTGTGGATGTGGTTCATTGTGCCCTTTCCTTAGTGTTCTGTTCCAGCAAATGCAGTTGGCAGGCGCTGGGTTTGACGTAGATTAGTTTACTTTTGTACTTATTTCCAAGCTCAATCTGAACGTTGTATTACTCAGAGATTTGTAGCATTCTTAACGAAGTGTTTTGTGGTTGAGAATGTCTTACTGTTTTATTTTTCCCTTTAGACCGCAGGATGGTAGCAAGCCTGCTGAGACTAGTCAACCTCAGTCTAGCACAGGAGGTTACAACCAGCCCAGCATGGGGTATGGACAGAGTAACTACAGTTATCCCCAAGTACCTGGGAGCTACCCCATGCAGCCAGTCACCGCACCTCCATCCTATCCTCCTACCAGGTCAGTCTCTTCATTCTCCTGGCCAACAAGCTAGTAGATTCACAAAGCAGTGTTTTCAGGTTGGTGACCAGCTTGCTTTTGATTTCCTCAGGTATGTTATCTGACTCTACGAGTGACAAGTCTGACCATGTATTGTTACATTGTAAATACCTTAGTCCTGGTTCCCATAGCAGTGCCTGGCAGCCAGTTAACTATTCTCTGTAAATACAGACAGAACCAATTTTACCAGCCTAGGCCCTTCCCTTCGATTTTTCTCTTTTAGTTAACTCTGAAGGATGGAAAGCAGAAGTATATGAAAGAAAGCATTTAAACAGAACAAATAAAAACCATATTCTCCAATGCAGTTGGAATGGATAGTGTGTCGGTTAAAGTACAGGGCATTATGAAGAAGAAGAAACTTCACCTTAATCATTTTATATTTGAACTTAACACACATAAATGTCCATTTATGCACCAGTGTTTTTATGTTGGGCTAAGGTCTTCTCTTGACTACAGGTTTGTTTGTTCCACATTTTCTGTCTTGCGTTAACCGCGTCAGCAGCTACAATATCCAGGTTTTGATTTCTTTAAAATAGAGGAAGGAACTACAAGTTGTCTCATCCACATTTAATTTGAAGCAAGTTTTTAAATGAATTGTCTGAATTGTGTCCTAAAGTGTCAACTTAGTTTTGTTAGAAGTGCAGTTCCTCTTTTTGCACTCACTTCATGAGTTTGCACATTAAAGTGCAGCAGACGTGAACAGGTATGGGAACAAAAACAGCTGACTGGGTAAGTGTCTATACAGCTTGGAGCAAAAGTAGGCAGGGCTCCCAGCTGTTTGTCCACAGAGCCACCCTGTACCTGTTATCCTGGGAACAGTTAGTCTGGCAAGTTGAATAGGTACACATTGATTTAAAGAAGCTCTATTGAATTCATACAGCTGTGGTGTAGGACCATGGTGATAGAGGCTTAGTTTAATTGCATATTTGAAATATGTTGTTCTTTTTGTTTTTCATTATCATGGTTCATCAAGAGTTTTAATTGAGTTCTGTTGAGCCTTATTCCTGTGTAAGAATGTGTCTTTGTTTAGTTTCCCTGCTGTATAATTGACATACTGGTCTGTAATATTCCGTCTTCCATACAGGCTCTTGATTATGAATTTTCCTTATCCATCTTTTTTTATTAATGCCTAGATTTCATAGACGATCAAGTATGTCAGAAAATTTGAAAATGTATTGCGAAGTAATTTTGAACATTTAGACAAATCTTCAAGGGAAAATCACCCATTTTTGTGTGCCTCCCTACCAAGCAATCCTGTACTTTCAGAAAAATCATTGTCATTGCTCAAGGGAATTATTGGAAATAAGCTTGGAACTGAACCGTGAACTTAATCTCTCCGTGTTTTTTCTCAGTGCTTTTTTCCCTAAGGCAGCATTCCCTGCGTGAGCATGTGCGTACTCTTCCTGTATGGGAAGGACCTCAATTTCCAATGTGCCTTGAATATAGCTGAAAATAATTATTTTTTTAAATGGGAGTGGAGGGTTTGAGGGAAGACTGTAAGGTTCTTCAGATGGCTTGTTATAATAACTATTCCCCTCTCTTTCATTTAAAGCCTTATTGTTCTAAATACAAAAATATTTGCTTGTTTCAAATTCAAACTACAGATATGTAGAAAGTAACTACGTTTTTAAGGATATCTGTCTCACATGCTGTGAATTGTCACTTTTATTCAGGGGCTTGAAGAGATAATAACAAGCCATCTTTCCTTCCTAAAAAATTAATTTTTTTTTTTTTTGTCTTTTCTCTTTCAGCTATTCCTCTTCACAGCCAACTAGCTATGATCAGAGCAGTTACTCTCAGCAGAACACCTATGGGCAGCCAAGCAGCTATGGACAGCAGAGTAGCTATGGGCAACAGAGCAGCTATGGGCAGCAGCCGCCCACTAGTTATCCCCCCCAAACTGGATCCTACAGCCAGGCTCCAAGTCAATATAGCCAACAGAGCAGCAGCTACGGGCAGCAGAGTGAGTTGCTAAGAGAGAAAGCCAAATAAGAATGATTGTGTTTGGAGTTTCTGGAGGTGGGGTTGCTCTTTACCATAGTTTACTTTTGGCCTCTAGGATGCATCTTTATGGCATAACACCGTAGCAGATAGCTTCAGTGTCCCTGTAAAGACATCACTGATTTTCTGCAATTTAATTTTGTTATAACCTTTCAGGGGAAGAAAGAAAAAAAAAAGATTTTGTAACAGATCAGAAAAAATGTTTTAGACTGCCAGACCTGCTGTCTTTGGGAAGGTTATGTGCAGTGAGTGAAATCATTACTCCTTATGGCCTGCTCACCCCAAGTCATTGACCATGGAGCAAGAGAGAGTGGGCAGGCAGCTATTGAAAACTATATGATAGTCAAGTAAATGCCATGTGTGTGTATGCACACACATACGTATTATATGTTTTGTACTTTTTATTAATGTATAAAGCATTACAAAATATTCGTAGTTCATTTGTTTGAAAAAGTAACTGAAAAGCCAAAACTGTCTTTACAGTTTTATTTCTACCTGAATTGTTTTATCTTTTTAAATTCCCTCCATGGGCCTGTCTTGTTGCTACTGTGAAATGAGCAGTGCTACTTGATTGTGTCCAACCCTAGTAGCATGCTAAAGCCCTAGGAAATCTGGCTCTACCTTTGTTTCTTGAGTAGTTGAAAGAAGCAACTTTCAGAGGCATCTTAGGACACAGAACCTTATAAACTGTATATTGGCCAGGGGGCTTTTGTTTGTTTGTTTGGGAGCAGTTTATTCTAGGCTAATATATAATAAGGTTATTTCATCCTTGATGAACCACCAGTTTTTGTTGAACTTACAGAGCCTACCGGCTAGGTATGTTTTATTGTGGTGTAAAGAAGATGGTGCCTTGATGAGAGTCTAGCAGTTTAGAAGTCTGTGATTCCAGGAGAAAATGCATCGAGTGGGGGTGTAAATGCTCATCCATGGCTTACAGATGTGACTCTTTCCTCAGGTTCATTCCGACAGGACCACCCCAGTAGCATGGGTGTTTATGGTCAGGAGTCTGGAGGATTTTCCGGACCAGGAGAGAACCGGAGCATGAGTGGCCCTGATAACCGGGGCAGGGGAAGAGGGGGATTTGATCGTGGAGGCATGAGCAGAGGTGGGCGGGGAGGAGGACGCGGTGGAATGGGGTAAGAGCAAACCTTTTCTCCTTTTACCTAATTTTGTTTTATCCATAGGATTTTCAGTGGAAAGAAGGGACTGAAAGACGTAAGAAATTTGTTTCTGCATTTCCATGGACAATCTGTTGAGCTCAAGCCATCTTCTAAAACATGGAAATGTCATCTTTATGGCATATATTAAGTGGCAGCTTGCTTTTTATCCTGCCCGTATACTTTGTTGGATTGGGAAGAACAAAGAATGGCTTTGAAACTAGAGCTTTCAGTTCCCTTCATGGTTTCCAGAGGTAAAAAGCCTCTGTGGGTAGTAGACTTGGGATGGAACACACACAAACCTTCTAACAACCCTAAGTTTTTAACTAATTGCCTCTGAATGGTTGTCTTGAAATACCTGGTGTATATACTGCAGAAAAGGAATGCAGCTATTTTCTACAATGTTTGTCCCCATCTTCTGTTTGTACTTGAAATTGTTGAACATAATGACAGTCTTGGTCCCATACCCCTTAAACTGTGGCCTGAGGTGCATAAAGTTCAGTTGGAACACAGAAAAACCCAAGTGCTTTTTATAGAGAGTAATGTATATGATTACTGGATTGCTCCCCATTGGAGACTTTGAAAAGTCTAAATCAGTTTGACCATTTTGATCGATGGCACAATCTGGTTTAGAAAACTTCGTTCAGATCAGTAACACAACCCTGCTACCTCTGCCTGCCCTTCCCCTCCCTTCTCCTCCCATCCCTCCTCCATTCCTGGTGTTTGTGCTTTAATGAAGGTGAGGTATAATGTTGGTGGTTAACATAATCCAGAAGGCTTAGTTCTGTGTGTGTTCTGTTCCTATATAAGCTAGTTAAAAGTTATGCAGAACGTTATATTAAGTAAATTGGATTTGGTACCACTGTTGGTTCAAAGAAAAATTGAATAGGGTTTGTTCTTTATAGAAGTGGGCTTCAAAAGAAAATGCATGAAAAAGATAATCTGTAACTTTCATATTAGAAAATCTCTTTACGATTGAAATATAGTTAATACTCTCACATGTTCTGCATAACTTAATAAAGTCTTCAGTGAAATCTTTATTGGAGGAAATAGTCTTTTTACAACATGCAAAAATTGATGACTAATTTTGGTATAAAGCAAAACCAGTCTTCTGATTTGGAGAAAATCATTCCATTATAAAGGTTTCACTTCTTTATGGATATTTAAAAATAGACCTAGACACTTGAAATTACTATCATCACGTCTCAAATTACCTAGAATTCCTAGTATTTTTCAATTGCAAAAACAATTTCAAATTTATCCATTTTAATAATCGAGAAATAATCATTCTGCTAATTTTGGTAGTAGAGGGGCCCCTCTTTCTGGACAAGAAGTCTCCTAGAGCCATAGAAAAGATCATAGCTTTTCCCATAGGTTTCTCAACAGACTGTGAAGCAGCAGTCTGTTGGGTCCTGTGGGGACAGGTCGGGGTGTTTCTTCTCCCCTTTATATTGCGGTGTGGTGATGGTTTTCAGTGTCTTCTGCAGGTAAGGCACTCAATGTTGTTAACATGCCCTTTTTCATTGCCTCAGTATTTTGATATTTTCATTGGCTGTTAAACGTGGAAACTTTTTAACATGCTTTGTCGCATTTATATGCTACAGGTTACAAAGTGAGAGCCTTGTATACACTTCAATACTTAAAAAGTACCCGTACTCAGTACTCAGCCGGCAGCATAATGAAAAGTGGGACTAGACACGGTGTCCATATGGAGAGGAAAAATATACATAGAATATTTTTAACAAAATGTATTCATTGTATAAATGGAATCCTTCTGTAACTTTGGTAACTGCATACTTGTTGTTTGGTAATGAACCAGAGGAGGTATAATACTCTAGAATTGTGTAACATTAAAGTATAAACGTTTGTGTTTAAAGAGAGAGAACATTTTATGGTGTGTACTTTTAAAAAGGAAACAAAGCTGCATGCAACAGCTTGAAATTGTATATTCAGGTATTAAAGGTGCAATACTGGTTAGAAAAAACTCAGGGCCTCCCACTGGGGAGCTGCCTTTATTTAATTTTGAAAAAAAAAAAACCTAACCAAAAAAGCTCAATTCATGTTTCTCCCTCCTCTTTAAAATATGCATGGCAGTGACTTTTATACTGCCATGATCATTATTCTTAACTGATAAGTCTGTAAAGTTGCACCCTTATTCCATTGAGCCTTGGAATTTGTTGTAAATTCTCCTTTCACAGTGATTGTTAAATCCATTAGTGCCCTGACATGTATGGCTTTATGCTGAAGATTGGATGGATGCGTCCTCTGATGTGTGTTGTAGGCATTTAATGAGGTTGTCTCCTGCTTTATATTATACTGTGACTTGTTAGGAAGCCAGGGCCTCATTTGGCTCTCCCCTGGGAGAGGTTGAGGGTGCACCTTTATGAACATGAAAAGGTTCATCATAGCTGTTGTCTCAGCTTGCTACGTCTCTCTACAAGTTCTCCCTGTTTTTCAGCTGATGGGGTGGGTGTTTGGGATCTATTTTTTTTCTCCCTAATTTGCCAAGTATTGCACTATTAATACCAGCCCCAGAAATGAAAGGAACCAACCACACTGGTGTGTACAATCAGACAAGCAAGGTTGTATATAAAGGAAATTTGAGCAAGCTGCCCTGAAGAAAGGCATAGTGACAAGATGAGAGAGATGCATTGTTTGGAGATGTGTTTAGCCAGTGCCCTTCTTCCCCACGAGCCCCCCGAAGGCTCAGAGCGGTACTGGCTTTTAAAGGGAAAGGCCTTCATTTCTTCGTTTATCCCCCCAGCAGCGCTGGAGAGCGAGGTGGCTTCAATAAGCCTGGTGGTAAGTTTTTGAGTATTACCATGGATAGTGTTTAAAAAAATACAGTCAGTTTTTAGAAAAATATAATTTTTTTATTAGTTTCATAAGTGGTTTAAAGATGATCTATACAAAAGAGACTAATGGGTACTGCCGGCATTGTCTTAGGGGTAATAAGGTTAACCTATGGTTACAAAACAAAGGGTAACTCAAAATATTGAGCAACTGCCTCTGTAATGTGGGGGATAATACATTTTTTAAATTTGGTTTATTTGGAGGAAATTTTTTTACTTAAATTTAACACTAATTTGGCACATAAGCATTGAGAGTGTATTTGGTTAATGGTTTAAAAGCAAATCAGCAAACAAACCCTAGCAAACCTATCACAGATGTTAAAGGGGCACTGCACCATTTTAGCAGTGCGGGTCATTTTGAATTTAATGAAGCCCCATGAAATGGTGGTGTAGTAGATAGCTATGTGTGTTTGTAAGGTTTGTAGCTTACAAGGCGTGCACTAATAATATTTTATATGATCTTTCCTGGTTGGCAGGACCCATGGACGAAGGACCAGATCTTGATTTAGGTAATTTTGAATTCTTGATCTGTATATTGTGTCTTGTAAATGAATAGCATGGAAGTGCGTGCATGCTGAGTTCAGCAGTGTGGTAGATCAGGGTGTCAGGGTGATATTTGCAGTTGAGGGCAGTTTGGGGCTTCCTTTATCATGAGCATCTACCTATAATAGCCTTAAATCAAACCAAAAATTTTCCTGATGTTCTCGTTAGTATAGTTGGTAGTTCTCTTAGCTTTGTGACGAATACCAGTGGGCAGTAGCAACCAGTTGGTTAATAAGCACTCGTAGATACATGACAATAATTCCCCTTCTGTCCTATTTTGTCCTCAAGGCCCACCTGTAGATCCAGATGAAGACTCTGACAACAGTGCGATTTATGTGCAAGGATTAAATGACAGTGTGACTCTAGATGATCTGACAGACTTCTTTAAGCAGTGTGGGGTTGTTAAGGTAAGTAAGGCATATCCAGATGATCTGGCAGAACTTGGGACTACTGAACAGTTTTCAAGAGATTAGATCAGTGTTGGATTATTTCTGAAGTTGTCTGGCTTTTTTCTTTCTGGATGCCATGTGGTTTGTCCTTTAAGATACCAAAAGAAACTTTTGTTAGCCATTTTTTGGTAGAAATGCTAACCACAATTTAACCACTCTTGATAATCAGGGTCATTCTTACAGTTATCAGTTGATTGAAGGGCATTCATGTGGACATTACTTTCTGTAAAATCTAAAATACTTGCAAAATAATATATGAACATACATGTGTCCACCTTTCAGCACAAGTAGAGCTTTATGAGTTCCTTTGAAGCGCCTGAATGTTTATTAAGCAGTACCAGAAGGCAGTGAGTTTGGAGCTTACATATAAGGCAAGAGAACAGAGATGAAATCGTTAATACTACCGCAAATGATGCTGCAGTGCACGTTCTTGTGCGTGTCTCCAGACATGGTGCCTGGGTTTCTCTGATGTATATACCTAGGAGTTGAGCTGCTGGTTCTGAGTGGAGCCCTACAGCTCTCACAGGGAAGGGTCTTTCAGAATCATGGAGGGAACAGCAAGGGCAGAGGTCCTGGGGGCGGCAGGTCCTTGCCTGGCAATTTTAAGGGACGGCAAGGAAGCCAGTGTGGCTAGAGCAGAGCTGGGTAGAGGGAGATTAAGATTAGTAGGAGATGGGGCCAGGGTGATAGGGACCTCAGAGTGTAGCTGGCCTTGAGGACATCATTGTAAGGACTAGGGTGAGATGGGGGGAGGGGTGACATGATCTGACAACACAGAAGGGGGTGAGGACAGATGCAGGGAGACCAGACAGGTAAGTATAGTAACCAGGAGAGAGGTGAGCAGGGTGGCAGCAGTTGCAAAGATAAAAGGTAGTCAAGAGTCTGTGCACATAATGAAGAGCAGAATTTGCTGGTGTTTTAGATGCCATGAAAAGGATGATTCCAAAGTTTTGACCTGAGGTGGAATGGTGCCGTTATTAATGAGATTGGGAAGACTATAAAAGAAACAGGCTTTCTTGGGGGATGGAGGCACCTAGGTCAGACACTCAGAAGTTTGGGAATCCTGTATTCCGTTTATAAATATACCGTAAGTTATTCATATGTTCTCTTATTAGACAGCTGGGTGATTTCTAGGTTTCTACTGTTGCAAACGATGCTGCAGTGCACGTTCTTGTGCCCATACGTGGGTTTCTCTAATGTATTATACGTAGGAGCAGAACTGCTGATTCTTAAGGTGTGCACATGCAGCTTCACAAGGTAACGGTATGGCTGAACAACTTAGACTCCCACTAGCATCCCCAGTACTGTATCCACACCACTACTGGGGGTCACCAGACTTGGTAACTTGTGCTGGTCTGGTGGGAGGTAGTTCTTTGTTATTGTATGAATGCTAATCCTTGTTTTTGTTGCCAGTATCTTCTTCCAGTTCGTAGGGGTTTTGTTTTGTTTTCTTTTCTTTTTTCATTTTCTTTGGATGAGTAGAAGTTTTTAGTTTTAATGTAGTTGAACTTACCGATTTTTTCCTTAATGGTTTATTTTTTTTCTATTTGCAAGAGCGTTTGGTCCAGGAACACTTACGGAAAGGTCTGTCCTTTCCCCAGTGGTATATAATGCTTTATCTGCTGCATAGATGTTTCTACCATCCATGGATCTATTCTTTGACTCTCGTGTACTTTTAGTCAATTTGTATGATCTGGGTTAATACCACACTGAATTACTGTAGCTTTGTGCTAAGTCTGGATAGCTAGTAAGGCAAATTTTTCTGGGTTTTGTTTTGTTTTTTTTTTCTTTTTCAGGAATGTTTTACTATTTTTCACTCCTTGTTCTTCTATATAAATTTTAGAATCAGTTTGTAAAGATCCTTAAAAATCTCCATTGGATATTGGCTGAATCTATTTTTTTTTTAAATTACAGAATTGGCATTTTAATAATACTAAGTAGTCTTTTATTTCCATGAACATTGTATAGCTCCATTTATTTAAGTGTTCAGTAAGGACCGTCTCCTTGAAAGTCTTGCAACTTTATTAGTTTTATTTCTCGGTTTTTTATATATTTTTAAATTTCTATAATTAAGGGTCCTTTTTAAGTGACATTTTCTGATTATTACAGCCATGTAGAAATGTGGTTGATTTTAGTAAATCTTAAGTTACATAAGGCAGTTTCATTCTACTTGTATGCACATAACATACTCCAGAAGCTAAATGTTTTTGGTTTCTACTATCATGACCTACCAGCTCTTGGCAAAGGTGAACCCCAAAAAAAGTCTTGTGCTTGCACTGTATGTTTACGATACAGATTACTTTTAATAAAAGACTACTTTTCAATATGTATATAATGTTTGTTTATTAGGGTGTGGGCAGTTTTTCCTAGTTAAGAAAGTAATGTTTGCCATCAAATTTTTGGGAAATAAAAGATTTAAAAAATACATTATCTCATCATTTATACCACTATTTTGTCATATTTTAGTTTTTATGTATCCTGTTCTTTTTTAAAACATAGGTATTGTTTTATATATAGATGTAACCTTTTCTTTTTTAAAAAAAAACCCTATAGGTAAGTAGTTCTCAAGTATCACTGGATATATAAATGAACATATATACAGACTTTGATCATATGCACATTTAGTGCAGAAGACTTATTTTGTACAGTGTGGCTCTTGAATTCAAGCCAGCTATGTCTGGTGTTCAGCTGAAAAACTAGTGATCTGGAGTTCTGGGGGAAAAACTGGCTGTGGTGGACTTAATCAAAAATCCCTCTAGCACGCTCACAGCCTTATATAGTGTACTTAATGATGCAAGGGTAGTTTTAATTTATACAGGTCATGTCTGGTGTGGTGTCATCTAAGCCTGACTATCTCCTAAGAGGTGACTAGTCGCTGCTTGTTTGTCTAGGCATCAGAAATGCCAGGGCAGGTGCAAGGACACCAGGAGAAGATGGATGGGGAAGGAATGGGGTCCCTACTGTCCACTTACATGCTTTGCATTTTGGGTCTCTGTTGACTTTTATGATAAAAAATGTCTAAAAAACACATAAGGATGTGTTTGTTGTAGAAAATTAGGAAATAAGTTACCCGTAATTCTACTACACAGAAATAACTTAGCATCCTAGTGAATGTTTGTCTGCATGTGAAAAGTTAACTGCTTTTTGACAGTTTCAGGGGTTTTCTGAAATTCACATGGACTTTTTTCCCCCAGATTAGTATGTTCTAGTCATAGCTTAATTGTGCCATTTTATGTCTAGATGAACAAGAGAACTGGGCAGCCCATGATCCACATCTACCTGGACAAGGAAACTGGGAAGCCTAAAGGCGATGCCACAGTGTCCTATGAAGACCCACCAACTGCCAAGGCTGCCGTGGAGTGGTTTGATGGTAGGGGCCTGGGGTCGACAAGGGTGTACTTGCTGCCATTCCTCACCCTTGTCAGCTCTGGGGCACCCGGAGGGTCTTGTAGCAAGTGTTGCATATGTCAGCTTGCAGGTAGAGAAAGGGTCTTGCTAATGTATTTAACTCTGGCCGTTAGAAAACCATTCTCTGAAGTGGTTCTAAGGATAAGGGATAGGCACACTCCCTTGGCATGACTATAGGGCATGACAGGAAGGAGAAACTTCAGAATCATAGGAGCAAGAAGACCATCTGGCTCCTGGAGGAGCTCCGGGGTGGCAATTGGAAAGCTGCTTGTCTGTCTCCTTTAACTGTATGAGGTTGTGAGGCCCTGGCCCTGGGTTAGAAGATACCTCTATTTCAGGCATTGTTATTACGAATTTTGCTTAAAGCTGCAGATGCTTCTCCAAGCACAAATACTGTAAGAAGGCAAAGAAAATCCTTCAAAAGAAACATCCAGTATACATTTGAGTTTATATATATATGCGTGTGTGTATCTTTTTGTTGTTGAGAATATACACAGCAAAACATACACCAGTGAAACTGTTTCTCCATGTACAATTCAGTGACATTGATTACATTCTTCAAGTTGTGCAACCATTCTCACCCTCCTTTTCTGAGTTGTTCCTCCACCATTAACATAAACTCACTTCCCCCTAAGGTTTGTCTAACTTTCAAGTTGCTGTTGTCAGTTTGATCCCATATAGTTTTTAAAAGAGCATAATGCTCAAGGCAGACATTTTTTTTTACTAGTTAAGCTGAACTGTTGTTTGATTTTAAGAAGACTTCAGGAGATATTTTTAGTTTATGGTTTTAAGTATCTTTTAAAACTTTTTTTTTTTTTTTAACTTTTTAGTGGGGGTGGAAAGGCATGGGGAGGCTTGCCAGTAAAGATGTCTTAGTCATGGGAAGAAAATAAGAGGGGCAGACTTTGCAGACAGGAAGGTCATTTGATGATGGTGGAGGAGTCAGTGAAAAGGCAGCCTGCCCTTTTCCTGTACCCTGAGGAAGAAGGTAACTGATGTTCTGTTATCTTGTTCCAGGGAAAGATTTCCAAGGGAGCAAGCTTAAAGTCTCTCTTGCTCGGAAGAAGCCTCCTATGAACAGCATGCGGGGCGGAATGCCACCCCGTGAGGGCAGAGGGATGCCACCGCCACTCCGTGGAGGTATTTACTAGACCCTGTCAGAGCTGTCTAAGTTAAACATTTTGTCCTTGAGAAACCTGATTTCTAGAGTGGAGACAACCCCATTAGAGACTACAGGGGTATGTAGCATCAATATTAGATTTTGAAGGAGTGCCTGGGTAGCACAGATGGTTAAGCACTTGACTGCTAGCTGAAAGGTTGGCAGTTCAAGCTCACCCAGAGGCACATCAGAAGACAGGCGTGGCCATCTACTTTCAAAAGGTCACAGCCTTGAAAATCCTGTGGAGCAGTTCTAGTCTGCACACATGAGGTCTCCATGAGTTGGAATTGACTCGGTGTCAACTATTAACAACAACAATGGTAGTGGATTTTGGCAGGCAGTTGATAATGATCAAATACCAGATTGTTGAGTGTTGACAGTAAATGTTTGTGGGAGTTAAAAGAAAGTGGGGAAGAAGGTGCGTTGATGAGACAGGGAGGCTGGAAGCTCCATGGAGCTGCTCTGCCTGGGTGTCATCTCGCACTCCCGTGCCCTGGTTTCTCCATCTGTCCTAGTTGGCGTGGAAGCTAAAGTGAAGTAATATGCATAGAAAGGCTCCGCTCAGAACCTGGTGGTGGTTGGGAAGGTTCTTGGGCCTGGGGGCTTATGGGAAAGCCTAGGCACGCATTGGGAAAGGAGAACAGTGGTCTGTGGGAATTAACTTAGGGATTTTTATTTTCCTTGACCAAATCTGGTGCTATAAAGAGGTGATTCACTGCTGCTTGTTGCAGGTCCGGGGGGCCCAGGAGGTCCTGGGGGACCCATGGGTCGCATGGGAGGCCGTGGAGGAGACAGAGGAGGCTTCCCCCCAAGAGGACCCCGGGGTTCCCGAGGGAACCCATCTGGAGGAGGAAATGTCCAGCACCGAGCTGGAGACTGGCAGTGCCCCAACCCGTATGTACTTCTGTTGGCAAATTGATACCCTAGTAGCAAAGCCTGGCCCTTTTCTCTCCCCTGCTCCCTGTGGAGAGGAGGACTGCTGGCTTCAGCTTCTCTGTCCAGATGAGTGTAATGGTGATGGGGCCATGTGTCGCTGCTTCCGTGGCCTTCTGAAAGTCACCGTCCATCCCACCAGATGCACGTGGCTGTGCAGACATTCTGCCGGATCAAACACTGGTTCTGTGGGTGCGTTGCTGCCTGAGGCTGTGGCTCTGAAGCCATCTTCTGTGGACAGATCCTGTCAGTGGTGCTTGTAGTACCTGGTTTTGACCTGGGGCCTGGTGCGTGGTGGTAGAGTGCAGTGTGTACCTGCTCAGTGTCTCCTTTGCTTATTCAGCTGCAGCGCCTTAGTTCAGTTGCTGATTTCTCCTGTGATGTCATTTTGTACAGGGGTTGTGGAAACCAGAACTTCGCCTGGAGAACAGAATGCAACCAGTGTAAGGCCCCTAAGCCTGAAGGCTTCCTCCCGCCACCCTTCCCACCCCCGGGTAGGTACAGGTTTTATAAACATCCCTTCAGCATCCTGGTACTGTGCCTCTTTTGTTAACTTGGTGGACTTCGGAAACTGTAGCTGCCCACTGCTAAGAATCAGGTTTCTATAAGTGGCATCCCTGGCACTGGTCTCTTGAGGTTATAGTTGAATCATCAGTTCCAAATAGTGACCCAGGTGTTCAGCTTGAGTAAAGTAAACAAGAAACCCAGTTTTGTTTCTGCTGTCGGTAGGGGAAGAGCCGGAGCAGCCTCAGGCACGTCCACAGAGCTTCTGCAGCCACCCAGCTCTCTGTCTCTCCACTGATCTGTTGTATCCCACCCTTTCCCTTACCTTAGGTGGTGACCGTGGCAGAGGTGGCCCTGGTGGCATGCGGGGTGGGAGAGGTGGCCTCATGGACCGCGGTGGTCCTGGTGGAATGTTCAGAGGTGGCCGTGGTGGAGACAGAGGTGGCTTCCGTGGCGGCCGGGGCATGGACCGAGGTGGCTTTGGTGGAGGAAGACGAGGCGGTCCCGGAGGGCCCCCTGGACCTTTGATGGAACAGATGGGAGGAAGAAGAGGTGGACGCGGAGGACCTGGGAAGATGGATAAGTACGTGATGGTAAAGCCAACTGTGGGGCTGCTGGCGGGTGACGAGGGAAGCTGGTCCCAGTGCTTGGGATCAGTCAGAGAAGGAGTGGCCCTTTGGCTCTGTGGAGGGATGCCTTCCCATCCCCCGTTGGTTGTAACCGCAGTCCCTCTTTGCCTTGCAGAGGCGAGCACCGCCAGGAGCGCAGAGACCGGCCCTACTAGATGAGACCCTGCAGAGCAGCATTGACTACCAGATTTATTTTTTAAACCAGAAAATGTTTTAAATTTATAATTCCATATTTATAATGTTGGCCACAACATTATGATTATTCCTTGTCTGTACTTTAGTATTTTTCACCATTCTTGGAGAAACATTAAACAAGTTAAATGGTAGTGTGCCGAGTTTTTTTGTTTTTTCCTTTTAAAGATAAGCTGGTTGTTTAACTAAGACTAAACCAATGAGAACCCCTTGTGAGCATGCTCAAGTGTCGTTGTGGAGAACCAAGAGGGCCTCTAACTGTAACGATGTTCATGGTTGTGATTTTTTTTTTTTTTTTTTTTTTAAATAAAATTCCAAATGTTTATAAACAGTCATCCTGCTCAGCCTCTGTTCAGCAGTCACTGCCTGTCTCCCTGGAGCATGCCTCTGCCCACCATTTAGCAGCTCAACCAAGTGTCGCATGAGGGAAGAGCTGAAATGGCTGTGACGTGAAAACAAAGCAGAGCCATACAGCATGTCATTCATGGCGCCGCCACCAGGAAAGGGAGGGCCTAGTGTGCCACTTAACCCTCACCTATTCCTCACTGTCCTGGACGTTGTAGCCCCCATTTCTGGTTTGCAAGGAAGAGTGCTGTGCTAAAGTATTCTGTCACTGGGCCTTGGGGCCCTCACAAAACTTCTCAGACTCTGATAGACCTCTGAATGCCACCCCCAGGTGATGGTAATGGATGTCTTTTGGCAGGCCCCCACGTGACCCTTAGGTCTTTAGACTGTCTGCCGCAGGGACAGCTTTCTAGGAACTCAGTAATGTAGAAGCTTCCTTCTTGATGTTAAAAATGTGCTAAACAGTATAATACTAACAGGCCACTGTCAAGATCTTCCTGGCTGCCTTGTGCAGGGTCAGCAGTGAGGGCTTGTTCTGATGAGCATATTTCTGAAATTACTTGGTGAGGAAATGAGATGAACCTCAGACTCCTTCACCTCCCAGCCTTTTTGGTCAGTCTTGTCAGTTGGTCTTGGATCAAGAGAAAATATTTAGGTTCAGGCCAATAGATTAGAGGCTTGGTGCCCTCTTGTGCACTAGTGGTTTCCATCATTCAAAGGTTGGGACCCTGACATGCTTCCTTGGGAAAAAGGTTTTCCCAGTAAGCAGTCATAACCCAGCCTATGAACAATAAAGTCACATGCTGCCAGACAGATACTGTTAAACACAGACTCTGGCTGTGGCCCATCCTCTGGAAAAAAATCAGCTACTGTCCAGAGGTTCAAGGAGAGCTTGTGTGCCACCTTCACCTAGGGGGAAGGGAAGGTGCAAGAAGAATTTGGAATACAGTATTTACTTTCTGTCCCTTGCTTAATGGGAGCAGACACTTGGCATCTGAGGAGCTGGTCTACCCCTCGCTGCCCAGCTGGCCCAGAGTTTGCACCTGGGTATAGTGGGAACTCACCTGTGCCCCTCAGGTGGGTTGGGGCAAGCCTTTTGCACTGATTGCCATCCCTTCTGGACAAGTCGTATAAGATTTAGCATCTCTATAGTTGCATCTTTTTCTGCTGAAAGACCATTGCCAATATGAACATCCTTTTACTTGCCCACCTTTGAGAAAATCGCTTAGCCTTATCATCCTGCAGCCACTGTACCATTTTTCTGTTCCCTTCTGCAGAAAGCTTTGTGTCCACCCCATCTCTTTCTAGAACTCGCTTCCAATCAATCTTGCCTCCACTGAAATAGTAATTCATAGTCACCAATGAAATGACCTGCTTGTTGCCAAATCAACAGCCATTCCTCAGTTCTTGGCAGCATGTAACAGCTGGTGACTCCTGCTTTGAAGCATGCCCTTGGGCTAGCTTTGGACCCCGTTCCCTCAGCTGTCGTCTTTTCTCCTGTGCTGCCCCTTTCCTGATGCCTAGGAGTCCCTGGGTGGTGCAAACAGTTAACGTGCTCGGCTGCTAACTGAAAGGTTGTTAGTTCAAGTCCACCCAGAGGCACCTCAGAAGAAAGGCCTGGCCAGCTACTTCGGAAAAATCAGCCATTGAAAACTCTAGTGTACGGTTCTCTGACACACATTGGGTTGCTGTGAGTTGGCAACTGGCTTCCTGACCCCTAGTAGGAGAGCTCCAAGACTCCGTGTTGGGACTCTTTTGACCCCCTCGTTCCCTAGCTTGACTTCTGACCCTGTGGCTTTAGGTATCATCCGCATACTGCTGACACCCATCTAAGCACCAGCTCAGCTTGGGTGTCTGGTCTGCTTACGGCAGGACTTGGTACCCCACCCCTCTCTCTGTCCCAGCTCCACGAAGAGCAGCATTTGCCCCAGGTGGCCAGAACCTTGGAGTCATTGTTGACTCCTCATTCTCTCCCATACCATCCACTCCACCTCTCTGAAGGACAGTGGGGCACAAATCCACACCTGCTGCCTCGCCTGCACCACTGCCGCAGTGGTCCAGGCTGTCTCACCTTTTGCCCAGTGCCTGCAGTGCCCCCTCACTGGGCTCCCTGCTTCTCCCCTCAGCCCCTCTAGCCCTTTCTCCTTAGAGGCCACAGTGAAGTGACTTCTTAACAGCCTAAGTCATCACCCTTCTCAAAACCCTCTGGAAGCTCCCACCACACTTCCTGTGTATGACCCACCACGCCCTACCAGATTAGCCCCATGGGCCCCTCTGCTCAGCAGCCATGCTCCACCATAAGGGGCAAAGAACACTTCCACCTCGGCCTCAGCAGGTGTCCAGAGTCCACACGGCGTCAGTAGGTGTACGCACCCACGAGGCCCAGACCTAACCATGACATCACTGGGCTTCTGCATTGTGCCTGGCACTGGGCTAAGTGCCTCAACATATTTAACTCCCAATAACCCTTTCGGGTAGTAGTCTAAGGATACTACCTTTTCTTCTCAGATGAGGAAATGGAATAGAAAGGTCAAGGCACTTGCTAGCGAGAGAGCCTGAGATGGGAGCGAAGGGCAGTCTCTCAACCTCTACTCTCACTTCGTGCACAGGCATCTTGTTTCTGAAAGGCTGGGGGCTTTGGCAGCAGAGGGCATGAGATCAGCCCTCCTCCACAGCCTGCAGCCAGCACTGGGCCACTTTCCTGAATATTGGGTAGTGAGCCCTGACAAGCTGCCTCACTGGAAGCTGTAGCCCAGACAAGCCTCAGCCTTGACAGCCCGTGCCTGTTCTCTTCCTAGAGCTGGAGGCACCCTGGCTTGCAGAGGGGTGGACAACAGCACAAAATGGCCTCGGTGGAGTGTTTGTCAGGTGGGGGAGACTCAGGCCTACTTCTCTCGCTCAGAAGAAGTGTCTGGACTGCACTGGGCTCACACCCCTCAGGCACTGTGAACTCCGAGCCCTGTCACAAAGAGCTGCCTCAGGGATAGTTGGTGCCTGGGAGGAGGAGGAGGAAGGTGGGCAGGGAACAGGTCAGAGAAAATGTCTTGCATAGGCTAATCCCTAACTCCAAACTCCTCAAGAGCTTCTGATCACAGTAAAATTCCAGCCTCATTGTTCCCCAGGCCACACCTCGCCGGCCTGGGCAAAGGCTGCAGGGTAAGCGAGGAGACTGATCTATGCCCCACACCTGGAAAGGCCAGCAGGGAGTGGCTGGTATGCACCCCGGGAAGGGGCGCGCAGGGCTGTAGTGGCTGGGGCCGAAGCAGTGTGGTCACCAGAGCTGGCTACAGACGTGACTGGGAGCCCCATCCTGCCCACTCAGAGCTGCCAGGCATAAGGTCATCTGGTGAGCGCGGTGTGATGGAGGCAGGTTGGGAAGCTTTCTGATTATGCTTCTTCCCTCTCGTGGAAGCATGGAAAGCAGTTCAAGGAAGCCTGGGAATACCTGGCCCCCAGCCAGGGCAAGAGCAGACCAGCAGGTGCCCTTGTGGTTGGAACCATATGGACAGAGCAGCCTGAAGCCCCTGTATGTCACTCACTCACCCCAGGCTGTGCTCCCAGGCTCAGGCCAGCCCAGGGGTGGGGGACTCAAGTTGACCCGACCATGCCCCAGGGTTCTCAGAGCTGCCCAGCAGAGAGGATCAAAGTGAGGCCCTCCATGGCCTGGGTCAGGGGTCCGGACACATCAATGAGGTCGGTGCCATGCCTGCCACATGTCCTGGAATCAGAATGTTGGAGGGTCGTCTGGAATGAAACTCAGTGATCACAGGCAAGGGGTTGGAGAGAGGGAGAAGTCCTTTGTCCTCCCTGCCTCCGTCACCCCTCTCTCCAGAAGAGTAGAAGCGATGCGCCGCAGCCCCTGGCCAGCCCTGAGCCAAGCGAGTAATGCTATCATTTCTTACAACTCTGATGCGACTACTACTATTGCCCTGTTTTACAGATGGTGCAACTGAGGCCCAGGGAGCTTAACCATCTCAAACACAACGACCAACAGCAGGGCCCAGGTTCAGTCCTACCTCTCCTGGTTCACAGCCCCGCAGAGCAGGGAGGTAGGTAAGAGCTGGAGTCAGATCCCAGTGCCGCTGCTGACTGCACACATCTCTCCCCTCTCTGGGCCTCAGTTTCCCCAAATTGTAAAATGAGAACACGTAACAGCATTGTAGCTCATCAGGTTATTTTGAGGATTAAATTACTTTAGTACCCACCCCCTAATCTGTGCCCCCAAGCCTGTGCTCCCCAAGCCCGGCAGTCCCCCACTCCTCAGCAGTGGCAGCTCTGCCCTCACACCACACCACTTCACCAGCAAGTCTCCTTGGCTCTCCCCTCAAAATACAGCCAGAATCTGATGCCTTTTTTTGTTTGTTTTAATTGTGCTTTAGGTGAAAGTTTACAGCTCAAGTTAATTTCTCATACAAAAATATATACACATATTGTTTTGTGACATTAATTACTATCATGGATTGAATTATGTCCCCCCAGAAATGTGTGTCAGTTTGGCTGGGCCATGATTCCTGGTATTGTGTGATTTTCTTATACGTTGTAAATCCTGCCTCTATGATGTTAATGAGGGAGGATGGGTAGCAGTTGTGTTAGTAAAGCAGGACTCAATCTACAAGACTGGATTGTGTCCTGAGGCAATCTCTTAATATATGAAAGAGAGAAGCAAGCAGAGAGACAGGGGGACCTCATACCACCAAGAAAGCAGTGCCAGGAGCAGAGCGTGTCCTTTGGACCTGGGGTCCCTGCGTGGAGAAGCTCCTAGTCTGGGGGAGCATTGATGAGAAGGTCGACAGAAAGCCTTTCCCTGGAGCTGACGCCCTGAATTTGGACTTTTAGCCTACTTTACTGTAAGGAAATAAACTTCTCTTTGTTAAAGCCATCCACTTGTGGTATTTCTATTATAGCAGCACTAGATGACTAAGACAGTTACATTCCCCAAAATGTGACAGCACACTCCTCCTTTCCACCCCAGGTTCCTTGTGTCTATTCAGCCAGCTCCTGTCCCTTCCTGCCTTCTCATCCTGCCTCCGGACAGGAGCTGCCCATTTGGTCTGGTTTATCTGATTGAATTAAGAAGCACACTTCTCATGTGTATTATTTTTTGTTTTATAACCCTGTCTGATCTTTGTCTGAAGAGTGGACTTCGGAAATGGTTTTAGTTCTGGGTTAACAGAGCATCCAGGGGCCATAGTCTCGGGAGTTCCTCCAGTCTCTGTCAGACCATTAAGTCTGGTCTTTTTACATGAATCTGAGTTCTGCTCCACACTTTTCTCCCGCCCCGTCCAGGACTCTCTGTTGTGTTCCCTGTCAGGGCTGTCATTGGTGGTAGCTGGGCACCATCTAGTTCTTCTGGTCTCAGGCTGATGGAGTCTCTGGCCCTTTTGTCTCTTGGGCTAATATTTTCCTTGTGTCTTTTGTGTTCTTCATTCTCCTTTCCTCCAAGGGGGTTGGGACAAATTGATGTATCTTAGATAGCCACTTGCTAGCTTTTAAGACCCCAGACGCCACTCACCAAAGTAGGATACAGAACATTTTCTTAATAAACTTTGTTATGCCAGTTGACCTAGATGTCCCCTGAAACCATGGTCCCCAGACCCCCGCCCCAGCTACTCTGTCTCTCGAAGCGTTTGATTGTATTCAGGAAACTTCATAGCTTTGGTTTAGTCCGGTTGTGCTGACTTACCCTGTATTGTGTGTTGTTCTTCCCTTCACCTAAGATGATCCTTGTCTACTATCTAGTTAGTGAATTCCCTTCCCCACCCCTCCCCACCCTCGTAACCATCAAAGAATGCTTTCTTCTGTATTTAAACCTTATTGTGAGTTCTTATAATAGTGGTCTCATACAATATTTGTCCTTTTGTAACTGATTAATTTCACTCAGCATAATGCCCTCCAGATTCATCCATGTTGTGAGATGTTTTGCAGATTCATCATTGTTCTTTATTGCATAGTATTCCATTGTGTGTATGTACCATAATTTGTTTATCCATTCATCTGTTGGTGGGTACCTACGTCGTTTCTATATTTTTGCTATTGTGAACAATGCTGCAGTGAACACGGGTGTGTATATGTCTATTCGTGTGACGGCTCTTATTTCTCTAGGATACATTCCTAGGAGTGGGGTTGCTGGCTGGATCTTATGGTACTTGTATTTCTCGCTCTCTAAGGAAGTGCCAAATTGTTTTCCAAAGTGGTTATACCATTTTACATTCCCACCAACAGTGCATAAGTGTTCCAGTCTCTCCACAACCTCTCCAGCGTTTATTATTTTGTGTTTTTTGGATTAATGCTAGCCTTGTTGGGGTGAGATGGTATCTCACTGTAGTTTAGATTTGCATTTCTCTAACAGCTAATGATCAAAGCATTTCCTCATGTGTCTGTTAGCCGCCTGAATGTCTTCTTTGGTGAAGTGCCTGTTCATATCCTTTGCCCATTTTTTAACTGGGTTATTTGTCTTTTTGTTGTTGAGGTTTTGCAGTATCTTGTAGATTTTAGAGATTAGATGCTGATTGGATTTGTCGTAGCCAAAATTTTTTTCCCAGTCTGTAGGTTGTCTTTTTACTTGTTTGGTGAAGTCTTTTGATGAGCATAAGTGTTTTATTTTTAGGAGCTCCCAGTTATCTAGTTTCTCTTCTGGTGTTTGTGGATTGTTACTTATGGTTCATATTCTGTTTATGCCATATATTAGGGCTCCTAGCGTTGTCCCTATTTTTTCTTCCATGATCTTTATTGTTTTCGATTTGATATTTAGGTCTTTGATCCATTTTGAGTTAGTTTTTGTGCATGGTGTGAGGTATGGGTCTTGTTTCAGTTTTTTGCAGGCGGATGTTCAGTTACACCAGCACCATTTGTTAAAGAGACTGTCTTTTCCCCAATTAACGGACTTTGGGCCTTTATCAAATATCAGCTGCTCATAGGTGGATGAATTTATGTCTGGATTCTCAATTCTGTTCCATTGACCTATGTATCTGTTGTACCAGTACCAGGCTGTTTTGACTACGGTGGTGGTATAATAGGTTCTAAATTCAGGTAGTGCGAAGCCTCCCACTTTGTTCTTCTTTTTCAGTAATGCTTTACTTACCCAGGGCCTCTTCCCTTTCCATATGAAGTTGGTGATTTGTTTTTCCATCTCGTTAAGAAATGCCATTGAAATTTAGATTGAGCTTGCATTGTATCGCTTTGGGTAGAATTGACAGTTTCACAATGTTGAGTCTTCCTATCCATGAACGAGGTATGTTTTTCCACTTACGTAGGTCTCTTTTGATTTCTTGCAGTAGTGTCTTGTAGTTTTCTTTGTACAGGTCTTTTACATCTCTGGTTAGGTTTATTCCTAAGTACTTTATCTTCTTGGGGGCTATTGTAAATGGTATTGATTTGGTGATTTCCTTTTCAAAGTTCTCTTTGTTGGTGTAGAGGAATCCAACTTATTTTTGTATGTTTATCTTGTATCCTGATACTTTGCTGAAATCTTCTATTAGTTGCAATAGTTTTCTTGTGGATTTTTTGGGGTTTTCTATGTGTAAGATCGTATCATCTGCAAATAGGGATAATTTTACTTCTTTCTTACCAGTTTGGATGCCCTTTATTTCTTTTTCTTGTCTTATTGCTCTGCTTAGAATCTCCAGCACAATGTTGAATAAGAGTGGTGATAAAGGGCATCCTTGTCTGGTTCCCGTTCCCAAGGGGAATACTTTCAGACTGTCTTCATTTAGCATGATGTTGGCTGTTGGCTTTGTATAAATGCCCTTAATTAAATGCTGAGGAATTTCCCTTCTATTCCTATTTTGCTTAGAGTTTTTAACATGAATGGGTGTTGGACTTAGTCAAATGCCTTTTCTGCATCAGTTGATAAGATCATGTGGGTCTTGTCTTTTTTAAAATTTATGTTATGGATTACATTGATTGTTTCTCTAATGTTGAACCATCCTGCATACCTGGTATGAATCCCACTTGGTCATTACGAATTATTTTTTTGATGTGCTGTTGAATTCTATTGGCTAGAATTTTGTTGAGGATTTTTGCGTCTATGTTCATAAGGGATATTGGTCTGTAATTTTCTTTTTTTGTGGTGTCTTTACTTGGCTTTGGTATCAGGGTTATGCTGTCTTCATAGAGTGAGTTCAGGAGTATTTCTTCCTTTTCTATGCTGTGAAATACCTTAAGTAGTACTGGTGTTAACTCTTCTCTAAAAGTTTGGCAGAATTCTCCAGTGAAGCCGTCAGGGCAGGGATTTTTTTTGTTAGGAGTTTTTTTTTTTTTTTTTTTTTTTAATTACCTCTTCAATCTCTTCTTTTGTTATAGGTTTATTATTTAGTTTTTCTACCTCAATTTGTGTTAGTTTAGGTAGGTAGTGTGTTTCTAGAAATTTGTCGATTTCCTCTAGGTTTTCAAATTTGTTGGAGTGCAGTTTTTCATAGTATTCTGTTATGATCCTTTTTGTTTCGGTTGGGTCTGTTGTGATATCGCCCATCTCATTTCTTATTTGTGTTATTTGCTTCCTCTCCTGTTTCTTTTTTTTTTTGTCAGTTTGGCCAATGGTTTATTGATTTTCTTGATCTCTTCACAGAACCAACTTTTGGTCTTGTTGACCCTTTCAATTATTTTGCTGTTCTCTATTTCATTTATTTCTGCTCTAATCTTTATTGTTTCCTTTCTTCTGGTGCCTGAGGGCTTCTGTTACTGCCCGTTCTATTTGTTCAAGGTGTAAGGTTAATGTTTTGATTTTGGCCCTTTCTTCTTTTTAGATGTGTGCATTTACTGCTATAAACTGACCTCTAAGCACTGCTTTTGCTGTGTCCCAAAGGTTCTGGTAAGATGTGTTTTCATTTTCATTTGATTAAATGAATTTCTTTATTCCATCTTTGATTTCTTCTTTAACCCAGTAGTTTTTCAGCAAGGTGTTGTTCAGTTTCCATGTATTTGATTTTTTTCCTTGCTGTTTATGTTATTGATTTCTACTTTTATGGCTTTATGATCAGAAAAGATACTTTGTAATATTTCAATGTTTTGGATTCTGTTAAGGCTTGCTTTGTGGCCTAAAATGTAGTCTATTCTGGAGAATGTTCCATATGTCTGACGTAAACTTACCACCTCCCTGACACCACCTGGTTTCCTCCCAAGACCTGGCCACACCCCTGCCTCCCACAGCAGCCACAGGGTATCTGTTAGGACCTAAGTCAGGTCACGCCCCTCCCCTCCTCTGCATCCATCCTTGGCTCCCATGTCCCTCAAAGGAGGTATGGCCCCCAAGGCCCTGCATGATCTGCCCTCTCTCTCTACCCTTCATCCTTCCTTCCTTCCCCCCTCCACTCCATCCTCACTGGCCTTCTCACTCTTGAACACGCCAGGTACACTGCCACCTCAGGGCCTTTGCACTGGCTGTTCCCTTCGCCTGAACACCCTTCCCCCAGATAGCCACATGGCTCCTTCCCATATCACTGATTTAAAATTACAACCCCCACACTCCTGCTCCCTCTCACCCAGCTCCACCTCTCTCTTCCCCCGAGCACCTCAGCCCTGTCTCAGCCCTGAGAACTGGGTCTGTTTGGTTCACTGCTGTTTTGCTGTTCGTTTCCAGCACCTAGAAGAGACAGCACACAGTAGATGCCACGTGTCTGCCATTACTATTACTAGTTACCTGCCTCCCTCCCTCTGCAGTCTTGAGGGGTGGGAGGACAGGGTGCTTCTGGGCCTGTGACCACCCTCACCCACCACCCTCGTGTCCAGGGCGTTGTGATGAGAATGGTGCCACCTTCTGAAAAGTCCTGAGGACTCTGTAAAATGATGTGTGTGAGCAGCTTGGCACCAGGGAGTCTGGCATGTAGTAGGTGCTCAATAAATGTCCCTCACATAAGAATCAGGGGCCTGGGCTCTGGAGCCAGCCTGCCCAGGATCCGGGTTCCACCAAGCTGCCCTCCTTACCAGCCAGATCGGGCATGATGAGATGTGTTCCTCAGAGTTGCCTCAGTGAGTTCCTTCCTGTGAAGGGCTTGGAGACACAGGCCTGGCACACAGTAGGAGCTTTAAGCTTTGAGTGATGGCTATTGTTGAGGAGCTTCCCTGGGCTAGCCCCACCCGGGCTGCGGTGGCTGCCGCCCAGCCGGCCTGGCCCCGCGCCCAGCCGGTGGCAGCAGGGGGCGGGATTTCCCGCTGATCCGACCAGGTCCCTCCTCTGCAGTTTGAAAAGAAACCAGTGGAGTTTAACCCTCCAGCGCTGGACAGACCCAGGCAGCCTACTCCTATCCACCTGCTCCATGAGCCTGTGCGACCCCAGGGCAGCCTCTTCCCGGCCCGCCAGCCCCGGCCCTCAGCGTTAGACACTGGACTTGGTTGGCCACAGCCTGCCCCTCAGAGCCTCAGTGTCTTCATCTGTAAAACGGGTTCCCCGCCTTCAGGGTTAAAAATGAGCATTCAACGAGCAGGCAGCGAGAAGCCGGACACTGATCGGGCGTCAGTAACTAGGGGCCATCCTCCCCCTCCCTGCGGGCCGGCACTGCGGGGAGGAAGCTCGCAGCCCTTGACAGGGACGGCCTTGGTTATCTGGCCTGGGGAGGTCCACCCCGGCCGGAGGTGACTTTGCAGCCCCCGGCCCGTATCGCTTCCTGAGTTCATCTTGGGAACAGGCTGTGCTGCCTGCTTGGGGAGGCCACTGCTAGGGGACAGTGTGTAATGAAAAAGGACCAATCCTCCTCCCCCAGCAGACCAAGGAGAGTGGAGGGGACCCTGGGGACTGGCCTGGGCTGGGGGCAGAGTGCCTGAGCTGGTGGGAGCTCGGGTTCGGAGATGCGGGGACTGGGGCAGGGGTCTCCCGGGGGCCCTAGTCCTGCCTCCGCCCTGGAATCCGGACTGCTGGGCCCCTCAGCGTAGACTACGCGCCAACACCCTGGTTCCCGGCCCGCGCCCTGTCGAGAGATTCCAGCTCCTCCCCCATCCGGCCCTGCCCGCCCGGGAACGGCGCGGCCCCTTTAAGAGCGCGCTGCCCCGCCCGCCCCCTCCGGGCAGGATCCGAATTCCAGGGAGGCGGGGCGGAGACGGCGGGCGCTGAGGCCGCGGCAGCGGCGCTGGCTGCCCGATCCGGATCCGCCGTGGCTCGGGCGGCGCCTCCCTGCGGCGGCCCCGGCACCATCCGTCCTCTGCCGGGGCGATGCTCCCCGGGGCTGCGGGATGAGCCAGGTGAGCGCGGGACCCCCCAGCAGCCCCCATGCCGGAGCACACGATGGGGTACCGGCGGCAGCGGCCTCCGTTCCCTGAGGCTGTGTGACCTTGGGTGGCCCCGCACCCTCTCTGGGCCAAGGCTCCGGGGACTGGTCGGGCCGGGCAGAGGCCGTTCCGAGTCCTGGCCCCGTACACACCGGACAAGGGCGCTGGGAAGGCTTCTTGGAGGAGGCGGGGCCTGGCCCCGGATGGTCGGTGCGGGGTCGCGCCCCGAGATCAGCAACGCGGCGCGCCTGGGGCGCCCAGGCTCCACCGCCTACTGGTCTACGACCTTGAGCCCGCTCTTACCCTCTCTGCGCCTCAGTTTCCTCGTTTGTAAAATGGAGATAATATCACCTGAGCCTGAGTCGATCGTGCGGGGAAGACTCGGGGAAGCCCCGAGTGTGCGCTCAGCCCTGGCCCCCGTCGTGGCTGTTACTGCTGTTATGTCGTTATTATAATGGCACAGTCCTTGGGGGAGGGAAGCTGAGAGAGGAGCAGGGATGGCCCCAACCCCTTACCCCTGAGCAATGAAGATAAACCCTCCCTGGGGTCAAGGCCTGAGTTTCTCTCTTGTCCAAGCAGGGGCAGGTCCAGGCCCGGCGGCGGCGGAAAGTGGGGGTGGGGAGATTCAGGCGAGGGCTTCAACTCTGGGGCTCAGTTCTTCAGTCGTAAAATGGGGGCAATGACGGTGGGCATCTGCCTGCATGGGAGGGAGGCCTCAACTAACCCCTCATCCCCCCGCAAAAAGAGCCAAACAGCCAGCGCTTACGGAGTGCTTGTTCTGTGCACTTTGTGGACACTAAGTTGTTTATAACGATTATCCAGTTGAGTTCTGTGAGGCAGGTAATATTACTGTCTCCATTTCACAAATTAGGAGACTGAGGCGCAGAGAGTCTGACACCCAGGCATTCGGCCTGACCGTGCACAGGTGGTCAGTGGCTTAGTCTGTAGTGGGCGTCACTGGGTTCTGTCAGCAATCCTGACCTGTGTCCCTGCCCACAGTGATTTGGCTGGCCCGGGCATGGCGGACCCAGTCGCGGGCATCGCCAGCTCTGCAGCCAAGAGTGTGAGGCCATTCCGCTCAAGTGAGGCCTATGTGGAGGCCATGAAGGAGGACCTGGCCGAGTGGCTCAACGCTTTGTACAGCCTGGGGCTGCCTAGCGGTGGTGATGGCTTCCTGGCTGGGCTGGCCACAGGCACTGCCCTGTGCCAACATGCCAATGCTGTCACTGAGGCCGCCCGTGCCTTGGCCGCTGCCCGGCCGGCCCACAGTGTGGCCTTCCAGGCGCACGGTGTGGCGCCCGGCTCCTTCGTAGCCCGCGACAATGTGGCCACCTTCATCGGCTGGTGCCGCGCGGAGCTGGGTGTGCCTGAAGTGCTCATGTTCGAGACCGAGGACTTAGTGCTGCGTAAGAATGAGAAGAGTGTGGTGCTGTGCCTGCTGGAGGTGGCACGGCGTGGGGCCCGCCTCGGCCTGCTCGCCCCCCGCCTCGTGCAGTTTGAGCAGGAGATCGAGCGGGAGCTGCGTGCTGCAGCCCCACCCCCCAACGCCCCCGCCACCGGGGAGGACCCCACTGAGGCTGCCATGGCAACGGGGACTCCTTCCCGTGGGCCCCGCATGACGCCCAACGACGTGCGCAACCTCGATGAGCTGGTGAGTCCACCCACAGGTGTGTGCGTGCTCAGTGGCACATGCGTATGCTCGCTTATTGAACACTGTGTATCGGGCACCAGAGAGCAGAGCTGGTGCCCGCAACAGGCCCCTGAACCTCTCGAAACATGCCTGCCACTGGGCCACCCTGGTATTTGCAGGACAGTCTGCCCCATGGAAAGGGCAGCACAGGTGTATATGTTGAGCAACAAGTGTATACGTGGCTCAAGGAGGTGGCTAGGCCCAGAGATGGGGCAGTGCCAGGTGAGATCACACAGCACAGCTGGGCCAGTACCATCACATGACCCCCCCTTTCCCTAAGTACTGTGCATTGGTTCACCCAGGGAGGCTGCATGATTTGAGCATCTGCTGTATGCCCACCTTGCACTCAGGTGCTAGACAGATGCATCCGTACCCTCAGAGCTCAAGAGATGAACTGGGTGCCTGACACTTGACTGAGATGAGGCATGGAAGCATGGGCAAGATGCCTGGCATACAACAGGCACTCAGAGAGGGCCTGGTGAGTCCCCAGGGGCTCCCATTCCCCATGGCCCTGGTGTATCTGGGAATTCAGCCCGGAGTTGCTGCCAGTGGGAGCATTGGTCCTTTCTGGAGCTGCAAGATTAGTTCCACTCTGAGTGTAGGAGGGCCATGTCCCCTTGCTCCCAGGAGCAAGGTGTCCCCTCCACCCCCCCAGGCCAGGCCAAGAATTTCCTTCTTATCGGGAGGTCAGGGCTATGATGTGCCCATCCTGGAGGCGGGTAGCCAGATGGCAGTGGGCAGAGGCTTCGTCCCACACCCGTCCCGGGCCAGTTCAGCTGAGGCTCCACCTGCTCATTTCCTCCAGCGCCGCTTTGGGTAGGGAGGTGGGTGGGGCCGCCCACACAGCCAGCCTGGCAACCCCAGGCCCAGGGGGAGCATTGTGCTCATCAGGACCTGTGTGCGCTTGTTGGGATGTGTGCGTGCCTACGTGTCCCTGGCCCGCCAGGGGTGTGGGGCCTTTTGCACTCGTGACCTGGCCTCCACATGTGCCTCAGCCTCCTTGTCTGGGAAGTGGGTAAAGGAGGAGTGAGGATGGGCTCCAGAGCTCCCCAGGCTCAGAGTCTCTGGGGCCCTGACCAGGCCTGGCCTGACCACAGCCCCTTCTCCTCTCCTGGGCAGCTCCCTGACCCCTGAGAGCCAGAAGGGGTTGCTGGTAAAAGGTCAAGTGCGGAGGCTGCACTCAAGTGTGGGGCAACACAGTCTCCCCTGCCCCTCTCCCCGAGGACTCACTTCCTCTTGACCCTGCAGCAGCTGATGTGAAGTCTAGGGGGAGGGCCTTGACCCCTGACCTCCAGCCTCTGCTCTCTGGCCTCAGGTGAGGGAGATCCTGGGCGGATGCACCTGCCCAGACCAGTTCCCCATGATCAAGGTGTCTGAGGGGAAGTACCGAGTGGGGGATTCCAGCCTACTCATCTTTGTGCGGGTAAGAGTCTGGGCGCTGGCCCTGCAGGTGGCAGCTGGGGGCGACAGGCTGCCAGGCCCAGCGGACCTGGCTATAACCTGCCCACACTGGGTCCCGCAGGTGCTGAGGAGCCACGTGATGGTGCGTGTGGGTGGTGGCTGGGACACGCTGGAGCACTACCTGGACAAGCACGACCCGTGCCGCTGCTCCTCCACTGGTCAGTGCCTGGGCGGGCAGGTGGCAGGTGGGGCTGGCTCTGTGCTGCTTGTCCCTCACGGTGGCCTGTCCTCTCTCCCTGCAGCCCACCGCCCACCCCAGCCCAGGGCTCGAACCTTCTCTCCCCAGAGGGTGTCGCCCACACCCAGCTCCCGAGCTGGTAGCCCGGCCCCTGGGGGTGAGCGCCGGGGCTCCCGGCCTGAGGTGACTCCCATTAGCCTACGCAGCTCCAAGGAGGGGCCCGAGACCCCACTCAGGTGAGCCGCAAGAGGACGTGGGGGGCAGGGGGTCTAGAGGATGGGGGTGGGGACATCACGCTGGCCTTGATGACGAGGAGCCTGTCGCTCCAGAGTGACTCACGCTCTGGGAAAAGTTCCTGTGGGTGGGGGTGGGTCCTGGCTTCCCATCTCCCTGACAACCCAACCAAACGAACAACACAGCTGGGGCAGGCCCTGGTGGGCAGGCAGCCAGTCCAACCCCGGCTTCCTCCTGGCCCGCCCCAGGGAGACAGGAGGCCTGAGGCGGGGAGCCCAGGGACCCGAGGCCATGCTTCCTGCGCTGGCTTTGGGGCCCCGAGCAGCCACAGGAAGCTGCTGCTGTGTATCTCACTTCTCCCTGGAAGTCCCCAGGGCGGACAGATGCCCTTGACAGTTCCCTGCTACCACGTCTGGCCAGAGGTCCCCCGTCCGACCACACATCTGTTCACTCCTCTTCCTGTCCTCTCTGTGACGTTCCTGCCTCTCTTGTCCCCCCACCCCAGGCCCCGCGATCAGCTGCTCCCCAATCCCCGCTCCCGCCGCTACTCGGGGGACAGTGACTCCTCAGCCTCCTCAGCCCAGAGTGGCCCCCTTGGTGCCCGCAGTGATGACACAGGCGCTGGCCCCCGGAGGGAGCGGCCCAGCCGACGGCTGACCACCGGCCCCCCGGCCTCCCCAAGGCGGCCCCCCACCCCGCGCAGCCAGTCCCGAGACCGGTTGGATTGGGGTCGGCCCCGAGGGGCCCCAGGGGGCAGGGGGGCCCAGCTGGTGGCCCCCAGCCTTACCCGCCGGGCGCGAAGCCAGAGCCGCGAGGAGCAGGCTGTGCTGCTCGTGCGCAGGGACCGAGATGGGCAGCACTCGTGGGTGCCACGGAGCAGGGGTGGCAGAGACTCAGGCAGGAGCAGCCCCCAGACGCCCCGGGCCCGCAGCCCTGCAGCACCCCGGCCTGCCCGGGTTCCTAGCCCCAGTCCAGAGTTGGGCAGCACACCAGCCAGCATCTTCCGCACGCCCCTGCAGCTGGACCCACAGCAGGAGCAGCAGCTATTCCGGCGTCTGGAAGAGGAGTTCCTGGCCAATGCCTGTGCCCTCAAGGCTGCTGGTGCGAACCCTTCCGGCCCTCCCCCTGACCCAGCTCGAATCCCGGACCCTCCAGCCCCTGACTCAGCCTACTGTTCCTCCAGCTCCTCCTCCTCCTCCCTCAGTGTCCTGGGCAGCAAGTGTGGCCCCCCTGGGGACCATGCCCGGACAGCCAATGGGCAGTCCAGGCCCCGAGGCCCAGCCCTATCCAGCTCTTCCGATGAGGGCAGCCCCTGCCCTGGTGTTGGGGGGCCACCTGATGCACCTGGGACCCCCCTTGCCGGCCCGGAGCCTTTGAGGACCTGGGCCCGGGGCCGGATGGACACGCAGCCGGACCGGAAGCCCTCCCGCATCCCCACGCCGAGCGGCCCCCGACGCCCATCTGGACCCACAGAGCCTGGAGCCTGGCGTACCCTGCACTCAGTCAGCACAAGGGCTGAGCCTGATTCCTGGATGTGATGGACCAGCCCAGCTATCCCCAGGCCCAGTTCCTTCTCCCTTTCCTTTGTGGCCTTAACCCCTCTGCATCAGGGAGCTCCCTCTGCCTCTTGGGTACCAGACTTCATGGGACCAGTCCTCTTGGGACCACATGGCACAATAGGACCTGTTGCACATTCCAGGTGGGGCGTGAGCATTGCTATTTAATTACTAATATTATTGAATGCCTTAGAGGAGGCCAGGCTGGCTTAGTGCCCTGTAGGCCTGTGGCCCTGCAGAGCCTCTGACAGTAAAGTTTTGCTCCAGCCACTTCTGTCTCCCTCTTAGGGGCTTGGCTTTGGGGACCCTCATTACATGTTGGGATTCTAGACTTGCCCAGTAGTTCTGACCTCCAGGCTCAAGCCCAGCCCCCCCAGTCTGCCCATGCTAGAAATGCCAGGTGCACCCGAATCGTTTGCTCCTTCATTGCCATGTGAGGGGTGTGACGGAAGAGTTTGTCCACTGAAGCTCCAGGAGCAGTCTGAGAGCTTCCAGTTAGATTCATAGCCAAGTCCTTCCCATCCTGTGGGATTGGGACTGTCTGACCCAATGAGGTCCCAGCAAAATCCAGTGAGTTTGGGGCATGGTTGGGTCTAATGAGATTGAAAGGTCTATAGCCGAGGAGACTGGGGTGGGAAGTTTCCTCATCCAAGCAGGGTGGAGACTCGTCCTGTCCAATTGGAGAGAAGCTGGGCAGTCTCGTCCATTCTGGGCCCCCGGGTGTGCCAGGACGCAACCTTGTCCAAGTCAGTCACATGAGGCTGCAGCGTGCTGGGTGCAGCGCTCCCTGCAGGCGCAGGGCCGGGTGCGCAGGGCGAGCCCGCACCAGAGCGCAGCGCAGCAGCTCGCGAAAAAGACGCAGCACGTGCCAGTTGTACTTGGCCGAGCACTCGAGGTAGCCGCAGCGCCAGCCCCTGCGCACCAGGGTGGCCAGCGCTCGCCGTGGCCCAAAGCGCAGCCGCTGCCGGTCCCGCTTGTTGCCTACCACGAGGATGGGAGCCTCAGGTGCACCAGCTGGCCTAGGGGCAGGATGAGAGCCAGACGCAGTGCTGAGGACCCCACAGCTGGAGAATGTCCCCAGTGGGTATACACATGGCAGGAACATCCTCTCCCGCAGCCAGAGACCCCCAGCAAACACCAGGCCCATGAGGGCCAAAGACGGCACATGGCCAGGGACCACTGGCAGACAAAGGACTTGTCTGGACCACCTGAGACCCCCGCCCATGACAACAGGAGACCCCTCTCACCCATCACAGGAAAAGGCCCGGTCAGACCAGCAAAAGCCCCCTTTCTCCCACCCCTCCGGCCGAACCCCACCTGGTCTCAGCGATGCGCTGCCGCAGTGCCTTCACATAGTCAAAGCTGTCAGGGCTGCAGATGTCATAGACGAGCACGAAGGCGTCCGTGTCCTGTAAGCTCCAGCCCTTAGGGTCTGGCCCCTCCTGGGGATGGGAGGCCAAGGTTTGCAGCGACCTTCGCGCTAAGCCCATAGCTCGTCCTCAGGCCTTGGCCGCCCTCATCCCCACATCCCCAACTATGCATCTCCCCCTCTCCCCCGCAACACACCCAACCAAGCTTTTGGGCCTACCGTCCTCATGGTAAAAATTTCCCAACTGTGCCTAGAACCTGGCAGCCACCAGCCCTGTCCTTCCCCTCTATCTCCTCTCCACCTCCCACCGGAGGCTGTGCTATCTGTCCACCCCCATTTTCCCCTTCCTTCTTCAAGCTTTCCACAAACTCAACTTGGGTCAGGTCATTCCCCGGCTCAGATGCCCTCATTCCCTCTGCTGCCGCCAAGACCAATTCCAAAGCTTTCAGCTGAGCCCGTGTCCCTGCTGGCCTTGCACCCCACGAATGGTCCTGCAGCCATATGCATTTAGGCCTCCCCCACCTCAGCACGTGATGTTCTTTTCATCTGGAAGGCTCTTGCCACCTCTTTTAATCAAAATTTCACTCATCCATTCCAGATGAGCCCAAATGTCACCCCCTCCATGAAGCCCTACTTAATCCTGCCTCCTCTTTCTTCCTCACCTCTGAGAGGCGGAGGACTGAGCCCCAAGGACTTAAAGTTTGTTCTGGACTTTGCACAAATTACTAAACAAGTCTTTGCTCCAGGTCACAGGAGTAAGGGAGCAGGGTGAGAATGAGCCCCCCCTAGAAACTTCACCCCTGTGCCTGGCCCCAATCCCTCCCACTGCAGCTCTGCTCAGCACCTGAGACAACTCTCCCCGGGTGCTGCCACTTACTGATCCAGACCCACCAGCAAATACAAGCAAAGACAGAGGCACCCCTGAGAATGAGAAAAAGCCACTTTGCAACATCTCCGGGCCCCAGGCCTAGGCCTGGGGTGCCCCTTGACTGGTGGGGAGGGGTGAGAATTACCTTCACCAGGAAGAAACCCCTGCACCCATCCATCCTTCAATCCCTGATCTCGGCCAAAGGCCCAGGGGCCGTTCACTTGGACATGCATGCGTGCACTGAGTACACACACCCCCCCATGCTGTTAAACGTCCCAGCCCTCCCCTTGAGCCGCTACCTCGGGGCCGTTTGGGCTTGGACCCGGGCCAGCGCCGTCGCCGTCACGGATGCTCAGGTCATAGACGGCGCCGTCGAGCAGCACCGCGGGCCGGTATAGGTGCGGCCGGTCCGTGGGCCGGTGGCACTCGGGGTAGTCGCCAAACAGGAACTGGCGGATGATGGCCGTCTTGCCCACACCTGGGGCGCCCAGCACGGCCACCCGCAGGCTGCCCCCCATGGCCGGCCCGCGCTGCTGCGTCCGGCTCCCGGGAGCCTCATGGGCCGGCGCAACGCCGTGCGCCCCCGGTCGTGCGCCCCAAGCGCCCTACCCCGTGCGCCCTGGCCCCGCCGCACTCCTTGTCGCCCCCAGGAGCATCCAGAGGCCAGAGCGGCCAGGCCCGAGGTCGGAGCCGGCGGTGGGAGGGCAGACAGACCGCGGAGCGAGCCGACGGTGGACGCACGAGCAGCTCCCGCGGGTGCTGAAGCCCGGGAGGGCGCAGACCGGCGCCGCACGCAGACACCGCCTCCGCCCCGCGGCGCGAAGGGAGGCGCCGCCGGCAGCGCGGGGCACCGAGGTCCGACCTCCTCGCAGCGCGGGTCCTGCAGCGGAGGGGAGCGAGGCTGCGCTGCCTCTTGGAGCCTTAGTCCCTCGGTCCTCCCCTCGCTCCGGCACCCTGAATCGCCGCCGCAGCCGGCGGCGCGAGCGAGCGGAACCTCTGGGAGGTGGCGATGAGGTAACCGCCCGTCCGCCCCTCCTACCTGCTCCCCCGCCCCGGGACGCCGTTCCTGGGAAGGGTCGCTGGAAGGTGACCGGGGGCAGGCATCCCGGGGAGGGTCTTCTCCCCCTCGGTGCACCGCGCTTCTCTCACCCCCTCCAAAATAGAAGTCCTTGCCCGCCCACGGCTGCTCCTCCAAACCCCGCTCCCTTCAGCTGGCTCCTGACAAACCCAGGCCGGCAGGAGTCAAGCTGCCGGGGGTCGGGTCCCGCCTCAGCTGTGTGACCTTGGGCGAGTCACCGCACTGCGCTGGGTCTCCGCTCGGTGTCCTGAGAATCTACTATGGTCAGGCCCTTTACTGAGCTAATACCTACGTGATGCTAGAATCTACACCCGAAACCTGGTATCTCAGTTTAAGAGATGAGGAAACTGAGGCTGGAGAGGGGTATCTCCAACGTTAGACAGGCAGTGGGTGCCCCACCCACCTTATGGCCTCCGCTGAGGCCCATCCCACCTTCCTCCTGCTCACGGGGGTAAATGACTACCAAACTATATTCCAAATGGCTGTCATGGCTGTGGGGGGTGGGGGGTGGGGGCAGAGGAGGCTGAGCCTAGCACACCTGGACAAAGCAGGAACGCCCCAAATCCCTGTCCCAAGAAGGCTAGGGGTGAACAAATATAGAAAAATCTGGAAGTCAGCATCACCCCAAACCCAACCCAACCAAAACCCAACCCAACCCAACCTCAAACCATTGCTGTCAGACTTACAGTGACCCTATAGGACAGAGTAGAACTGCCCCAATAGTGTTTCCAAGGAGCAGCTGGTAGATTCTGCAGATCTTTTGGTTAGCAGCTGTAGCTCTTAATCACTGCACCACCAGGGCTCCCAGCACCACCTGGGGCACTGCTAAGACCAACTTTTCTTCCCAGCTCTCCACCCGTAGCTTCCTCAAAGCTGTGCAGCCCCAAATCAGACTCCCAGAGCCCACATCCCCCTCCCTGAAGCTGGTAGGGAAGCTCCTTTCCCATCAAAGCTTGGAAAGTCTGGGTTTGCCCAGTGCCCCATCCTCAGCTGGCTGTCCCCCTGACAGTGGGAGGCTCCCACGTCCCTGACCTCTGCATGGCGCTGCCCAGGGGCCCCATGAAATGCAAGGCCATCTCTATATTTCTGCACGGACAAAGGATTTCATTTATTCATCTCTTCAACAAATATTCCCAATCTTATAGCTTGCCGGGATGCTGAGATGGATTAAAAAAAAAAAAAAAATCTGTCCTCAGGAGGAAAGATTCTAGAACACATGGGATGCAGGAACTGTAAAAGCACAGGCAACATGCCCACCCCAGCCTGAGGGGAGCGAAGGAGAGGGTGTGGGAGGAAGAGCTAAACCATGGGAGGGGTATGCATCCTCCAGGGAGCAATGACAACCAGAAGGTGATTCTCTTGAGTACGGGGGTGTTTTCATCCTCCAGTGCTGGGTCAGGACTTGGTTGGCTTTCACTCTTCTCCTCAGGTCGCTAGAGAGCTCTGAGCCAGATTGTGGCCACCTCAGGTGCTCCAGGTCTTCAGGCCCAGAGTGTGGGGCCCCCTGGCTTCATCTTCCTTTCCTGCCCTGATACGCTTTCAGCCGGTTTCCCCTCTCATTTTTTAATTTTTCAGGCTCTAGGTTCTGCGAGCTGCCTCAATTCCTTCAGGGAAAGAAATCCCTTCCCTCTTGGCATTCCACAGGGTGTGGGGCTGAGTTGAGGGTGGTCTTCCACAGGGCCACTTGGCGGCGCCCACTCCCCGGCCTGGAGCACCTCTCTTCTTGCTGCCAGGGGAGCACTACTAAGCCTTAGGAGCCAGCCCTGGGAGCTCTGTCTGGAAACGCTTCCCTGCTTCAATCTCAGGCAGAGTCAGTTGGCTCCTCCTCCCTCCTTTTGGGCTGCGCTTTGGGTGTAGTGGTTAAGTGCTACGACTGCTAACCAAGAAGTTTGACGGTTCAAATCCACCAGGCGCTCCTTGGAAACCCTATGGGGCAGTTTTACTCTGTCCTATAGGGTTGCTATGAATCGGAATCGCCTCTACGGCAATGGGTTTTTGGTTTTGGAATTGCAAACAGGACGGTGTGTGAGGCATCCCTGGGCCCCAGTGGGGGCTCTCAGTGTGTGTTTGTGGTATGATGGAGGCCATGGTGGACAGAGGGTTTCCTATGGTTCCTACCAAGCCCTGCAGACTCCACAGGGTGACACATTCCCCTAGGAAGCCCTCCCAGCAGTGTCATCAGCTGCTGCTCCCATTTACCAAGGACCAGGGCATGCCAAGCCCTGACCTGGAGGTGCACATTCACTGAGCCCCCAGGCCCCTCCAGTGTAGGTACAAGAGCTGTGCCTCTTTTATGGGTGAGGCCATTGACTCTCAGAGGGAGGCAATGATTTGCCTGATTGTCCAGCAGGAAAGCAGCAGCCTGGGGACTGGAACCCAGGACCATAGGGCTCCTGAGCCTGACCCTTCTGAGAAGCTCAACTTTATCTGGGCCCAGGAGCCCAGGGGGGCTTCAGGAGGTGGTGAGCAGGAGCCTGAGGCCTTGTGGAAAGGGACTTGGGGAGAGCCCTGTCACCCATGGGGCTGAGCTGAGCTGTGTTCAGGAGCTCACAGCCCATCTATGGCAGGATTGGGCAGCCCTGTGGCCAGGTGTCCCAAAGACCAGCAAGCTGGAGGGTTTGGGTTGCCTGTCTGCCTGGGGGGTCCCCTTACTTTTTCCCCAAGGTGAGGCTGCTGGGCTGCTGTCTGCTGTGCCACCCTAATCCCCAGGACCCCCTGACCCTCCTCACCTGAAGTGCTGGACAGGATCATTCAAGTGTCCACACATCTGCTCCTTCGGCAGATGGGACCCGGGACCAAGCCAGACAGTGCCTGCCCTCCATGTCCTGTGAGGGAGACAGACATGCAGCCAGGCACAGACAGATGGAGACAGATGCTCTGGGGTAGTTCAGGCTTAGGGGACTGAGGAGACCCAGGGGAGGTACTATGTGGCCCAGAAGAGGGTGAAGCTCGGGATGGGGGCTCAGGAGGGCCTGATGACACATCTAAACGGAGCCCTGAGGATTAAGTCACAGAGAGTGGGGTGGGCTGGGAGCTGTTGAGAGAACCTGGGGCAGGTGGAGAATTCTGCTCCCCTTAGTTCACTGCGAGCCCCCACAAGCCAGCAGCTGGGCATTCTCCCCACCACCTGACCTTTGTCCACATGACTTCTTCCCAGCTCGTCTGACTCTAGTGCTTCCCTTGGGTCAAGTGCCCTGGACTGCATCCAGCTCCCAGGAGAGGGAGGTTTCTCAGGTTCAGGCCACCTCCGACCCAGCGGACTTGGGCTGTAGTAATCATGATTAACACCTCCCCTTGCTTGCGGCTGGTTAGCCTCCTGAAGGCTGGGCTGGGTCTTATAATCATCAGGACACAAGGAGGCAGCACAGGCAAGGGCTTCCCAGTGGCACGAGGCTTCTGAAGTGAGACATCGTGGTTTGAAACCTACTGCTGCAGCTTCCTCCCAGAGCTGTGCCATCTGTGTAAGTTACTTCAACTCTCTGAGCCTTAGTTTCCTTCTCTGACCCTTACTAGGGTCAGACGTCATGGAGTTGTTATGGGATAAAATGATAGACGATACAAAGAGAAAATCAAGACAATTTAGTAGGATTGGAGGGATAAAATTTGTATATATAAAACAATTCCCTTTTTATATATAAATATCTACCAGTTACAAGATATAATGGAGGATATGTTCATATGGAGTCCCTGGTTTGTGCAAACGGGTATGTGCTTGGTTACTAACTGAAAAGTTGGTGGTTTGAATCCACCCAGAGTCACCTTGGAAGAAATTCCTGGAGGTCTTCCAAAAGGTTACAACCATTGAAAACCCTATGACGTGAAGCTGTACTTTGGAACACATGAGGTTGCTGTGAATCAGAATCAACTTGAGGGCAACTGGTTTATGTATGTATATGTGGGTAAATATGGGGCTCTGTCCACTGAGAGGGCCTAGCAGAAATGACACTCCAGTAGCAACAAGCACACCCAGCACCTAGATTTTGGTTTCTAATACCACTCTCCAATAAAAGGGCAAATGGCTGATTGCAGGTTTGGAGCAGGAAAACACCAAATGAGCCTGGAGCATCTGAGACTGCCAGAAAGTAAGGAAGTGCTCAAAACACAAAAGGATAGGGGCATGTCAAAGGGACACAGGAGCCAACCTGAAAGAACTCCCAATGGCCAAAGCTGGAACAATTTGAACAACAAAATGAATAACACAGTATTGGATTAAACCCAAAGTATAAAATAAATACCCTTCAGGCCATACTAATATGCATGATTGCATAAATAAACAAATGTGGGAGAAGAAACAAATCTTCCTTACTGAAGAGTTCCAAGTAATTTATGTAAGTACTCCCCCCCCGTTTCCCTAGTGCAGGCTTCACTTAGTGACTTGCTTCTAAAGACTAGAGTATGGAAAGGGGAAAAAGTCACTCACGGTAGAGAAGCCTGGAAACACTACCCTGGCCAGGTGATCCAGGCTAACGTGAGTAATAAGTCATGTTGGTAGGATGTGACCCTGATCTGATGTGATGAGATGGGCCCATCTGTGGTCCTCTGTGGTATTCTACCATACAACTCCAGTCTAACCCTGAGAAAAACATCAGACAATCCGAGTTGAAGGACATTATACAAAATACCTGACTAGTACTCCTCAAAACTGTCAAGGTCATGAAAAACAAGGAAAGTCTGAGAAACTGTCACAACCAAGAGGAGACTAAGGAGACGTGGTAACTACATGTAATGTGGTGTCCCAGAGGGAGAACAAGGCCGTTAATGGGAAAACTGGTGAAACCTGAATAAAGTCTGGAGTTTAGATTTTTCTTTTAAATTACATATTATAATGCAAGCAACACTCAGCGGCAGATGATTGAAACTGTCTGACACAATTTGCGCTTGCTATAGCAAGAAAATCTAAACTATTCTGGAGTCCTCTCCTCAGTGAGACAAGCTGTTATATAGACTTAAATAGTTTAAAAAATTATATATTATATAACTTATTTATTTTATAAAATTTGGAGCGTATGGAAAAGATTCCATTTACAAAAGGAACAAAAAGATGGAAAATACCCAAGAATACATGTGGGAATAAACATGCATGCAAGAACTTTTAAATCAAGAAAATTTAAAATATTACAAAGAGACACTAAACAAGGTATGAATCAGTGGGAAGGTATCTACTCCTGTACTTGGATATAAAGATCAGTATTACAAGAGTGTCAAATTCTTTATAAATTAATATAAATGTTTGATGTGATCCAAATAAAAATACCATCCATTTTTTTCTAAAACAAGCTAGTTCTAAAGTTAAAATTGGAAAAAGAGGGTACTATAAATTATCTCCTCAAGGTAGAGTCAACCATAGTGATGTGGATGGAGTCAAGCTTTTGGGACTTTCATTTGCTAATGTGGCAGGACTCAAAATGTGAAGAAACAGCTGAAAACATCCATTAATAATAGGAATATGGAACGTACGAAGTACGAATCTAGGAAAATTGGAAATTGTCAAAAACTAAATGGAATGCATAAACATGGATATCCTAGGCATTAATACAAACAAGCAAAAAACCCATTGCCATCGAGTTGATTATGACTCATAGCGGCCCTACAGGACAGAGTAGAACTGCCCCATACAGTTTCCAAGGAGTGGCTGGTGGATTTGAACTGCTGACCTTTTGGTTAGCAGCCAAGCTCTTAACACATTAGTGAGCTGAAACAGACTGGTATTGGCCATTTTGGTTTTTTTAAAATTTTTTTATTATACTTTAGATGAAGGCTTATAGAATAAACAGTGTCTCATTAAACAGTCAGTACACATATTGTTTTATGACACTGGTTAACAACCCCACGACATGTCAACACTCTCCCTTCTCGACCTTGAGGACCTTTTTTTTGGTGAAAATATACATAGCCAAAGTTACGCCGTTTTGAAAGTTTCTACATGTACAATTCAGTGACATTGATTACATTCTTCCAGTTGTGCTGCTATTCTCACTATCCTTTTCGAAATTATTCCATCAGCATTAACTTCAACTCACTGTCCCCTAGGCTTCCCATCAAACCTTTTGAGTTGCTGTTGTCAATGTGATCTCACATAGATAATGCTTTTTTTTTTTTTGTATCTTAAATGAAAGTTTGCAGAACAAATAGTTTCTCATGAAACAGTACACACACTGCCCTATGACAATGGATAACAACCCCATGACATGTCAACACTGTCCCTTCTCAGCCTTGGGTTCCCTATCACCAGCTTTCCTGTCCCCTCCTGCCTTCTAGTCCTTGTCCCTGGACTGTTGTGCCTCATTAGTCCTGTTTTGTTTTATGAGGCTGTCCAAACCCGGCTGAACAGTGAACTTCGGGAGGGGCTTCACCACTGGGCTATAAGGGTGTCCGGGGGCCATACTCTCGGGGTTTCTCCAGTCTGTCAGGCCAGTAAATCTGGTCTTTTTTCGTGAGTTAGAATTCTGTTCTACGTCCTTTTCCAGCTCTGTCCAGACCCCTGTATTGTGATCCCAGTCAGAGCAGTCAGTGGTGGTAGCTGGGCACCATCTAGCTGTACTGGACTCAGTCTGGTGGAAGCCGTGGTAGCTGTGGTCCATTAGTCCTTTGGACTAATCTTTTCCTTGTATCTTGTTGTCTTCCTTCTCCCTTGCTCCCAAAGGGGTGAGACCAACGGAGTATCTTAGATGGCTGCTCACAGGCTTTTAAGACCCCAGACATTACTCACCAAGGTAAAATATAGAACACTGTCTTTATAAACTGTTATGCCAATTGAGCTAGATGTTCCCCGAGACCATGGTCCCCATAGCCCTCTGCCCAGCAATTCAGTCCCTCAAGGAGTTTTTGGATGTGTCTATGGAGCTTCCATGACCTTTCCTTGTACAAATTGTGCTGGCTTCCCCAGTATTGTGTACTGTCTTATCCTTCGCCAAAGTTACCACTTACCTATTTAGTTCCCCCCCACTCCTCCCATCCCTCGTAACCAACAAAGACTGTTTCTTTTTGTGTGTAAACTTTTACATGAGTTATACAGTAGAGGTCTCATACAGTATTTGTCCTTTTGTGATTAACTTATTTCACTCAGCATAATGTCCTCCAGTTTTGTTCCTCTTACTCTCCTGTGCTGAGTTCCTTTTGTTTGTGGATTTTTTTCCATTTCTTTTGTTTTTGTAGGTTTTGTTTTTACTGAGACTTTGTTTTTTTTCTTTATTTTGATGAGTAGGTTTGTTAACTTTCTTTGTGGTCACCGTGAAATTTACCCTGATCTTCCTAGATTTGAACCAGTCTATTATTACTTGGTATGGCTTGACTTCCTCTCCATTAGAAAGTTCTATATCTACACCATTTATTCCCTCTTTTATTGTTCCGATGCTGTTGTCATTTACAGATTAACCTCTCTGGTTCCCTTTTGTAGTTCTTTTGGTTTTGCACAGTCCTTAAGAGTTCATTTCCTAGGTTGGTATCTGGCTAGTACAATCTTTTGTCCTATATTCAGCCTGTGGTCTGATATTGTTTGTTCTCAGATTGAAGGACTTCCTTTAATAAATCTTGTAAGTTTGGTTTGGTTTTTACATAGTCCCTTAAGTTCTGTTTATCTGGAAATGACTTAATTTCACCATCATATTTGAACAAGAGTTTTGCAGGATATATTATTCTTGGCTGGCAATTTTTTTCTTTCAAGGTTTTATATATGTCATCCCATTGCCTTCTTGCCTGCATGGTTTC
>NW_004444126.1:159980-183174 GCF_000243295.1 Trichechus manatus latirostris | reverse complement strand
CTCTCCTCGCTCTCCGTTCTCTGTCAGTTTTCTCACTCCATTTGGTGCTTGGCTGAGTTCTTTATCTCTTCATTTGATGTTTTAGGGTTTCAGGATTGCTGTTTTCTCTGTTTGGCTTAGATTTTTGGATCTTTGCTGTGGAGGGAGGGCATGGTGCTTCTGCCTAGAGCGCCATGTTGCCGGAAGTCAGTATTGGCCATTTTGAATCGGACAATCATATGGTCTACTATGCTGGGAATGACAAATTGAAGAGGAATGGTGTTGCATTCATCGTCAAAAAAGAACATTACAAGATGTATCCTGAAATACAATGCTGTCAGTGATAGGATAATATCCATATGCCTACAAGGAAAACCAGTTTATACGATTATCATTCAAATTTACACACCAACCACTAAGGCCAAACATGAAGAAATTGAAGATTTTTACCAACTTCTGCAGTCTGAAATTATCAAACGTGCAATGAAGATGCATTGATAATTACTGGCAATTGGAATGCGAAAGTTGGAATCAAAGAAGGTCAGTAGTTGGAAAATTTGGCCTTGGTGATAGAAACGATGCTGGAGACCACATGATAGTATTTGCAAGACCAACCTTTTCATTGCAAAAACCTTTTTTTAACAACATAAACGGCAACTATACATGGGACCTCTTGCCGGATGGAATACACAGAAATCAAATTGACTACATCTGTAGAAAGACGATGGAAAAGCTCAATATCATCGGTCAGAACAAGGCCAGGGGCCGACTGTGGAACAGACTTTCAATTGCTCATATGCAAGGTCAAGTCAAAGTTGAAGAAAATTAGAGCAAGTCCACGAGACCCAAAGTATGACCCTGAGTATATCCTGCCTGAATTTAGAGACCGTCTCAAGAATAGATTGGATGCATTGAACACAAATGACCAAAGAGCAGACAAGTTGTGGAATGACATCAAGGACATTATACATGAAGAAAGCAAGAGGTCATCAAAAAGACAGAAAAGACCAAAATTGATGTCAGAAAAGACTCTGAAAGTTGCTCTTGAACATAGAGTAGCTAAAGCAAAAGGAAGAAATGATGACGTAAAAGAGCTGAACAGAACATTTCAAAGGGCGCCTCGAGAAGACAAAGTAAAGTATTATAATGAAATGTGCAAAGACCTGGAGACAGAAAGCCAAAAGGGAAGAACACGCTCAGCATTTCTCAAGATGAAAGAACTGAAGAAAAAATTCAAGCCTCGAGTTGCAATGTTGAAGGATTCTATGGGGAAAATATTAAATGCCGCAGGAAGCATCAAAAGAAGATGGAAGGAATACACAGAGTCACTGTACCAGAAAGAATTGGTTGATGTTCAACCATTTCAAGAGGTAGCATAGGATCAAGAACTGATGGTACTGAAGGAAGAGGTCGAAGCTGCACTGCAGGCATCAGCAAAAACGAGCCTCCAGGAATTGTAGGAATATCAGTTGAGATGTTTCAACAAACGGATGCAGCACTGGAGGTGCTCACTTGTCTATGCCAAGAAATTTGGAAGATGGCTACCTGGCCAACCAACTGGAAGAGATCCGTATTTGTACTCATTCCAAAGAAAGGTGATCCAACAGAATGCAGAAATTATTGAACAATATCTTCAATATCACACACAAGTAAAATTTTGCTACAGATCATTCAAAAGCAGTTGCAGCAGTACATTGACAAGAAAACTGCTAGAAATTCTAGCTAGATTCAGAAGAGTGCATGGAACAAGGTATATCATTGCTGATGTCAGATGGATATTGGCTGAAATCAGAGAATACCAGAAAGGTGTTTACCTGTGTTTTATTGACTATGCAAAGGCATTCAACAATGTGGATCATAACAAATTATGAATAACATTGCAAAGAATGGGAATTCCGGAAAACTTAATTGTGCTCATGAGGAACCTGTACATAGACCAACAGGCAGTTGTTTGAACAGAACAAGGGGATACTGTGTGGTTTAAAGTCAAGAAAGGTGTGCATCAGGGTTATATCCTTTCACCATTATTATTCAATCTGTATGCAAATAATTCTAGAAGGTGGGATATATGAAGAAGAACGCAGCATCAGGATTGCAGGAAGACTCATTAACAACCTACAATATGCAGATAACACAACCTTGCTTGCTGAAAGTGAAGAGGATTTGAAGCACTTACTGATGAAGATCAAAGACCACCTTCAGTACAGTCTTCAGTATGGATCACACCTCAACATAAAGAAAATAAAATCCTCACACTGGACCAATAAGCAACATCATGATAAATAGAGAAAAGATTGAAGTTGTCAAGGATTTCATTTTACTTGGATTCACAATCAACGCCCATGGAAACAGCAGTCAAGAAATCAAACAATGCATTGCATTGGGCGAATCTGCTGCAAAAGACCTCTTTAAAGTGTCAAAAAGCAAAGATGTTACTTTAAGGACTAAGGTGCGCCTGACCGAAGCCTGGTGTTTTCAATTGCCTCATATGCATGTGAAAGCTGGACAATGAATAAGGAAGACAAAAGAAGAACTGATGCCTTTGAAAATTATGGTGTTGGCGAAGGATATTGAATATACAATGGACTGCCAGAAGAACGAACAAATCTGTCTTGGAAGAAGTACAGCCAGAATGTTCCTTAGAATCAAGAATGGTGAGACTTCCTCTCACGTACTTTGGACATGTTATCAGGAAGGACCAGTCCCTGGAGAAGGACATCATGCTTGGTAAAGTAGAGGGTCAGAGAAGAGGAAGACCCTCAGTGAGATGGATTGACACAGTGGTTGCAACAATGGGCTCAAGCATATCAATGATTTTGAGGACTGTGCAGGACCAGGCAGTGTTTCACTCTATTGTACACAGGGTCACTGTAAGTCAGAACCAACTCAATGGCACCTAACAGCATAACAACATAAATTACCAAAATTATAAAATATCAAAAGGTACAATACTTTTTTAAAAAGGTAGTGGTCAGCGAATATTCAAATTCCCTTGTACAGAAGAGTCCAAAATTACACCTAAATATATGATTAAAGTGGCATTTCAAATTTGTGGGAGAAAAGATGAATTATTCAATAAATGGCGTTTAAGCAACTGGGTAACCATCTGGAGAAAAGAGAATGTTGGATTCCTACCTCATTCCTAACACTAGAATAAAGCCCAGATGGATCAGAATTGCAACGCAAAAAATAAGATACAAGTACCAGGAAGAAAAGATGAAAACAAAGCTATATAAAAAACAATTCCAGCATGAAAGAGTAAAAAGCATAACAAAATGGGAAAAATTAATGACAAACCCATAAGAAAAAGACCAAATAGAAAAATTGGCAAAGAATACGAAGACAGCTCACAGTAAACGACGTGCAAATGGCTCAAAAACATACGAGAAGAGGAAAACAATCTGGCAGGTCCTCAAGTTAAACATAGAATTACCATATGACTCAGCAGTTCTACTCCTAGGTATATATCCAATAGACTTGAAAGCAGGGACTCAAACAGGTACTTATATACCAATGTTCAATGCAGCTTTATTCACAGTAGGCAAAAGGTGAAAACAGTCCCAGAGTCCATCAACAGCTGAATGGATAAACAAAATTTGATATAACCATAAAATGGAATATTATTCAGCCATAAAGAGAAATAATGTCCTGATACATGCTATGACGTGGATGAACCTTGAAAACGTGCTAAGTGAAATAAGTCAGACACAAAAGGACAAATATTGTATGATCCCTTTTACATGAAATATCTAGAATAGGCAAATGCATAGAAGTAGATTAGCGGTTACCAGGGGCTCAGAGATGGAGAAATGGGGGTTATTGCTTAAGGGGTGCTGTGTTTCTGTTTGGGGTATGGGTGTTAAAAAACTGTTAGAAATAGATAATGGTAGTGGTTACACAACATGGTGAATGTAATTAATGTCACTGAATTGTCCACTTAAAAATGGTTAAAATGATACATTTTTTTGTGATATATATTTTACCACAATAAAATTAAAACATATGAAGAGACTCACATTTAAAAGCACAATAAATTGTCATTTTTCACCCATTAGTTTGGCAAATATCAAGAAGTCCGATAATACTCTGAGTTTAGGGTGATTCACTCTAAGCTGGAATCGACTCCATGGATTTTTGGGTAAACATGGGTCTCACCGATTGCTGGTGGCAGTGTAAACTGGAGGACATTGCAGCAAAGGCTATTAAAATTACAAATTCACCTACCTTTGATCCAGCAATGTAGTCTCAGGAATTTATCTACGTGTCAAAGTGATAAACAGTAACACCTGTACTAGCAAAACCTTAGAACCAATTGTACATTGCTAGGGATGCATTAATGATGGTACTTCCTTTAAGTAGAATACCACACAGCTGTTAAAAAAACAGTGCGAGGATGCTCTCTATAATGGACAGATAATGGAAAAACACCCAAACTGTAAGTATGGTGCAGAATCACGTGTATTTCATGCATTCATTTGTAAGTAGGGGAGAAAACACTATCAGACATAAGTGAGTCTTTTTGGAAAGTTACATTGGTTCCCTTTGGGGAGAGGAAGGAGGGAAAGAGTAGACATTTTTCACTTCTACCCTTTTTTGCCTTTTGGGTGTTGAACCATGTGAACATCTTACTTTCTAAAACAAGAAATCAAATCTAAAATGTAAAATGCTTATACCCTTGGACCCAGCAATTCTGGGGTTAGATACTCCATTTGTGCCCGTGAGCAAGAATGGATGCAGGAGGATACGCACTGCAGCATGGCCTGGATTCCCACAAGGTGCTAACAGGAGCGTGGTAGCAGTGGATAATCCAAAGAATACTGAGGTGGGTCTATATGTATCGATATGGAAAGATCTCCAGAAATGACTGTTAGCTAAGAAAAGAAAAGTGCTAGGTATATACTCAAAAGTATTGAAAACAGGGACTCATACCTGTATACTAATGTTCATTGCAGCACTATTCACAATAGCCAGGTGGAAACAACCTAAACGTCCATCAACAGGTGAATGAACAAAATGGAATGTTATTCAGCCATAACGAGAAATAAAGTCCCGATACAATGGATGCTATGAAATGGATGAACCTTGAAAACGTTATGCTAAGTGAAAGATGCTAGACACAAAAGGGCAAATATTGTTATGATCCCACTTATACGAAATATCTAGGATAGGCAAATGTGTAGAGACCAAAGTTTATTAGTGGTAACCAGGGTAGGGAGGGAGTAGGAAAGGGGGATTTACTGCTTAAAGAGGATTGGGTATGCTAAGGGTGATGGAAAAATTTGGAAATGGACAGAGATGATGGTTGCACAACATGATTAACATAATTAGGGTCACTGAATTGTACATGTAAAAAATGTTGAAATGGCAACTGTTTCATTACATATATTTTTAACACAATTTAAAAAAAAAAAGGGGGGCGAGGCAGCTGCCCAAGCTGCAGGATGTCGAGGCCCTGAGACGTGGGAGGCCTGTGCCCATCAGAACAAGGGCGTGCCTTGGGGAGGGTGAGAGGTGGCATTGGTGGCCCCTCAGAGACACTAAGGGAGGCGGCACAGAGGAGTTGGACACCAGTCTGATATCCCCGAAAGCACTTCTCTTGAAGGCCTGGGCCCAAATGGCACCGGGTGTGCGTTTCTCAATTCAGTGTGGCAAGGCTCCACACTCCCACACCTGCAGTGCCCCAGGCTTGAGAAACTGGCAGTGTGAAGGCCCTCTGCCTGCCTCAGTTTCTCCCTGTGTCAACGGGGCCTCTGCGGTGTATGCTGGGTCCCACCATGCCAGGTGCTGTGTGGGGGCAAGGCCCCACCCATGATCACCTGAGGCATCAGCTTGAATGAGGAAGGGAACCCAAGGAGATGTCTTAAGGATGGTCCAAGGCCATCCTTCCAAAAGGGCCAGCCTACCTTTTCTCCCAGGTCCCTCCCGCACCCCAAGTGGTTTCTCCTGGGCCTCAATTTCCCCATCATTACTCAAGAGGGGGAGTTATGCTACACTTCAATTCTCCTGCCCTTGGGGGCAGAGGGAGGGGGGTGGGCAGTGGTTCTGTGGGGCCCCCTGGGTGACTGAGTTGGCAGGCTGTGGGACAGTGCCCCCAGCAGCTGCTCCCCAGGCAGTGCACTCACAAGGGATCAGAGGCAGTGACAGGGCAGGCCAGGGTGGATGAGTCCCCTCATCCAGGGCTCAGAGCTCTGCTCCTCCAGTTCACAGCCGGCCGGCCGGGCACTCCAGCTGTGTGCGATGAGCCTTCCGAGCCCGGAGACTTTCAGATGAGGTGAGAACCGAGGCTGTGCCATCAAGGGCCTTGGTTGGCTCTGGATTCGGTGGTCCCCAGGCAGCATGGTGACACCCCCAGGGTCAGTGCCCTTGCCACTGCCAGCTTCTGTGGGAGGGTGGCAGGATCTGGAGGGGTGCAGGATGCCAAGTGCCGACACAGCACAAGGGCATGGCTGGGGCAAAACAGGGCATGGGGGTACCCGGGCTGCACCTTCCTCAGAAGCAGGCTGAAGGTCTCTCAGGTCGAAGGAGGTATTGACACGCTATGGGCAGTTCTGCCACACAGACCTACCCCGGGTCTGGCTATCTTCCCCTGGTAACGTGGTCAGAGCCAGGTCTGGGACCACATGGGTTGTCCTTGGTGGTGGCTGTCAGCTTAGTACCCTGCAGACAGTGGCTGTTGCCAGGTGGGGAACAGCCTGCCCTGCCAGACCTGGCACTCAGTCACTGGAAGAAGGGCTGGCACAGCCTGTCCACTGCTCTTTCTTAGCTGTCTCTGATCAGAACCCCTCCCAGGCTCCAAGCCTCTAGACGGCAGGGAGCTGGGGAAGCCAAAATGGGAACCTGGGTCCTCATAGCCAGCATCACAAGATGAGATGGTGTCAGCTGGGGTGGGAAGAGTTGGGATCGGTGGCAGGAGAGGTGCCAAGGAGCCCAACAGTCTCAGGAGTCAGTTTCCAAGGATAGGATGGAGGGCATGCTCTCCTCAGAATGCTGGGGAGGAGCTGGGGCTCAAGGCCTTGACCCTGAGGCAGAGCAGCTCTGGATGCTGCCCAAAGGAGCCTCAGGACCTGACACACTGGCCAGGGACACACTTGTCGCCATCATTTTTATTCACTTTCTCTTTTTGAAAATGAAAGTAAACATACAATATATAGTCTCTTTATATATATTAGATCTAGTGACTGCAGGGGTCAGAAACCATCCCAATCACTCAGAGGCAATCCCATTCAGTTCTCCAATTCTGACAGTTGGTGGAGAGGAAAAAAGTGTCCGTGACTGCCAAAAGCAGAATCTTTATTATTAAACAGCAGTAACAGGAAAACCTAATGCTCTGTCAGACACAACTGAAACTGGGAGGCCAGGAAGAGGGGAGCAGACACTAAAGAGAAACCCCAAAACAAACTCCAAACAGGAAGCACACCTTTTTGCCCCAGTCCCTCTGGCCCTGTCTTGGCTCCACGAGCCCTGGACTCTGCTAGAGGGGACATTGAGGAATGCATGGTAGGCAGTGACCGTCCTCAGGGGTGGGGGTCGGACAGTGCAGCTGCCTGGGGAGCAGGAGTCCCAGGTCAGGGGCTCTGGGAGCTTCTGCTGAGTCTCAGACACTGCAGGCCTGGGCAGGGTAAGAAGGTGTAGCCCTGTCCCTGATGGCACCTACACCCTGGATCCCAGCCCGACAGAGCAGCTCTCCTGGTACCAAGTGGACTCTTCACACACACCCAAGGACAGGCTGGCAGGGCTCAGTTCACACGGGGTGGCGGTGGGAGGGCCTCTAACACCCACTCAAGAGGGACTGAGAGGCTCCCGGGGCTGGAGCCTGAGGAGACAACCCCGCACTTGCCATCCAGGCATGAGGAAGGGATGCGAAGAATCCTGGGGTCTCCCTGGGCTAGTCTCTGCTGCCACTCTGGCTCTGATTCCTTTGGTCCCCTCCTCACCTGACCCTAAACGTCAGCAGCAACTTAAAAGGGGATCACAGAGCATGGAAGTGCACAGAGATTCACTCCAGGAGGAGGGGTGGGCCAGCCTGGGTGGCAGCAGGCGCTGGGCAGATCTCAGTTCTTGAGTATGGTCTCGTAGGCCTGGTACACGTGCTGGGACACCTCTGGTGCTCGACACTTCAGGGACAGCTGCAGTGGGGAAAAGGGGGGTCATCTCAGAGGCTCCTGCCTGGGCAATCAGGAACCAGGCGGGAACGAACATGCCGGGAGGGAAGAGACAGCGAAAGCCAGATGGAAGAGCGTGGCACACGTGCACAAGGCTTGGTGGCGGCACAGCTATGGCTGGGCAGATGTGTGGTAAAGCAGAAGGGTGCCCGTCGCAGCAGCCGAGTGTGGACCAAATATACTTGCAGCCCACACACCTGCTGTCAGCTCAGCCACCAGATCGCTGCTGGCAAGAAGCATGACTCATAAGCTGGGCCGCTAGGCGTGCCAGCCCCAACCCACACCGGCAGAGCCCACCCCATCCCTGGAGTTCTGGGTCCCTGGGCCCAACTGGACAGGAAACCCTGAGGAGGAAGGGGGGTGCTGGAGGGGTGCAGGTCCCTGCCCAGGGTGATGGCGAGTGGCTGGTGGTTAGTCCTTGATTTCCTGCATACGAAGCAGGTATGTTAGAGACTTGGACTCAGCTCTAATTGAGGGATGAACCTCGAGATTACAGGCTGAGAAGCACCACTCACCCTTCCACTTAAAATCACTGGTGTTGAAGGGTGCAATTAGGAAGGGGGGAAGGGGAAAGTGGAGCTCCAGAGTGAGCAATGAAGGCCCTCTGGGGTCCCCTGTCTGCTGGTAAGTGGGGGTGCCAGCGCATCTCATTGGGGGCCACTGGTGGGAAAGCATCTGGGGTCTCAGGAGAGGCTACAGCCTGCCCCTCCGGTTTGCGGCCAGCATGCATGCCTGCCTGGCAATGGGGAGCAGCAAGGTGAGGCCAGGAGGGCTGGGGGTGCCCCAGAGCCAAGCCGTGAGATGAGTGTGCACAACAAGGCTGGGGAGGCGGGAAGAGGAGGAGAGAAAAGCAATCTGCTAACCTCCAAGTCCTGCACCGCAGCCACCCAGCAGGGAGGGTGGGCATGCAGCAACCAAACACAGGGAGACGGAGATTACCACCACCGAAGCTGCCGCCGCAGCCCCAACCCATCAGTGTGACTGCTGCAGTGGGTTGGGGAGGAGTGGCTGGAGGGGTGCGCCTGCCAGAGGACACCAGGGGCATGGGGGACCCAAAGCTGGGGGCTCTGAGAGGCCTCTGGAAGGGCAGCATGGACCCCAGGACAACCACGCGCTCCAAGGACACTGCCTCCCAACTGGGCTCAGACTCAAAGCCAGGCAGGATGGCCTGCTGGGAACAGCGTCCTTCCCCTGGGCCCACAGCAGGCAGGGATGGGAGGTGGGCAGGGCCGACCCAGCAGTGCCACTGCCCAGCCAGCAGGGCCTCAGGCCAACTGCGCCATTTCACAGGACCCAATTCTACAGCATCTTCTAGTCCAACTTCTGAGGCCCAGTTTGGTGTCATGTTTTGGTAACTTGATGGGGTTGAGTTGGAAACTTTCTAAGATCCCTTCCAGGGATAGGATTCTGATTCTTGTTCACGCCAGGCTCGAAGGACCCTTGGTACAATGTCTCCCAGCATAGTCAGGCTAGAGTGTCTCCGCCAGAGCCCACGTCTGGCCCAGGATTGAGGGAGAGGCAGGAGGGGTTGTCCTGGCCAGGATAGTGGGGTCTCACCGTGAGGCTGGGGTTGCCTGGCTGGATCCGCAGCTCAGCCAGCACCCAGATGCCATTGGTCAGCTTCAGGGACTGGTACAGCATGTCCTGGCCCTCCACGTTCCTCTTGGCGATGGTGAAGATGTTGCTGCTTTGCAGCTTGCTGCTCACAGCCTCTGTGGGGTCAGATGGCCAGAGGAAGGCCCTGCAGTCAGCGATGGGGGCCTGGGTCCAAAGGGGCCATGTGGACCAGGGTGGGGTGAGGGCTCAGACTCTTCACCTGCATTGAGGGGGCAGTCTCTGATCTGGAACTGGGCTTCATTCTCACTGGGAATGTCCTTCCACGTAGCCAGGAACATCTGCCGGTCTGGAGGGCCAGTGGGGTAGGGGTAAGAGAGGGGCCCTGATGAGCTATGGCCCCACTCAACACCACCACTGAGCATGAAGTGAGTCTGGTGTGGGGTGCCACCTTGAAGCAGAGGACAGGCAGGCCTGCCCTGGCCAGCCGTGCCAGCTCCTCCTAAAACAGCACCTCACCACATGGGTTTCCCTGCCTCTGGACTTGGATCTCTCCTTCCCATCTACCACAGAAACCCTTCCTCCTCCCCCATGAACTCTGGAAACCTGGCAGGGCACCCAGGCTGCCTGAGGGATGAGTCTTTCAACAGTGTGCAGTATCTCATCCCTTCCTCTCCCACTGGACTGGAAGGCCCTCATGGGTGAGGCTCAGGGCTTTGGAGTCTCTGTGGTGAGTGAGACCTCTGATCAGCTCTGATGTGCACTGTCCTTGGCCAGTCACCTCTCCTCTCTAGTCTGACTGTTCCTCTGTGAAATGAGACGCACACCACCTGCAGCCCAGGGCACCAGTGGTGACTGAGTGAGGGGATGTAGACAGTGTTCCACGTGGCGCTGGGCAGGGCTGAGCCCGCAGCACACAGGGATTGAATCCTCAGGGGCCTCCAGCTAGAGCCCTCGCCCAGAGAAGATGGGCAATGGGTGTGTGGCAGAACCTGGGCTCCCTGCCTTGGGGAACCTGTGGACAGACAGCCCCAAGGGACGCTGTCCAGAGGCTGCTGGCTAGGCTGAGGGGTGGGGCAGGAGAACACATGAGTGATGGCCCTGGGGACAGGGCTCCTGCAGGCACAACCCACCAGCTGGACCTGAGATGACCAGACAAAGCCCTGAGGCATCCCATACAGATGTCTGCCCTCGCCCCAGGCTCTATCATGGGCTGAGGCAATCTGTTCCCTGGGAAGGCATCACCTTGGGCCACAGCCTCAGTTCAGGGGCCCCAGGGATCCCTCACAACTCACCCATCTTCCCATCCTCCACAAAGAGGATGTGCAGTGGGTACAAGGTGCTGAAGTAGAAGACGTCAATGTTGTTCTTCACGGCCACCTGGCGACAATAAGGGGGCCCCTGGTTGGTCCCTGGGGCTCGGTACCCTGGTTCTTCTGCTGACACCTCCTCTGAGGCCCCAGGAAGGACTGGCTCCTGAGCAGGTTCTCTCATGTGCCCTCCCTGGTCACCACACCCCTTAGCCTCTCTGAGCTGGGGCGAAGAACACGGCTCCACGGATGCAGCCCATGGCTGACACTGGCTGCGTCACATGCCTCTCCACCTGGCAGCCTTCCCCTGGGACTAGTTAGTGGTGGACAGGACTGGGTGCTTGGCTGCGTATGGCATGCAACACACCTGGAGGTTGTTCAGAGGCTCCATCTTCATGACTGAGCCCACTGTGTTGAGAGGCAAGGAGATCTCCACAGTCTGGTTGGGGCTGAGCGGCGCATGGACCTGGAGGGGGGCGGCGGGGGCCAGGCCAAAGCTGGGAAGAGAAGCCCCCGCAGGGATGGCGGGAAAGCAGGTGTTGAAATTGGTGAGCTGGCTCCTTGGGCTCCTGGGAGCCTCTCCACCAAGCCAGCCTCACCCAGCTCCACGCCCCAGGACCCATTTATGCGCAGGCTGGGCGTCTGATAGTCAACCAGTTCCTGTCCTTGTAAAAACAGCAACAAGTACACACCACCCACCTTCCAGATGACATGGAGACCCAGGGAGAGGCAGGCATGTGCTGGACCCATGGGGTGAGTGGCACTGCACAGACACAGAGCTCGATACCTGGGCCTCAGGGTGGCTCAGACCTCCAGGCCTTCCCGGGGGCCCCACTACTGCCTGTGGGCAACCTTGGGCAGTGTCCCTGCCCTCTCTGAACCTAGGCGTCCGTATCAACTAAAAGGGGGTAATGGCATCAATGTCACTGGATTGTCAAATGGCTCAAGTGAGACAATGTTTGTAAAGCCCTGGGCACAGGGCCTGGCACCCAGAAGTGCTAACACACAGTAAGTTTGTTATAAGCGATGACCATGGCAACTGCACCTTGGAGCCTGGGGCATTCCTGTGGCCTCCAGGCTTATCTGAGGGTAAGTGGCAGAGCTGACCCATCCTTCCTGGACTGACCCAAGGTGGGGGGACCCATTGGCCCACAGGCTCTCACTTGGGAAACAGCCCCTTCAGTCAACTTCTTAGAGGCTCAGTTTGCTCATCACTAGAGCTGCTCAGGAAGAAGGATCATCAGGAGAGGCTGCTTGGGTTCCCTGGAGAGCCATGGCCTTGGCCCCTGGCCCAGATGGCCTGGCCCCAAAAGACCTGATGGGGCCCAGACAGGTGCCCTTCCCTGCTGGCATACAGTGTAGGGGACTCAGCGGGGTGAGAAGCCTGACAGACAGGCCCACCCCCACCAGCCTGGAAATATCCATTATACTCTGACAGTTCCAATGTGAGATGGGGAGCGATTCAGGCCCAGGAGAGGTGGCTCCATGCTCCCAACTGTGCAGGATGGGCACCCTCCTGATAGGCGAGGTAGCTGCCAAAGGCTGGAGCTGGGGGGCTCTGTTAGTAAAACGCTGCTTTGGGAACTGGAAGAAGCCAAAAAAGAGGGAGAAAGAGAAAACACACCCCTCTTCATTCAGTACCTTGGAGACCACATAAAGAGGCCACTGGGGGGAAAAAAATCACTGTTCTTGAGAGCTCTGACTACGGGTGGTGGCGAGGAACATCTACCTTCACCAGCCCTTCGTGGCCCTCCAGCCCCTGCCTGCACAGTCAGCAGTGGACCTCCCTTGAGGAGGCTGCCTTGTAGGGAGGACCTGCCTTGGCCAAGCCCTGGGGGCAGCTGGGAGCTCACCTGTTGCGGTTGAACTGGATGGCAAAGTCAGTCATGACCTGCAGGGCCTTGTTAGTCAGCTGGAGGTCCATGGAGATGGAGCCCACCTGGCGGGTGAAAGTGCCCGAGATCTCCAGCCCCTTGGCCTTCATGGCTGGGAGCCAGACCTGTAGGGAAGAAGAAGAGAGGGAGCTATGGTTCATGTCTTCCTCTGACCCAAGTGCAACAGCCCATATAAGGGTTCTTTTGCTCTCTTCCTCTCCTCAAAGAGCCTTCCAGACTGCTACACCTGTCTTTACACAGGGCGATCACCAAGTGTATCCTGGGATGAGAAGACCCAGCATGGTCCACACAGGGTCGCTGCCATGGTGTGGCTGCATATCGGAGCAACTCAGGGGGTAAGGTGCTGGGTGCACTCAGGTGTTGACCCAAGTCTTCAAAGTCAGAGAAGACACTTGGGAAAATAGGGCTGAGGAAGGCACCCAGACAGTGGGTCCCTGCCAGCTCCTGATGAGCCAAGGACAGAGCCAAGTGCCCAACAGCATCTTGGGCCTCGGCCAGAGCCTGAGCTTCCCTGGCTGTCACAGCCTGTCCTTCCTCACAGAAGGCAGGGCTGGTCTGTCCAAGCACAGTACCTAAGAAGACCCCTCACCCAGCAGGGCCTCTGCTGCTTGGCTGCCCTTGTCATTTGAGTCTCGGCTCAAGTGCCGCCTCCTGCAGGAAGTCTACCCAAGGCTCCTGTCCCATGTTCACACCACAGTGACAGAGCGAGGAGAGCCCACGAGGTCGGCCCTCCACCCAGCGAGCTTTCTGAGGGGAGGCTCTGCTTCTCCATCTTTGCACCCTTGGCTCAGCCTGGTGTGAGCAGGCACTCAGGGTTGGTTGCTGAGCAACAGCATGAACTGAAGCCCTGCCCGTGAAAGACATCTGCTGACGCCACCCTGCTCAGACCTTCATTCTCACCAGGACAGCTCATGGGCCCCTGGGTCAAAAGGCTCAGCCCCACTTGACAGCCCCAAGTGCACCTCAAACCAAACCAAACCTGTTGCTGTCGAGTGCACCCCAGTGAACGCCAAAGGCAGGCACTCCGAGCCACCTGGGTGCCAACCCTCGCCCCGATTCCCATACCACAGCACAGTCACGCAGCCAAGTCCTGTCAGCTCCATCTCCCAGACCCACCTCTGCCTCCCTCTGAGTCCCAGCAGAGCTCACCAGGCAATGAGCCCAGCCCCCTAGTTCCTCTCTCCCCCTTTCCATAGCAGCTGAAGTCTTTTAAAATGCAAATCTGATCTTGGCACTCTTCAAAACCCCTTCAAACTCCTTAACGCCTCCCACCAACCACGACCATGACCTTGGCCACAGCCCCAGCAGCCTGTTGCCCACCTGCCCCAGGCTCCATCCATACTGCTCCTCTGGACCAAGCATGCGCCCCACCCTCATCCACCTTGGCTAACTCCCCATCTTCCCTTGCATCCCCTGGAGAGATCTGTGAGGGTGGAAACCACAGGGCTTATGTTCCCAGCTGTGACTTGGCATGAAGAAAGCACTCAGAAAGTGGGTGAATCTCACCTCCCTCCCGGCAGCCATCCCTGAGCCCCACCCCCATCAAACGTCCTTACAGGAGACTCTGCACCACTGAGGTGATCGGCAACAGAAAGGTCGTCTGACTGACATTGGCTGCCGGCCGGGATCTTGTCTCGCTTGGCCACTGTGGCATCATGGAGTCTAGCACAGGCTGCAGCAAAGAACTCACTCTTAATCTTCACCACATGAATCAATGAACCACCACGTGCTGAGGAACTCAGGTTTCTTTTACACAGAAGACCTCGTCCCCCTTGACCGGGGTGGGGTGGGTGGGTGGGGTCAAAGTATGTATTTATCCCCACAGGAGAGTCAGGGGAAAGGCACACAGGACAAACAATTTTAGCTAGTCCTGGTGCTGTTAGGAATATGGAGACTCCCTACCTATTGCTTCTTATCTGGAGAGAGCACCTGCATGTCTGTGAGGGCCTGTCTGTGAGGGCTGGGACGTGGAACTGACCCTCACAGTGGAACCCTCCTGTGGGTAAGGCAGTGAAGAAAGTCCTATGCATGCTTCGAGGACTCCTCCTCCAGGCAGCCTGCCCTGACTACTCCTGGCTTGGTGGTCCCGTCCACCTCTCATTTCCAGCACTCAACTGTTGGTACACGCACCTGGCCCTCAACTTCAATAAAGCAGTGACGACGTCTATTAAAATGTCCACACAGGCAGAGGGCAAGCTCCCCAGAGGCAAAGACCAGGCTTTATACTGCTGGTAGCTCTACAGTGCCTACAAGGGCTGCCACCAAGAATTTCAGAAGTCTTTTGATACTAGTCCTGCCGGCTGCCTGCTCTACTAGGCTTTCAAGGTGTATGGCGCGGCCTCATGTGTTAGGAAGACAGAAAGCTAATGGAACCTTTTCTACATCACACCACATATCCAGACTACTGACTCAGACACCCCACGACACTGAGGCAGGCACACAGCAGACCCTCAGGTACTCTGAGGCATGATCATGTGGGGTCTGGTGCCACTGCCCTGTGCTCAGTTCCAGGCCCTGTCACTTACCAGCTATGACCTCAGGCAACAGCACTCAAATTTCTCCCCCATGAAGTGGGGACAGTAGTAGCATGAGGCTGCTGGGAGGAGTCTGTGAGGTGAGGGATGTGGTACGCTCGCGCAGTCCTGGCACATAAGGGTTCAGCTGCTAGCACTGTGTCTGCTGTAGGATCAAGCCTCTTGGGGCCCAGGTCCTGCCAGGGACTCTGCCACTACTGCTGCCGGGGTGGCTGGCACACGGTAGGGGAGGCCAGGTCAGGGAAGGGCAGGTGCTGGGCCCACAGCTCCCCAGTCATGACACAGACGTCGCTGCATCCCTGAAGTCCAGCTGCATCCTGCTCTGGGGAGGGAACCTCAGAAGGCTCTACTGGGAATGATGTAGCAGACACAGCTGTGAGGAGGTCAGCCAGATCACTCCCCTCTGGCAGCTTCCTTGATACTGAGGATGTGGGCCACACTGTGCTGTGTTCTCACATCTCAAACTCCACTCTCCTTCCGTCATCCCTGCCCTTTCCTCCGTGTCCCTATCTCAGCAACTGGCACCTTCCCTCCCCCGTTGCTCAAGCCAGAATGCTCCCGCTTCCTCCCCATCATCCCACGTCTTGCCATTTCTGGCTCCCCAGAAGCAATCAAGTTCAGCCTCGTGTCTCCAACCCAAAGATGCCTCTCTTGTCCAGGCTTCCATCATCACTCATCTGATTCCTGCCACAGTCTCCTCCCCAGGTTCCTGGCTTTCACTCTTACCCCTTCCAGTCCCTCCTTCATGCTACAGCCAGAGCGACCTTTCTGAAGCACAAATCTGATCACTTTATCATTCTGCTTAAAACCCTCCGGTGGCCCCCGCCGCACCAAGATTGAGAGCAAACACAGCCTGGCCCTGTCCACCTCGCCAGCTTCCTGCCCCTCTAATCTCTAGTCCAGCCCATGGTCTCAGGAGTGGCACTGCCCTGAGGTAGCACTGTGAGCATTTAGGGGGCATCTTCTGTGGCACAATGGGGGTCACTACCTTTAGTGAGCTGGGGTCAGGGATGCTGGATGTTCTGCCATGGGGGTATATCAGTCCTCACAATGAGCAACTGTCCTGCACCCCTCAGATGTTTTCTGCATTGTTTCAATATTTCCTGAAATTTCAACTCAGAGTTCTTTTACACAGAGGAATGTTAACAACCATGAAAATCAAGGCAAGACTGTTATTTGTTTTGTTCAGAATTTTACTGAGAGCTGGTCACCATTTTAGAAGCTAACAGCACTGCTGGCAACACCACTCACCATACCCGAGCTACAAAGTACTTCATTTGTAGCTGTCACAGTCACTGGTGAATCTAGCATTGCTGCAAACAGCTGACAATTTCATCCTGGCCTCTCGGGCAGGCATGGACAAGTGTTTACAACACTGCAATATAAAATTTTACCTCCTTCCTTTATGTCTCCTTTATACTGTTATAGCATCTTATTGATCACTTTTGGAATTAAATGAGTAGCAGGTTACACAGTCCAAAAATGTCACTTAAGTATAGGAAAGGGGCATTATAAAGTGTTTATTATGCATGAGGGGCACTGGGTCTGGCAGCACTGAGAACCACTGCTCTAACCAGACAGGACTCCTGCCAGTTCCCTGAGAGGCACTGGCTCTCCCACACTGCCAGGCCTTTCCACAGGCTGTTCCCTCTGCTGGGGACCCTCTCCCTGATTTTGCTTGGCTAATTCTGACTTCTGACTCACAGTGACCCTATAAGACAGAGAATTGCCCCATAGGGTTTCCAAGGCTGTAATCTTTACGGAAGCAGACTGCCACATCTCTCTCCCTTGGAGCTGCTGGTGGCTTCGAACCACTGACGTCTCGGTTGGCAGCTGAGCGCTTTAACCACTGTGCCACCTATGAGCCAGAATCGACTTGACAGCCGTGGGTTTGGTTTGTAATTCTGACTTGTTCCACAGGTCTGGGCTTTGGGAAGCCTGACTTACGCCCCCATCCTCAGTGCTCCCACAGCCCCTGGCTCCCTGGCTCTGGCAACCTGCTGCTCCTGGAGACCGTCCCCGCTGGCCTGAGCTGGAGACCACAGAATTGGCCGCTTAAGGAGTCCACACGTCAGTCTCTGAGCTTCTCTCTGCTCCTGTTATGAGGGAAGCCATGTTACTTACTGCTTTGGGGGCAACATATGATCCTGACAGGGTGCCCACGCCACTGGTCAGGTCAAAGAGGTCACTCAGGCCGCTGCCAATAGGTGCTCCTAGGCTGGCTGGTACTGCTGCTGCGGGGGGCGTGAAATTGGTGCTGCCGATCTGGAAAGAACAGAAAGGGGTCAGGGCCAGGCATCAAAGGCAGGGGCAGCAGGGCCCAGAGACAGGAGTGGAGCCCCCTGGCTCTTTAGAAGCAGTGGGGTGGGGGCAGGAGAGGGACTGAAGGTCTGCCATCCACCTCACCTTTAAGTTGCAGAAAGACAGAGTGAGGTGGGTTAAAAGAGGCTGAGCCCCTCTCATGCCCCGGGAAAGGGCTGGAGACACCCCCAAACTAGCACTCAGCCCATGGATCAAATGGGACTTGAGGCCACTGCTGGGAGGGGGCTGGGCTGAGCAGGGAGGAGCTTGGCCTTGGGAGGGCACAGGGCCACGGGGACTGGAGGGACCAGTGACCTCAGGACAAGATGTTTGTGAGGACATGGGGGCTCATGGCAGCTGGATGTCAGGCAATGAAGTGAAAGTCACCAGGACACTGAGGACGAGGCCAGGCTAGGCAGGGAGGGGCCGCCTGGCCATCATCCATCCCTTTCAAGGCTAGGCCAGTGCCCCTAGGAGGAACAGGGACAAGGCTTGGTGACACAAAAGGGTTGAACCGTACCCCTTCTGACTCATCCCCCATCTCCAAGCAGAAGTAGGCAGGGTGAAGAGAACAGCAGCCACATGCAGAGAGAAAAGCCAGGAAAGAACAGAAAGAGAAAAGGAAAGAGGGAAAAGATTAGTCAGCTGCTGCTCTATCGGAGACCAGCTTGTGCAGGGGCCTGGAAGAGGCCCAGACGCTGTCCTCATGAAGGGCACCCCATGGCTGCATCCTGCCCCCTCACGTCCCTTCCCTGGTGGTGCTGGTCACCAGACTCCTCCCTGTGCTGCAGCCCTGGGGACCAGAGCTGGGCATGGCCGAGGGACAGGGTGTCAGCTCCCCTCTACCTGGCTTACCAGCTGCCTGAGGAACTCTGAGGAGACACTGGGCCAGGCTCACCCACCTCCATTCCTACAGGGGTGGAGGGACGCTCTGTCCCTGACCTCTTGTGGCCCCTTTCAACAGACAGGCCCAAATTTGCCTGGTGCAGAGGGTGAGAGTACGAGACCACAGGCCTGACTCTCAAAGGCCAAGAAAGTCCCAGGCCTTACAGGGTAGGAGTAAGGGAAGGGCAAGGATTGGCCTTGCACTGCCCTAGGTCTCTTGGTACTCAGCAGCTGAACAAGGGGTCTGAATCCTGTCTCAGCTGCTTAGCAGCTGTATGACCATGGAAGGAAGGGTGCCTAATCTCTCTTAAGCCTTGGCTTTCTCATCTCTAATAAGGCCCCACCACACTCACCTTCACAGGTAGGTGGTAAGGACTAACTTCAATGTACCTGAGATACTTGGCTGGTACCCAGCACAGGGGGCATTCATGATTAGCAACATCACCCAGAGAGGGGGACCCAGGACATACCAGGCTGTCAAGGCCTCCGCCAAGAAGATCCACTGCTCCCATCTGCGCTGAGGAGGTGGCCAGGGGAGGGCCGCTCACTGGAGGGCCGAGATCCAGGTTGAGGAGGTCTCCCAGCAGGTCACCCTGAGGGGGGATGACATCAGGCTGCTCAGCAGGGGGGGCTCCGGTGGGGGCCGCCTCAGGGCTCTCTGCGCTCTCATTCCTGCTGGGGACACGAAAGGGAGAGGGTCAGTCAGGGGGGATCCTCCACCAGGACAGGCACCCACACTGTCCCAAGAGGGGGCTGTCTACACGGCCCTCTCCCCCCGCCCCACTCGCCACATTTGATCCATCTTTTAGGCATTCCACAAGATCCAGTTCATGGGGATGAGTGAAGGGAGAGAGTCTGTGTCCCCACATCCCAAAGAAAATTGGATGCTAGTCCCTGGAGAACTGTGTGACCAGGCAGCACCAACCACCTGGCAGCGGCTGGGGAGAAAGGCGAGGAGAATGTGGACTCTGCCCCTTACTAGCCGTGGGATCCTGGGCCAGCCACTCAAGCTCTCTAGCCTGTTGTCCTCGTCTATTAAGTGGGAACATTTCTCTCAGAGCTGTTATAAGGATCGAATGAGGTCACTGTAAATGCCTAGTGTGTAGTACCATTCAATAAAAGGTCTCTTAGACACGTGATTTTCCTCAGACTCAGGCCTCGGCAGGGGCCATCACACCAGGCCTGAGTGCTGGCACTACTGAACTAAGGAACCAGGCGGGGTGGCTCAGCCAATGTCACTCACGAGGCGGTGCGGGGTGGCAGGCACTTGTGCACAACGCCCCGGCCGCCCTCCACAAAGGCGCTGGGTGGCTTGTGGTAGACGGAGGCCAGTGTGCCAATGTAGCAGATGAGCTCGTCCAGGAGTGTGGGCTCGATGAGGTCTGTCTCTTCAGAGATAAGCGGCTTCTCAGCCAGCACCACCTCCTTGGCAGCCACTGGGTCGGTGGACAATAAGCGCCAGTAGATGTAGCCACGGTCCCTCAGGTCCGGGTTATCGGAGTCCTTGTGGGGGTGACGAGAAGTCCATGAAACTTAACCAGAGAACCAGGCATGACCACACAGCTGGTCGACGGCAGCAATGCCTGAGCACTCCCAGGAGCCCGTCTCTAAGCCACTTAAGCGGACATGTCTCTGGCCCCTGGACTCATCCCACCGTGGTTCTCCACTGTAGTCCCCACCTGTCTCCACTTGCTGGGCTCTCCTCTATGGTCTGTCCTCCCTGACTCCCATCCAAACTCTCTGCATTCTCTGCAGACCTGTCCCTCCCCATGCAGCTCTCCTTGACTGCTGGCCCTCACTCTCCTCTCTTGTTTACACTGTCACAACTTCACCACTTGACCCACTCCACTGTGATTTGTCACTTCCCACATAGACTCTGAGCTCCCTGAACTGGATTACTCTGGAGCCAAACTCCCAGAGGCGCCAGTCTTGGGTGGGACACTGAGGTCTGGTTCCTTGAACCAAAGCTCCCCCTGCTGGAGGCTGGGCACCCACCTGAGTGGCCAGGCTGAGGACTTGTTGTACCAGCTCCTGGGTCTCAGTAGGCTTCTTCAGAAAGAGTTTCACGATGGCCGTCAGCAGCTGCAGCTGGACCTTCGAGGAGACACAGGATGAAGAGGAGGAAGAAGTGTGGGCTTCATGTGGGGACAAAAGGAAACCAAATGAGGGCCCTGAAGAGGAAAAGGGGCCTGTAAAGTCCTTGAAGCAAAGAGTAGCTTTCCTAGGTGTTGGGGTTGGCCAGGGGGCACAGGCTAATCCAGCAGGAGCTGTTAGTGCAGCTGGGTGGCCCAGACCTCCGCCTTACTCGCTCAGGGAGGAGCTTAGATTGCCCAGCCCTGGGGTCCCAGAAACCCGCTAGGGGGCTCCTCAGAGCTCTGGGCCCCATAGCGCCTTAAGAAGCTCACAGTTTAAAAATGCAACATGTGATGGGAATGCAGAGAGGGTTAGGAGCGGGTTGAATGGACATGAGGAATCAGGGGCAGAAAGGAGGAATGTGCTGTTGCAGAATGGGGTGAGCAATTCGGGTCACAAAACAATGTATGTATACAATTTTGTATGGGAGACTAACTGGAAATGTAAACTTCATTTAAACCCTAACAATTAAAAAAAAAAAAAAAATGCAACATGTGTAGATGGTATGCTCCTTAAAGGGACTATACACCAAAGAGGGGAGGTGGAGCCAGAGAGGGTTCCATGGGGTCAGAACCATTCCTGCATGGTCCTCTCAGCCTTGCCTCTCAGCCTGCTGCCTTTACCTGAACATTCCTTCTGCTGCCCTCAGCCAGGTCCACAATCAGATCCTGTAGATCTCACAGTGACCCCAGCCCCAGCCCTACCATGTTTCTGCTGTCTCTTCGCCCCTTCCATGGGAACAGGCCCCTGGTACTGGAAATGCTTTCCAGCCATGGGTTTTTCTGTGGCAGTGAGCTCCTTGAGGGCAGAAACGGTGTCTGTCTTGCTCACTGATGTATCCCTAGTTATTGCTCAGTCTAGTGCCTGGTGAGTAGTAGGGCCTCAATAAATACTTGCTGACTGAAAACACATCCATATAATAAGAATTCTCTGCTTATAGTCCTTACTTAGCCACAGTCTCATTTTTGCCAGCCCTGGGGTAAGAGGGCAGCCTAAGGCTCCTGACCAGAACAGTGCCATGAACTCCTGGGCTGTGGCAGGGACAGGTGGGTCTGTGGGAGGAAGGTGGGAGTTGTGGTGTGGGACATTCAGCAGCAATGGTGCCAGTGGCATCTCCTGGGGCCTGTCCAGCAGGAGGACACTTACTAAAATCAATGCCTTAATTACCCTGGTATGCAGGGTAAGCTGAGAGCAGGAGGCAGAATGGAGGTACTGTCTGTTTCTGGGATTAAGTGATCCAGAGTCCTGGGGCCAATGGCAGAAGAGCAGTGGGCTGGCTGTTTGCAGCTCAGGAGCTGCGTGTGGACCTGGCTCCGGCCCCTGGCTGGTGACCCATGAGCAACTGTTTACCCTCGTCTGGAGGTAGAGGTGTGGCCTACTTCAGGGAGTTCCTGTGAGCTTTGAGAATGGCAATTCATGGCAGCTTACATGGAGCTAGAGTCAGCTCACACCTCAGTTTAACTCTGGTTCTATCACTTTCCAGCTGAGTGGCACTGGATAAGTCATTTAATTTCTCTGAGTCTCAGTTTCCTCATTTGTAAAATGGGTTTTATAACAGTACCTCACAGGGTTTATGGGAAGTGTCAATGATGCAACAAATATAAAGAACCTATTGGGTATTTTGTTCAATATACAACAACTGTCATCACTGTTGTCATCATCACCACCGCCGCCACCATCACACAGGTACTCTTTACCAAGTTCTCCTCAGCCCAGGTTTGCTGGCTTCCTGGAATCACTCAAGCTGTCAAAGCTGCTGTGCCTTGTGGGCCTATCACATGCAGTCTCTGCTGCCAGAGGGTGGCCTGGTCATGAGCCTAAGGCCTGGCTCGGCTTCCCACTCAGCTTCCCCCACCTGACATGCCAATGCCCCATGAGACTGTATGCTCAGCGGCAGCCTTCCTGCAATGGTGCACTGCCCCGCCATCCAGACAGGATGTGACGGCAGGACGGGAGCGAAAGGCAGGCTGGCCTTGATGCACCACTTGGCCAAGACCTTCTGAATCCTCTGTCTACTGCTAAAGAGGCCAAGGCACCTAGGAGGAGCTTTAAAGAGACAATCTAAAGTAAGTCCCAAAACTTAAAGCACTAAACAAGATTCTTAAAAGAGTTCTGAAATGTTCTGTGAACCACAGAGGCAAAGGAAACAGGTCACTTAATTAAAACAACATCCAACAAAGAACACCAAAGACACAAGGAAAGTATCAGCCCAACAGACAGAATGGGCCACATAAACCAGAGACTTCATCAGCCCGAGACCACAAGAACTAGATGGTGCCCGGCTACCACCAATGAACGTCCTGACAGGGAACACAACAGAGGGTCCCTGATGGAGCAGTAGAAGGATGGGATGCAGAACTCAAATTCTAGTAAGAAGACCAGACTTAATGGTTTGACTGAGACTGGAGGCGCCCTGGAAAGCATGGCCCCTGGACTCTCTA
>NW_004444126.1:132460-159797 GCF_000243295.1 Trichechus manatus latirostris | reverse complement strand
TTTTGTATGGGAGACTAACTTGAAATGTAAACTTCATTTAATTACAACAACAACAACAAAATTAAAACAACATCCCCTAACATCATCCACTAATCTTGGCAATAATCCTGTCCTAGAAGATGAGGAAATGGCTTGGTGAGTTAAGGTAATGTGCTCAAGGCCACCCAATCAGAGGAACAGCCTGCATTCAAAACTTCAGAAGCCCTGTTTCTTTCACTACACCAGGCTTCCTTCTCAGCTTCCCTTACCTGACTTCTCTAACCCTGGCTCTTTAGCAGGCCTAGCTGAGGGGAAAGGCTGCAGAAGATTTACTCGCATGTGGGCAGACATATCCCCCTCCAGATCATCCTCTGTGTAACCCCAGGCAGGACCCAACTAGGGTCAGAGGCCACCATGGGCTAGGCTCTGCTTCTCAGGGACAAGACAGGAGGCTGGCGACGAACGTGCAGTCAGCAGTAGCAGGCTGGCAGCTGGACCTGGCAGGTGGCAGTGGGAGGGAATGCTAGTGGGACTGATTATTGTTATTTGTAACGGGCGTCGTTTGTTTTTGCCCAGCTAGCATCTACTCTGACTTCTGGGAACAGAAATGCTGGCTTTTCTTTAGAGGCTTGCCCTTCTCTCTGCCCCTTCAATTTGTGGAGATGCGGATCAGAGCCACAGTGGTTGGCTTGGGGGTCATGCAGTCAGTCCCTGGGACTTTTGTTGGAACTACTGAGAGGAAAGCTCTTTCCATAGGAGTTGCTAAGCTGTGAGGACATAGCCTGGAACTGCTGACACCTCATGGCCCCTACTGTGGGAGTCCGCCTGAGGTAGAAGATACTCTGGGGACAAAGAGACAGTCCTGATGCCCCTATCCATGTACCCTCACTCAGGAGTGCTGGAACGGGGGTGCTCCCTGGCGTTGCCACTTACAGAAACCAGTCAGTCCTCTTCTGGGTCTGGATCAGTTTGCTTTAGAACCAGTTATTACCATTAATAAGTGCTCATTGTGGGCTGGGCATGTGCTAAGGACAGTCACAAAGCACCCCATTTAACATTCACAACAACAGGAGGAGGGTCTTTTCCACCTCATTTTACAAAAAAGGAAACTGAGGCTCAGAGAGGTAAAGAGATTAGCTTAAAGCCACAGAGCCAGGAAGTGGCAGAAGAGGGGTTTGAACTCTGAGACCTCAGATTCCAAGGCCCATGCTCTGACCTACTAGGTTATACTGCCCGTGCTGGCAGCTAAGATTTCTGTGATTACAAATAGACTTTTTAAAGGTCCATATTTTTGAACAGATAGTTACCAGTTCACAGAAAAGCAAATACAAATGAAAAGATGCTCAACCTCACTTATAACAGAAATGAAACTACACTGTGGTACCCCTTGTTATCTACGAGATGAGCAAAAATAAAACGCTTGATGATGTCCTAGACTGGAGAGCAGTAAGGACATGGGTGACCTCACACCCCTGGGATGGATGTGGACTGGTACAACTGCTGTTATTGTTATTGTTGTTGTTGCTGTTGAGTCAATTCTGACTTACGGCAATCCCATGTGTGCAGAGTAGAACTGCTCCAAAAGGTTTTCAAGGCTGTGACCTTTCAGAAGCAGATCTTCCCTGTCTTCCGAGGTGCCTCGAGGTTGGTTCCGAGGTAGAACTGCTTCAGAAGGTTTTCAAGCCTGTGACCTTTCAGAAGCAGATCAGGCGTGTCTTCTGAGGTGCCTCTGGGTGGGTTCTAATCACCAATCCTTCGTCTGGTAGTCCAGGGCTTAAATGCTTGCACCACCCAGGGACTCCTGGTACAACCTCTACACCAAAGGAGATCTGACAACACCTATCAAAATCTCAAACGTGCATGCCCTTTTACCCAAGCATTCTATGCTTGCATATGTGCATTACACAAGGTTATTCATTGCAACACTGTTTAAAAGAGCAAAAGACTGGCCACCTAAATATCCATCAAGGGAAGCTGGTTAAATGCAGCATGGGACCTTTGCTCGACAGAACCCTACGCAGTTATCAAACAGCAAGAAGGGTTTTCATAAATTAATAATGGGATGACCTTCAGATATATTTTTAAGTGAAAAAGGCAAGGTGTTGGACAATCTGAATTTGTACAGTATGCTGCCAGTAATGTTTAAAAATAAATGGAAGGGAAATACATACATATGTGTACACATACACACAGAGACATGTGTGTGTGTCTGCCAATGTATTCCTAAACTATCTCTGGAAGCATCATCAAGAAATCAGTAACAATCTTGGGGGTGGGGGAGGACTGGGTGGCTGAGGAAATTGGTGGGAGGGAGATTATTTACTATATATATCTTTTCGTACCTTTAAAATTGCCAATCAAGTCCATGTACTACCTACCCAAAGGTAAACAGAAAATTAAAACAAGACCAGAAACTTTTGCCTGCCTTAATGTGGACTGCTACAATGTCTGTTGTTGGTGCTAGTTGCCTTTGAGTCGATTCCAACTCATGGTGACCCTATGTTTGCAGAGGAGAACTGCTCCATAGTGTTTTAAACACTGAGACCTTTCAGAAGTAGACTACCAGGCCTGTCGTCTGCACACCACTGCAGACCATCCTCCCATGTTCCCCTTATGTAGCAGTGCAGGAGGAAAAGGGGCCGCGCCTGTCTGTCACTTTTCCATCCATGTGGTCCATGCAGCATCAGGAGGGCAGGGCTCTGAGGCCCAATGGCTGAGGGGAGGGTTTCAGGCAGGTCAGTCCCGGTGGTGCCGAGCTGCCAGCCAGACCCACACTCTGGCCTGAGTGGACCCCACTTGACAGCTCACCTGTGTGCTCTCGTCGTGGAAGCCCTCGAGGAAGCTTTCCAGTAGCTCATCAGCGTTGTCGATGCGCTCAGCATACTCGCCTACAATCCAGATCATGGCAGCCCGGGCCTCGGGCTCGTCCAGGGAGTCCAGGTTCTCACACAGCGTGGCGATCACGCTCTCATACCTGGGAGACCAGGGCACAGCTGGCCGGGAGCAGTGCAGGGGCCAGGGCAACCCCAGGAAGGCCCAGCAGGAGCCCAGAGAGGCAGGCAGCTCCCTCAAGACCCCCAGAGAGTGGTGAGTTAACAGGATGTGAGTTTTAGATGTGACATTTTAGTTCTTATTTTGGCCTAGGGAGCAGAAGAACAGCTCGGGGGAAATTAAATAAGTTCTTTTTTTTTTTTTTGGAAATATTGTCTGTGGCAGAGAAGTAAGGAAGAGGTTCCTCCTTCCTTTTCCTCCCCACCCATCTCTGTCCCCAAGCAGAGCTGGATTTTCTTCTCGTGGGAGGGGCAGGGCACGCACTTGTTGGGGTACTTGCGGAAGATGTCCTTGATGACCACGATGGCTTCCTGGACCACGTAGTTGACCTTGGTCTGGATGAGATCGAGCAGTGTGCTCACACAGCGCTCCGCTGATTGCTGCGTGGAGACAGGAGGGCAGGAGAGTGGGGATAGGGTCCCTGTCCCTCATTTCCAACAGGACTTCTGATGAGCATGTCTTGGTCAAAGGCTCAAAGTCACTCTGGCCCACTTTCCTTATCAGAGGAGGAGAACATGCTCCTCAGGTAACAGGTGGGAGAACAAGTACAAAATGATAGCCCTGGGTCCCAAGGACAGAGGGAGACAGAACCAGACTAAGAAGGCCAGAGGCAGAGCTTCTGAGAGTAGGGAAAGTCTTTGGGGCTCCTCCAGGCCAAGCCTTTCCAGCTGTTCTCTGGAGTGACTATACTCCAGCCTGACGCCCTCACTTTTACCTTCTTCATAAAATAGGTTCCTGTGACCCAAAACACTTAGGAAGTCTCTGCCTGGGGCCAGCCCTTCTCTCTCTCATTCCAACCTACTGCACTGGTGAGAGAGACTCCGCAGGACTGCCATCACAGGTACCAAGGGCAAATGCCTCAGGGGCCTGGGGGTGACCAGCCGGCCCAGGCCCTCTAGCCACCAGTGGACTGGTTTAAGGAGAGTCTGGCTCAGGGGTCAAGGAACCACCCCAAAGGCAGAGAATGGGAGAGGATGAAATGCCGGGACATGGGTATGGAGCGGCCCCAGGGAACTTGGAGGAAAGGGGAACATGGTCAGCTGATTCATGCATGACACATGCCAAAACATTCACCAGGCAGAGCTCTTGCTGGAGAGCTCCCTGAAGTGAAAGCTAAGTCTACCAGGGCTACTACCTGCTTGTGGCTGTCCCATGGTCTCAGCTAACGCTGCAGGAGAACCCACGATGATGGGTTAATTTAATCTACAGCAGATGGAAGGCCTAAAGGAGATTATAGAGCAAGGAGGAACCCAACCAAATCTGCACGGCAGGTGCCTTGTGGGCTCTGGGAGTGACCCTCAGGGCTTCCTGGTCATGGGCGGATGGCAGATTCTGCTAGAATCAGATGGTCTCTTGGTTTCGGCTCCCTCCCTCCCTCCCTCCCTCCCGCGGCTGAAGCAGAGCCCCAGGGCCTCACCTCCACCTTGATGGCACAGCGGCCGATGGCTCGCACAGCCTTCCGTACAAAGTCCACGTCCACCTCTGTTGCATACTCTTTCAGCTCCGCCAACACCTGGGGCCCAAACAGAGAAGAGGGGGCTTGGGGGAAGGGCTGGTGGGGCAACCTCTTGCAACACGCCTGGGCAGCGGGTACGCACAGACCCCTAGAAGGACGGGGTTCTGCCTTCTGATCAAGATGGAAGGCCCAAGGGGAGGGAGAGAGCTGTCAGGTGTCCACAGTAGGAAGCAGGGAAGGATCAGTTAGTTGGCAGGGCCAGAACAACCTTTGTTTAGTTGATCTAGCTGATACATCAACCTAACTACCACTTTTCAAATGGGTGGATGACAGATAATAATGAGACAAAATTCTTTAGTAACAAAAACATCAGGTAACATTTGTTGAGTGCTCACAGGCTCCGTGTCCTGTGGTAAGCACTCTTTATGAGAAGGGACCATAACAGTGAGACAGGCAGCTACCCAGAGACCACAGCTCGCTCCTGCTGAACCTGGCTGACACTAAACCCGTGCCCCCAACCACCACGTTGCTGACCTGGGCGATGTTGGCTTGGGAGGCTAGGCGGATCATGATGTCTAGCTTCTCCAGCTTCACGTAGATGGGGTCATTGTACTTCACAAAGAAAACCTTCATCTCGTGCTTCAGGATCTCAGGCCTGGTGGTGGGGCAGGGTCGCCCAGAAAGCAAGAAGCAAGGCATAAGCCTGTGGGAAAACACCTCCACATTTGCTGGGACACTTTTCCTGGGGCCTGAGGTGGAGCCTGACATTGTGAAGGCAGAGTCACAGCCAGAGCTGCACACTCCTGAGGGCCCACTGACCTGCCTAAGCAAGACTGTGAGTGACCACTGCGTGTCCAACCACATCACACAAAGGGAAGAGGGAGTGCAAACAAGGGGCAGTTCACATTCGGGAGGCAACAGGCACCAGGGGCAAAGGCTTGGGAATCAGACAGACCTCGGCTCCATTCCCAGCTGGGACCTCAGGCCTCTGTTTTCACACCTATGAAATGGGAATGACACTATGCAGAAAAGAGCCTGCTATCCTTAGAAAGGTCTGAATTCTGGGAGCATTCCCACTGTTCCCTAACTGATAAGGGTGGGTAACTGTGCTTAGACTGTACAATCAAGATGGTTTACACTGAACACCTGCTTTCCTGCTGGGAGTCTGGAATCTTGCTATGTGCCGGGCAGAGAACGTCCATGTGACCATCTCCCAAAAACCCTTGGGCACTGAGTCTCAAATGGGCTTCCCTGAGCAGAAACATGGCACACATGTTGCAGCACTTCGCTGCTGGGGGAAGAGTGCTCTGTGTGACCTCTGTGGGAGGGGAGAGCACAGGATGTCTGTGTATGGATTCTTCTAGACTCTGCCTATGTCTTTTCCCTATGATCTGCCCATGTATCCTTACTATGTTACTGTAACAGATTGTAGTCACGAGTACAGCTATATGCTGAATCCATGAGTCCTTGTAGCAAATTTCTGAAGGTGGGGTGGTCTTCGGGGCCCCTGACACAGCTCCTATACAGTAGGGCTATTGTTATAAACATGAAGCATTCAGCACGATGCCTGCCTCAGAAAGGCGCTTGCTACACAGGTGCTACCACTGCAGAGCTCCTTCACGTGTCCCACTGCTCCTGTCCTCCAAGCCACAACTGGCACCACCTGCCTCTTTTCCTCGGATGAGGAAACCTCAGAGAGGTTGAGAGGGTTGCATAAGGTCACACAGCTAATGCTAACAAGGAAGTGGGCAAGACAAGTCACCATGCTCCTATGCCCCTTCCAGAAAAAAGAGGAGGAAGGAGACGGAATGAGGACAGACAGCACGGAAGGGAGAAGACACGGCAGAGGGGAAGGAGGTACCCTGGTACTCAGTGCTACTACTGTGCCAGCGGCGGGGAGGTCCTGGCAAAGCCAGGAGTCTTTGGTGTGCCCTGTTGGGGAGGCAAGAACCTGAGCTGTGCAGCAGGAAGACGGGATTTCTGCAATCAGCACTTGGTAAAAGCTGCCCGACCACATGTCAGGACTGGACCAAGCAGTGCCTCGGTGACATGGACAACTTCTAATGAGATTTACTGTGTCAAATATAGCACAGGATGCCGTTTCCCCTTGATCTGGATCTTCAGGTCACTACAGCTTACTAAGGCCGGTGACCAAGGGCACTGGTGTGCAAAGCCCCATACTGCAACTTTGAATCCCTAGCCTAATCCCATTGCTTAGGCATTCAGAAAGCTTTCCCATATTTACCCGCTAAATGTCCCTATTCACCTGGTGTCTCTAGGCCCCCAAGAGTATACTATAATGACAAGAAGCATGTGTTCTTCCAAGACAGAATGACTAGAAGAGGTTCCTGTTTTTGTGTATCCCTGCTCCCAGCAACAGGGCCTGCTGTAAAGTATGGATGCTCAATAGTTAGTTGCTGAGTGAGTCATCTTACCATATAGGATGGGACAGAATGGGGCAGAACTCAGGAGTCCAATCTCATTCCACAGAGCTGCACGGCTCACTCACTGCCTTAGAGGAAAGGAGGTGACCATTCCAAGGAAGCCATCCTGCTCTGGGCCCCTCAGAACCAGTGCTGCTCTGCTCTTTACTGCCTGTATTCTCCCCCTCCTCCCAATGAGGCCCTTCCCATAGGAACAGTGGCTTACTACTGCAGTCCCTCTCGTGGGGAGGAGGGAAGGGGCTGCACAACACTCTGGATCTACCCCTCCCCCATGCCCAAGGCTGATGCAAAGTCCAAGGGTTCTTCACCATCCTGGAGTCCTCCAGCCTCAGGGAATTGGACTGGAGCTATGGACTCTGTCCCCAGAAAACATGCACACACAAAAAGAATTTCACACACCATTCCAGGAGGGGTCGGTAGACTTGCCAGCCATTTGCTGTCCATAGTTAAGAACCTCGACTTGAGCCTTTACCTAGCCTGCTACCTGGTTAAGCCAGGGTTTCTCAACCTTGGCACTACTGACATTTTGGGCCAAAGAACTCTTTGTGGTGGGGGCTGTCCTGTGCACGGTAGGAATGTTGAGCAGCATCCCTAGATGCCAGCAGTCCCTCCTCCCCCTAAGTTGTGACAACAAAAAGTATCTCTAGACATTGCCAAATGTCCCTGGGGGCCCAAACTGCCCCAGCTGAAAACCAATGGATTAAGCTATTCTTCAACATGTTCAGCCCGGTGACAGGTCAGTTTCCCTTTAGCAGTCACTGTTCCCACAGAAAAAACTCCCAACGAGGGCACACTGCAGGTGTGTGTGGGAGGCCCGTTACCTTTTCTGCACGATGAGGTTGATGTTACGTAGGGCCACGTACTGCAGCTCAGGCTCAGCCGACAGCAGTGTGACCAGGGGTGGGGCCAGCTTCTTCAGCAGTGTGCCATAGTAGTCCAGGTCCTTAGACAACATCTCCATGAACTTCATCAGCACCTTCACAGCAGACAGCACTACAGCAGAGTTGGCGTGAGATAGTCTAGGGGTGACCCGCTCGCAGATGCTGGGATCCATTCCAATGGGGCAAACAGGAGGGACAAACAAGGGAAAACACCCTGCTTTTAGTTATCAAAGTATCATATCTTCTGCAGGAGGAAGTCTAGATCCCGGTTCTGCTGCCTACTAAGTGACAGCAAGCAAGTTACAACTTGTCTGAGCCTCAGTTCCCTCATCTGCAAAATGGGGAGGATGCTGCCTGCTTCACAAGGTTGTTGAAGATTAAATGAGATAATTTGTATAAAGCAACCAGCACAAAGCGGCCATCCAAGGAAGGGCAATTAGTCTCTATGTGCCTGGAGCAACAGAGAAAGAAGGAGAGTTAGCAATAGGAGGAAGATATGGAATGTGTGGCTAACTACCTCCATGAACAACTGCCTCCTTTGCCATGAGACCAGAGAAACTGGATGTTGCCCAACTACCATTACTGAACATTTTGATCAAAAATTTTATATAAGAATCCTGATCAAAAGGGGGAAAATGCAGAACAGAATTTCAAATTCTCATGAACTCCAGACTTTCTGGAGCCAAGGGGGCTGGATGAACCCCTGAAACTACTGCCCTAATAAAATCTTTAAAACTTAAACCAAAACTATCCCCTGAAGCCTTCTTCAAACCAAACAGTATTATAGCTTAATTAATAAAACATGCCTGGCTTGAGCATTACTCTCTTTTAAAAACTATCTATATGGGATCAAAGTGACAAAATCAACTCAAAAGTTTAGACAGGAACCTTAGGGGCAGTGAGTTTATGTTAACGTGGGAGGAACAACTCAGAAAAGAAGGGTGAGAATGGTTGTACAACTTGAAGAATGTAATCAATGTCACTGAATTGTACATGTACAAACAGTTGAATTGGTGTATGTTTTCCTGTGTATATATATTCTCAACAACAAAAAAATAAAATTACAAAAAAAACCTATGGAGCAGTTCTACTCAGTAACACATGGGTCGCCATGAAAAAAAAAAAAGCACCAGCACAGTGCCTGGCATGTAGTGAATCCACTCTAAATGCCAACTCCTCCCTCTCCCTACTGCTAGGGTGTTCAAAAGGGGCAGGCTAGCACATTGGATAAGATCAATAGTCAGTTGAGTCCCAGTTGGTAACCTTGCACAATTCCCTCCACCTCTCTAAGTGGTATCCTTCTCTGTAAAGTGAGGAATGATGATGGGACCTTCTTCAGAGTGGCTTTAGGGATCATCTAATGCATGGAAAATACCCAGCAGAGCCTCAGGTTGACTCTTCAGTGAGAAGTCAATAAACAGTGGCTTTGATGCTACCAATCTTTAGTTAGCCTGAGGTGACTGGGGTCTCCGTCAGCTCCAGAAGCCCTGGCTTCTATAAGTGCCCACAGCGAGTAGTAAGCTGACTGCCTGAAACAATATGCATGCTGCTGACAGTATGGCTCTGGAGAGCTGAGAAGCTACAGGCCTCCCTTGAGATGCGTATGAGCGTGGCTTGTGCAGAAAGGCCTGGAAAGGACCCACTAGAGGCCCGAAGACCAGCCCGTTGTCAGAGCTTCCTGAGGACCAGGCCACACTGGGCTGGTGAGCCAGGGGCAGCCTGCTCACCTTTGGGCCTCACGGTCGTCCTTGGGCGTGTAGTTGGCCAGGCAGTCCAGGATGAAGATCTGGCCCCACTCGGTGCACTCGTTCAGGGCAGTCAGCAGCTTGTTAATGGATTGCGGGTTCAAGTCGAGCAAGTTGCTACTGGGGTGAGACTCGGCGATCTCTGAGAGGGCAGCCACTGCATTTGCCACCACCTGGGTGAGAGGGGTGGAAGAGGCAGAGGCTAGGGCACCGCTCACAGGCCAGGAGCAGTGGGGCTAATGCTCACCCCACCCCTCATGCTGGCTGGCCAGAAGGCACACATCTTGAAGGGAACATGATTGATGGGCAGGGTCTGGAGCATCCCTGACACCCACTCCTAGCACTCACCCTATAGACTCCTTCGTAAATTAGGACTAAAATAACTAACTGTACCTACCATTTAAGAAAAAGAAGCAGAACAAAAACAAGTGAGATCTAGCTCCAAGTGCCAGCAATAGAAAGCATTCCCAACTACCTAACACAGCCGAATTCATCCATCTACCAGCTACAACAGCTCATTTCAGCGTTTGTCAAAGCATGCTTCTCAGAAGTAGACGATTTCTGTGAGCCCCTTAGGGCTGCTGGCTGTGGATGGGGGCTGGAGGGCAGAGGGGTTTGCCAGGTGAACCTCTGGGCCCTCAATCCATTTTCACTTGAGTGGCAGTTTTTACTTGTGTTCAGCATTGTTTCCACTTTTCGTCATGACAAAGTGCTACAACGCCCATCCTTGTCCTGGCCACTCGTGTCCACATGGGATCAGCATGTCTGTAGAACATCAAGTGGGAACGATTGGGTTGAGGGGCTTGTGCATTTCATTTTTAACAAGCCTTGCCAAACTGCCTTCCAAAATGCTGCCAGCACTGTGTGTGAGTACACTGGTATGCCCACCCAGCCACATCCCAGGGCCCTGTCTTCCAGGCTATACTACTTTAAGGGTGATTCTTTACAACGCTGCAAGACGTGAGCAAAGGGAAAAGCACCTCCTGTTCAGAGCCGATGGTCTTGGTGAGAAGACAGTGATAATGACCATGACTGGAAGGGGAGAGAGGAGGGCACTAGTCTTGACTGCACACCCACTAAGGGCCAGGCCATACTGGGCCCTTTACCTTCACAGGTCTAAGCCTCACAGCAATCCTGCCAGTCACGAAGAATGAGATCCATCTTACTGATGGGGAAAAGACAGCCCTGAAAGGTCATGCAGTGAGTTAGAGATGACGCAGAGAAGGGAATCCATGTCTAGCTCATTCCACTGCAAGGCGCAAGTACAGCGAACCCACCTAGGAGGGGTCTGACTTCCAGGAACTGGAGAACCTCCTGGCAGAAGGTCAAGTCAAAGTCTCCCAAAGCAACCCAGGAGGTGGAGGAGGTGGCACGATGGGTGTGCTGGGGGCTTACCATGGGGTTAGAGTCAGAGATGAGGTCTTTCAGGGTGTCCAGGAAGCCCTGGTCCTCCACCAACTGGGCATTAATATCGTGAAGCTTGGCCACACACACAGCTGCTGTCTTGCGCACATAGGGATCCTCGTCCTTCAGGCACTTTCGGAGGGGCTCGCACAGGTACTCTGTGATCTTGTCAACGCGGATGCAGCCCATGGTCCGCACAGCCAGGGCTCGGATCAGGGGGTTGGGGTCCTCACAGTCCTGAGGGGAACCAACCATTGGTTGGGGGCAGGATGAACATGTGTGGCTTCAGATTCTCCCTGGCCTGCTCACATTAGGAGCTCTGAGCCCAGCCGGACTGACCAACATCAGACAACTGCTGTGGAATCTCCCATCAACTGCAGCAACAGTATGAAAAGTAAATGCCTATAATGGTCACCTTGCATTTGCCAGACACTGTGCCAGGGGCTTTGCCCATTCTCTCCTTTAACCCTCACTACAGATACACAACACTGGTCCTGCTGTACTGATGAGGAAGCTGATGCTCTAGGAAGGCTGGGATCTTGTCCAAATTCACAGAGCAGAGCCACTGCTCAAATCCACATCCATCCAGCACCACAACCCGCAATCTTCCCACTGGGCCACAGGAGCCCTCACTTTCCCATCTCTGAGCATCAGCAAGACTGGTGGAGCTAGGGTTGGAAAGGTGCACAGAGCTAATGATTCAAGATCCTACCTGCCTCAGTCTGGAAGACAGAAAATGTGGAAGGGAGCAAAGTTTATAAGGGGAACACAAAGAATGCAGGGCAAGGCTCCACTCCCACAGGCGTTAGGGGAGTCATCAGGCTTGGTGTGACCTCACATGGCATGGGGTAAGCATCTGATTTTCTGGAGAGAATGGGGTACACTACTGGAGGAAGAGGCCCTGGGCTTAGCAGGGGGAGACGGTCGAAGGGCCTGGAAGGAAGCCTGAGTGCTTCTACCAAGGGCCACAGCTGCTCCACCGCCAGGAGACAGGGGAAGGTGGAGTAGTGAGCACCCTGTGCCTCCTCCCACCAAATTCCCCCTCACCTTCACAAAGGTGTTGACGGCCATAATGGCCATGTCCGGCTGACTCTTGGCATAGTTCATCAAGTATAGGTACACCAGCTTCTTCAGCTCTAGGTTGTCCGTCTGCATACAGTTCACCACATCGGGGAAGAGGGCACTAAAAGGTCAAAGTGGTGTCAGCGAGAGAGATTTTTCAGGAAGATAATTTTGTACAAGAAGGGAGCAGCAGATAAGAGGGAAGGAAAAAGATAAACAGGAATTCCTAGTAAAAAGGAAGGCATCAGCTATGCTCTGTTACCACAAACACCTATTGATAGAAACGAAACTCCAAAGAGGTGATTCTAAAAACAAATTCCTTTGCTCTTTTCACAGGGTTCAAATACGAGCTCTGGAGCCCGACAGCCCTGGCTCCAGCCCCAGCTCTGCCTCTTGCCAGCTATATGACATTAGGAAAATTCCTTTATCCCAAGTCTTAGTTTCCTCATTTGTAAGAAGGGTGCCACAAAAACCCACTTTATAGGCCCTTGTGATAATTAAATGAGACAACTTAAGCAATCTGGTCCTGACGTCTGGGAGGTGCTGAGCAAATGAAAACGATTCTTTTCTCCTCCCTGGTACTTCACGTGGCCCACTTATGTTGGGCTGCTGGCTCCAGAGGGTGCACAGGGAAGCAGGGATGGGTCTGTGCTGCTTTCACCACAAGGGCTGGCTCTGTACCCACTCTTCCCAGCACGAGCATGTGTGAAGCATGCACTATAGGCCAGGCTTCATGCATCTACATACCTGAGCTCATTTAACGACCCTGAGAGGCCAGGGGATTAGCCCCATGTTACACAAGAGAACTCTGAGGCTCACAAACATATAACAACCTGCCTGAGGAGCCAGGTCTGACACCAAAGCCTGGGTGGAACCCTTCCCAATATGGCATTCAATGGTCTCAGAGTCAAAGGCCCTGTCGAGATTTGAAATATGGTTAGAGATCTATTTTCTACCTCTGGAAGCATCATCTCTCCTTAATTCTTGGGCTTTTATGGGCAGGGACATAGTAACACAGAGACTTAAGAGGTCAAGGTGAATTTCCTGAGCAGGATGGGGGCCACCATGGCCAAGTTCCAGCAGGCAAGAGTATAGCTGAAGCTGAAATTGATGTATCAACTTGAAAGACGGTACACCAGGAAGAAAGGGGAGTAAAGAAGAGAGGAGGAAGAACCACTGAGGAGCCTGACTTGCTCTTTTGTGCCCGTCACATCAGCAAAACAAGCTCATTTCAGATGGAAGAACAAAGATGTTTCCTCTGTGAGGAAGTGACACCAGTGTTCTAGTTAAAGGAGTGTGGCTTTGTCCTAGGAGTAATGTGATTTGGACAGAGGCCCAAGCCTCTTGCCGCTCTGTCTGCAGTAGGTATCTGTGCCTAGCTTTCTCTCCTCTGCTCACCTGGAGGTCCCTTGCTGAGGCTGGCAATGGGATAGGGAAATCTATGGACAACTGGGTGGGATCAGTGTAACTGTGCAGGACTCAGATGGGGATGCTGCTCCATGTCCACACACAAGCCCATGAACATGGGGCTGGACACCATGAGGGTACAGAGGGGACAGGATAGGCACCTTGGATCTGAGATTTCAGAAGTGCTGGGCTTCAGTCCTCGTTTTGCCATTAACCATATGGCCTTTGGGCAATCATTTTACTCCTTCTTTAGCTTGTTTCTTTAGTAGTAAAAATACCATTACCTACAATATGGGAATCATAAGAAACTACTGAGAAAACATATCTGAAAGTTCTGTAGACTCTCAAACATTGCAAATGTAAGTTGTCATAAAATCCAGCCCCTGCCTTTGGGGACTTTATGATCCAGTGGGCAGGTAAACACAAGTACTACACATGAGAAGATACAGCAAAACCTGCCAAAGCCAGAACTTGGGTAAGGTGGGAACCTGTGAGAGAAGGAAAACTCAATTATTTTCCACTAACAGAGAGCAATAGAAAAGTGATAAAACTGCTCCCTGTCAAAGGTGGAAAACATGTGAGACCTGGAAAGACAAGGCAATCCTGCCGAGTTCTAGTTCTCACAGGTTTCACTGTACTTCCTCATACAGTGCAGTCTAGAATTAGAGCTGGGTGACAGAGACAAGTGCTGCAAGTCCAGACCAGTAAGAGGTACATGTGGGTGGGGTGACAACAACAGCAAACAGGAGAAGGTGGACCTTGAATGGGTTTTAAAAGACAGGAAAATGAGCTGGGTAAACGGCAAAGGGGAAAGGGCGTTCTAAGCAGGGGAAAGCCTGAGCAAAGGTGTGGCAGCAATTCTACACACGATCTGCTCCAGCAATTAGATGCAAACCAGAGGTTGCAAACTGGCAGCGAATTCAACAAAGCCAATCTGCATGTGTTTTACTTGGACTTCAAGGTGTTTGTTTGCTTGTTTGTTTAATATTGGCTGGCATTTTAAAATAGAGATTAAAAATGTTAAACTCCAGAGTTCCAGGTCTTTTTAAAAACCAGAAGACCCGGCCACACTGGATTCACCTTCTTGGCATGCAGCAATCCTCTGGAGTTTCTAACAGGTTTATACCACATCCTCTCCATCGCCTGCTGCCTTGTGACCTGGTCCACTTCACCTGCTCCCATTACTGCCTGACCCCATCAGCATTTGAGCTTGTAACCCCTACGTGAACAAAACCTTCTATTTGGAAAGGAGGCTCAGGGAGGGAAGTACACGAGGGGAGAAGTGGGGTCCCTACAGACACTCTGAAGGAGAGGAGATCTGTACTGAACCCAAGTTACCAACCATCCCTGTCAGCTGGCCTCCAGCTGCCACCCAGCCCACTCCTGCACACCTGACGTCTTTGCCCACGGTCATTGACGCAATCACTTTTTTCACCGCCTCCTTCTTCTTCTCCTTCTTGTCACTGTTGAGCTCTGCTTTCAGCTCGAAGATCTCCCCTAAGAAAAGGAGGCAGTCATGAGCGATCCATCCTTATCCTGCCAGGGGATAATCGCCACCCCCAACTTCTGAAGAAACTGGAAGGAGGCAAGTAAGACACCCTGTGCTGCCAGTTGAGGGCAGCTCTAGGCCCCTGCTCTCAGGTGGGACAGAGCGTGAAAGGACCAGAACACTGCTAGGAGAGGAATCATCAAGATGCAAGCTTGGAGGCCACGTCGGATCGGGGAGAGAGGAACTGTAAGAGCTACAAAGGTTCTGCAGGAGACAAAAAGCACGAAGGCAGGTCCTGCTCAGCTAGACTGCTAAAAATGCTAAGACAAAACACAAGTTCTCCTCAGCTCCTCACCACCGAAGGCCTTCAAGGCTGAGTGTGAACAGAATCTGGGAACTTAAGTTTGAGGAGGGAGGGCAGATTTGATTGATTCTTACATAAAGACTCTTCCTGTTTTCCTAGAACATCCAATTAAAACCGCTTGCTCAGGGTTTCACTTCCTGAACCACAGTGATTGCTCAGGCTCTGAAGATGGGAATTCAGCTGTCTCACTAGGGCTCTAGCACGTAACAGACTTTTAAGAACTTGGTGATCTGGAAAAAGCCAATGCGGAAGTAGGGTTATTCAGGGGCCTGCCACTGAGAGGTAGTCAGGACCCCCATAATGGATAAGAGGGCAGACTCTGGAGTCAGGCAGGCCTCCCAGGCTCAAAACAACAGCAGCAACATTTCCTGAGCCCTTCTCAAAGCCAGGCACCACATTAACTTCTTCCCACAGATTTTCTCACTTTATTCTCACAATGCTGCGTTTTCCCCATTATACGCACGAGCAAATGGGGGCTTTACAAGATTCAGTAACCTGCTGATTATACCATATAGTGAGTAGGTGGAGGGCCAAGATTCAAAACCAGCTCAGCCAGCTCCAAAGCCAGTATTCTAAATCACTATGCTCTGGCCTGCCCAAGACAACTCAATTTGCTTCTCTGCACCTATTTTCTTGTCTGTACTCTCTGCCTTTACCGAGGTGTTGAATTATCTCAATTGATCCTCACACGTGAAACTCTCAACTTAGTGCCTGGCACTCAGTGGGCCTGCACTGATGGTGGCCGCTATGATGATTCAGTCATCATGTCCTCTTCTGCAGCCTGAGAGCCCTGGGCTTCCCTCTTTAGTTAGTCGGGGTGGGGGTGATGCAGTAACTATCACAGTGTGGGAAGTGCTGAGGAAGTTCTAGGTGAATTTACAGTGAGAAAAGGAGAACACGTAGGTTTTTATCATGACTGAGCAGAACAATGTGAGGTTTACAAAGAACTTGAGACAGAGACAGCAAACAAGGTTAATTAAGATCAATCACTCAGCACAACTGGGGGCAAGGCCACACTGAGGATACTGCTCAATGAAGCCAGCAGTAATCTGTAGACTTTGCAGCTCAAATTCATGGCCCTGCAGGGCTGAAGGGACACACTCCCTTCTTTCTCAAGACACTGAGGAGCCCATGTCTCCCTGCTCTGGGATGCAACAAACCATGATGACCTTGACCCTGGACCCCACAGCAGGGCTGCCTCTGCAAAGCGTTTGGTCAGACAAAGACCCATCAACTGAAGGGTACAGGCCTGAGTCACCTCAGCTCCAAGAAAGGTGGTGGGTGAACTTGGGGTCTGCCTGCTTCTGAAATACCTCCTTCCTCTAATGGCCCCCAAATCCAGTCTGTCGCCAATCCTACCTCTCGAATCACTCTCGAGGCATTCAATTCTCTCTACTCCCAGTGCTGCCCCCCTAGTTCAGGCACCATCATCCCCCATCTGAGCTGTGGTACTGGTCTCCCTGCCTCTCTCCAGTTTTACTTACCCAACTATCATTAGTCTGCCTTGGACCTTCCCTCACTTAAAACCATCACTGATGTCAGATTCAACAGAAGAACTTGGGCATCTCTTTCCAGACACCTCCCCCCACAAAACAAAACAAAAACAAAAATGAAATCCATTGCTATTGATTCTGACTCATAGTGACCTTATAGGGACAAAGTAGAACTTACACATACGGTTTAATTTTCATGGAAGATTAAACTGTAATCTTCATGGAAGAAGACTGCCACATCTTTCTCCCATGGAGTGGCTGGTGGGTTCAAACCACTGACCTTTTGGTTAGCAGCCAAGCGCTTAACCACTGTGCAACCAGGATTCCTTCCCCTCAAAATAAACCAAAACCACACCCATTGCCATTGAGTTGATTCCAATTCATAGCAACTCTATAGGACAGGGTAGAACTGCCCCACAGAGTTTCCAAGGATATAAATCTTTACGGAAGCAGATTGCCACATCTTTCTCCCATGGAGTAGCTGGTGGATTTGAACCACCTACCTTTCGGTTAGCAGCCAAGTGCTTTAACCACCGTGCCACCAGGGCTCCTTCCCCCTAAAATGGACCCCACAAAAACCCCACTGATACCCCAATATATTCAGCACTCAGTTCACCCCTCTGGCCTGGCTCACCAGGCCATACCTGACCTAGTTCCTGTAAACCTCTTCTTTCATTCCTCTCCTCACTCACTCCTGCTCAATGATCTTCCTTTCCCTGAATGTGTCACGGGCATCCTTACCTGCACCACCCTCATGTGGCCAGCTCCCCCAGCCCTCCAACAGCTCCCTGAACTTCCCTCATCACAGCACCCAACACCTAGGTCAGAGACTTCATCTGTCTTCTCCACTGCATGTAGTAGGTGCTCAGTAGCAACTTGCTGGACAAATACATGAAATGCCCGATGAAGGGCAGATGTCAGGTCCTGGCTCAGCAGATCTAACAACAGACTCTTGACTTGGTCAGCAGGTACATGTTAATCTCACTTGGAAGGAAGGAGGGAGGAAGGAAGGGCTGGTCAGAAAGATGCTTACAGGTTTGAAGCACATTGTCAGCCACTACAATATCTTCAATTTCCCTAAAAACGGAAAAGCCCAAAATACTCAACAACATAAGACTAGCTTAGCAAATTTCAGTTCAGTAACTCAATAGCCTAATGGTAAGTCATCAGAACTGTGGGGAAATGTCTGTGATAATGTCAAATGAAAACCAGGATGTAAATGTTGACTGCAACCACGTCAAACATGTGCTCATGGATAAGGACTAAGCACAAACACACCCCAACTACTGTGGGGCTACTGATAGGATTATCTTTGCTTTCCTTCTCCCAGGAAACAAACACACCATGTTTAACAATTGTAAGCCATGGGGGAAAAGGGAGGGGGGCCTTTTTTTCCATACTTAGAGCTAATGCTCTTCCTCCCTTCTTGAGTTCTAATAAGAGTGGTCAATTTCTAACACCACCAACAGCTAAATTTTTTCTGATCTACAAGGTAAAGAAGCTCTGGGGAATTCCCACCACCCACTTCCATGCTGTGCCTCTACCCCTCACCACCCTCCCTTGCCTCCATAGTGGATAGGCAGAAGGAGCAGGCAGGAAACAAGTTGGCCAAGGCCTCACAAAGAAACAAACAGTACCTTTCTTGGTGGTGGTGAAATATTTTGAGTCAGTCATTTTGGTCCCTTATCGGTGGCCAGACTCTGCAAGACAGAGAAGAGGTGACTTTCAGTTATGTTCCATTCCATTTTCAGTTACAGTGAAGAGGAGGAAGAGGAGAGAAGGATCCCAACACACATGGGGTATGGGAAGATAGCTTATCCCTCTGTTAGACAAATCATCTGTTAGATAATGGCTGGTCAGATTCTGAAGGGTAATTTTGACGGGTCTACCCAATTTTCGAATGTGCATCTCCTTTGACTCAGCGATTCTACTTCTAAGAATCTCTCTCACAGAAATATCTGCACAAGGATATCTGTATGAGGATTTACTGCAGCTCTGTCCCTACCAATGTCCAACTGGAAATAAATGTCCATCAACAGAGGAATGGGTAAATGCTCTGGGAGAGTCCACAAACATGAAAAGGCACTTAACAAATATAATTATAGCAGCTCCTTCATGGAGCTCAGTCTGTGCCAGGCACTGTTCTAAGTGCTTCACACGTTAATAATGCATTAAAGCCTCATCACAGCCTCATAGAGGTGCTATTAAAATCAAACCAAACCCATTGCCGTCGAGTTGATTCCGACTCATAGCAACCCTAGAGGACAGAGCAGAACTGCCTTGTAGAGTTTCCAAGGCTGTAATCTTTACGGAAGTAGACTGCCACATCTTTCTCTTGCAGAGCAGCTGGTGGGTTCAAAACCGCTGACTTTTTGGTTAGTAGCTGAGTGCTTAACCACTGCGCCACCAGGGCTCCCTATATAGTCAAATGAGTTTGGAAAACACCAAGTTTAAAAAGCTAGGTAGCAAAGGAACACCCAGAATGGAAAAAATGAGAATTTTCACGCACTGTGAAGAATGTAACCAACGTCAGTGAACAACGTGCAGAAATCGTTGAATGGGAACCTAATCTGCTGTGTAAACCTTCACTAAAAAAACACAATAAAATATTAAAAAAAAAAAAAAAAGCCACGTAGGTTTCTTCTCTCCACCACTTGCCGAGTTTCTATTACAGTGACATGCACTGTTCATCTCTAGAGAGAACCAGAAAGTACACCCTGCAGACTCTAAAGCATTTCCCAAACCTATCTGATCAGCCTTCTCACAACATCCCTCATGGCGTCTGCCACTGCAGAATTCACAGTGTGAAGTGCTGTTCTAAGGCAACCGGACAAAGAGTGTACCAAGGCTCACTCGTTCATTCAACGAGCATCTACCATGTATCTCAACAGATCCCTAGGTGGCACAAACAGTTTGCACTGGACTGCTAACCTAAAGGTTGGCAGTTTGAATCCACCCAGTGGTATTGCAGAAGAAAGGCCTGGAGATCTGCTTCTGTAAAGATTACAGCCAAGAAAATCCTATGGAGCACAGTTCTACTCTGTAACACATGGGGTCGCCACAAGTCAGAATCAACGCAGTGGCAACAGATTTCTTTTTGGATGTGCCGCAATAGTTCCTCCTTGTCAACAGATGACAGATAAAAGATGCCATGTGCGAGCCAAGCACCCTGGACACACGGCAGAGGCTCCTGGCACTGTTCAAACAGTTATTAAGACGCTATCATTTTCGGTGTCCCTATTAAAGTCAGATTTATAGACATTATCTCATTTAATCCATAATCTTTAATCCTATGAATGAGGTAACTGCTTTTAACTCTGTTTTACAGATGAGGCAACTGAGGCTCAGGGATGTTAAGTAACTTGCCCCAGGTCACAAGGCTTATGGTGGCTGGGCTACCATCTTGGGTCTATCTGAGCTCAGAGCCTGCGCTCTATGGACAAAGGAATCCTGCTTCTGCCATCTGATAGGGGAGGAAAGAACCCTGACAGTGGCTAAGAACTCAGCCCAAAAACCTCACAACCTTCCAGAAGCTTCACATGTTACAGAAAACCACAGAATCCCAAAACGAGAAATTTGAATGAAGAAAACTCATTCCACTTTGTCCCTTCTATTGCCTCTATGGAACGGACTCAAACATAACTCATCAGCATGTTCTTTCAGTTCCATACTGCATGGTGGTGACATGAGGTTACTGGTGCAATGGATGGAAGGGCTCATTTCAAAGGTGTCTGGAAATGAAGCCGACAATGCTCCTCTCCAGCCCAACTGTATTTTTCCAGCTTAAGCTTGCAGTTACGGCAAGATGCCATTGAGATGCTCCCAAGCTGAGAGATGCCCACGGATTCTGTTCCAGTCATCAGTGGGAAACGAATATATACAGACTCTGAGTTGCCTTAAATCCTCTGTGGATCCAGTTAGAATAGAGAACTCACTGACAGAACAGTATAAAGACACAGTTCTACTCTCCTTGTGCTTTGCAAAGTTGAAACGGGACAATGGCACTTTTCTATGGGAGCTCTGAGAAAGAGCAGAAGAGAAGCTGTGTCTGACAATTGAGCCCCCAGGTGGGGAATTCTGCCTTGGCAGTCCTCACAGTGTGAGTCAGGGATGTGTTCACAAAGTGAAGATCTGCACTGGCCTGGTTCACAGCTCCACTCCCCCTTCCCCTTCATGCCTGGCCGAGGGCTTGGCACATGGCTAGCGCTCAATTAACAGTTGTTGAAAGAAATGAAAAAGGGCCACTGAAAATCTGGGGAGCCTCCACCTGACTTTGGACAGCTCTGTTATATAACTATTTAGCATTTGTTTCCAACACGAATTTACTTAAAATAAAAAAAAATAAAAAAATTTAAGACACAAAGTCATTTTCTCAGTGAAACCTCATCAACTTAAGAGTTTCTTTTTGGAGCTCTAAGAATGAACAGGTAAGACAATGGGATTTCTGCCACACAAGAAGCAGCATATGGTTTCAGAAGTCACAGATATGGGAGCATAACAGGTGGAGGTACCCAAAATATAAAAGCATCCTCTTTCTCAAAGTTAAGAGTCTAGTCTCAACAGAGGGATAACTGGAGGTAAAGGGGGCTAAAAATCACAGGTCTCAAAGAGTTATAGAAATTAACATATAAGCCCCTCCAATGTTAAATCTAGAAGGAAGTAAAAACAAATAAAACAATAACTTAGGTGTCTAACCTCAGAGCTACCCAGAAATTCTTTCATAAGTGAGGTCAAGACACAGCTAAGCTGCTACCTCCCACAGGGGAAGCTGCTGTCCAGGGGCTTTCCCCTTATCTGTAGGCACACAACACAACCAGTGGGGGCCCTAAATTCCCAGGACACACCTGCAGGTGACAGATCCACGCTGTATACAGCTGACCAGGAGGAGAGGGGGAGCTTCCTTTTGGGAGGACTTCAAAAAGCAACAGAGCTGCAGGGTCGGCTGCTGATATTCTTACAGCACTGAACTTCTGAAGACACTCTTCCTTTCACAGGCACGAAGAATTGATTCACAAACTTAAACCGCCACCCAGTGCACTGGCACTGGCTGCTGCTTTTTCTGCAGTATCTATTTTGCATATCCCTCTGCAGAGGGCCAGAGGAGACTGATGATGCAGAAATCATATTCGGCCGAATTTTTATATACAGAAAATTAAAAGAGGAGAAAGGGGAATTGGGGAGAGATGAATCGTTTTGGAAAGTTGTCATCGCAGAGCACAGATTTAAAACAAACTCATGTGCAAGGCTTGCTCCTTCACTGTGAAAGACCACCTACGCCTGGCTGATCTGCTGAGGGTGCTATCTCCTTGTGTCCTTTCTCTGTTCCAAGTCTTCTCATGCTGGTACGAGGTCTTACAGTTGCCTCTCGGACGGCAGTGCAAGGGAGCTTTTCCATTCTCTGCAGGAATGGAAAAAAACCTACAGTTCAGCCTGAGAGGAGTGCAGACTTGCAGATGCCACAGGAAAGACGAGTGCCTTTCTCAGCAGGCTGAGCTGTCGCCACACACTGCATCCCCACTCCATGGAGCCCAGAGGGGTTAAGACCCTGTTCTCTGACTAATCTGGTCAAGTACATGAGCCACATTTGAAAGCAGGCAGCCAATTTATGCCAGAAAAAGCTTAGGGTTTGGAATCCATCTTTGGAAGTGTCAGAGTGCATAAAAAGCAGTAATTAGAGGGAATTTTGTTGCAAGAGACTAGAGCAGGGCCTGGAAACTGCTCTGGCTAGTGTGATGAATCTAAGGAGACAATGTTCCGGGCTGGGATCCCTCTCAATTTCAGCATTTACAGGCCAAGGAATGCCTCAGGGGATGACATAATCAAAATATTAAAGGAACGGTACACCTCGAACTATGGGCTTTGCCTTTCAGGAGCCAATGCTGCTGAACCCCCCTAAAGTCTACTCCCTCATACCCACACTTGGAAGATTATGACTGATGCCACAATCCCAGGAGCCATCTTTTGGTTGACATGCCTGCTTCCCCTCCCACTGCGCTTAAAGAAAAGGAACTGAGTAATAAAGCCTAAAATAGAATGGTTGTCTCTTATGTTTTCTAGAATTATAAAAAGTCCTTGGTAACAATCACTGATAGACTGGTCAGGGACAAAGATGTAATGTGATCTAAGAGTGGGAAAATGAAGTCCCAGGAAAGAAAGAGAAGGGGGAAAAAGAAACTCATTAAAAATATTCCCAGCTAGGAAGTCAGCACAATTGCACTAAACCAAAAGCTAAGAAGTTTCCTGACTAACAACCAAACACTTCAAGGGACAGAGTAGCAGGGGCAGGGGTCTGGAGACCATGCTCTCAGGGGACATCTAGGTCAACTGGCATAAAAAAGTTTATTAAGAAAATGTTCTGCATCCCACTTTGGTGAGTGGCATCTGGGGTCTTAAAAGCTAGCAAGCGGCCATCTAAGATGCATCAATTGATCCCAACCCACCTAGAGTAAAGGAGAATGAAGAACACCAAAGACACAAGGAAAATATTAGCCCAAGAGACAGAAAGGGCCACATAAACCAGAGATTCTATCAGCCTGAGACCAGAAGAACTAGATGGTGCCCGGCTACCACCAATGACCGCCCTGACAGGGAACACAAAAGAAAGTCCCTGACGGAGCAGGAGAAAAGTGGGGTACAGAACTCAAATTCTAGTAAAAAGACCAGACTTAATGGTTTGACTGAGACTGGAGGCACCCCGGAAGACATGGCCCCCAGACTCTCTGTTAGCCCAGAACTGAAACCATTCCTAAGGCCAACTCTTCAGACAAAGATTAGACTGGACTATGGGATGTAAAATGATACTCGTGAGGAGTGTGCTTCTTGGCTCCAGTAGATACATGGGACTAGATGGGCAGCTCCTGTCTGGAGGTGAGATGAGAACGCAGAGATGGTCAGGAACTGGTTGAATGGACACAGGAAATCTCGTGTGGAAAGGAGGCGTGTGCTGTCACAGTACAGGAAGAGCAACTAGGGTCACATAACAATGTGTGTATAAATTTTTGTATGAGAAACTTAAAAGAAAAAAAACATTCCCAGCTACAGACTGGATTTTAGGTGAGCACTGGAGTTAGGGTTAGGTTTCAGGGGGGAAGAAAAAGGATTCAACTCTTCAAATTTTTTTGGTCTTCACATTTCTAAATATAATTTAATGAACAAGAGATACAGAATATGAGTTAATAAAATTAAATCTATAAAAATACATTAAGAAAATAGGTATTACATGTATTTTAATTTTTCTCTAAGGTCTCAACATTGATTATAATAATAATACAGAGAAACTTGTGAGATCCAGAACTCGACAGGTCTGTCTTGCTTTTCCAGGTCGCGCAAGTTTTCCACCTTTGACGGTGCAATCTTACCACTTTTCTACCACTCTCTCTTAGTGGAAAATATTTGAGTTTTCCTTCTCTGACAGGTTTCCACCTTACAAGTTCTGGCTTTCACAGGTTTTACTATAATAACAACAACTGCTCTTTCAGAAAAGAGTACTGAACTGGGGTTACAGCTTACTTCATCTCTATAACCCAATTTTCCCTCTTTAAAATGGGTGTAAGCACAAACCACTGCTCTACTTACTTCACATACTTCTTCTGAGGTAGATAGCCACAATGTGAGTGTGAAAGTACGTGATATGTATAAATGTAAACACTGTAAATATCCACTTAAATGAAGTTCTAGAATTAATAGAAGAGGCAAAACTAATGTATGGTGATAGAAGTCAGATGAGTGATTGCTGCTGGGTGAGGGGAATGGACTGGAAGGGGCCGAGAGAACTCTCTGGGATTGATCTGTATCTTGACGCAGACACTGATCAACTGCACACTTTAGGAGCTGAGCATTTCACTTGATGCAAATTATACAAACATTAAGCATTTTTTAAAATAAAGAAATAAAACCCAGGGCTAAAGATGAAAAGTAGGAGAATGGAACATTTTATAATCTAGAGGAAATAAAGTCTTTCTGAGTGTGATATAAAATCTTTAAGTCATACATAAATGATCCATGAATTCAATTACATAAAAGTCAAATTTTCCTGTGTGGCCAAAAATATAACAAAACTCCAATGACATATGATAAGCACAAAAATTTTACATCACTGACAAAAGTTTATTTTCCTTAATATGTAACAAGTGCCTACTAATAGAAAAATCGTAAAAGATGTGGACAGTTTACAGATAATGAACTATGATGGCTCTTAAACATACCAAAAACTTACTTATAATAAGAGAAATATAAATCAAAAGTATAATGAAATATCATTTATAACCTACTGTACTCGTAATGGGAAACCCTAGTGGCATAGGGGCTGCTAACCAAAAGGTCAGCAGTTTAAATCCACCAGCCGCTCCTTGGAAACCTATGGGGCAGTTCTACTCTGTCCTATAGGGTCGCTGAGTCGGAATCAACTCAGTGGCAACAGGTCTGGTTTGGTTTGGTTACTGGTATTTGTCCCTGGGGCAGAGGCCTCCTCAACCTTCAACTCAGTCATATCTTGGACTTCTCCACGGCCCTCCTTCCACCTCCAATTTGGGATTTTCCAGCTAACGCTGTAAACCCAGTGACTGGCACTGTGCCTGGCACGTTCTAGGAGCTCACCAAATGTTTGCTGGCAAAATGGATGAAAAGACTGGTTCCCAGAGAAGCTACAAAACCAAGGACCCACAACCTATCAAGACAAGAGGACTCCCTAACAAGTGCCACAGACAGTAATGCCTGGGCAGACCAGGAACAATATAAGGCTTTGCGGGGAATTTCAACAAATAAGGCAAGGCTGATCCAATGCCAGGATGGCTGCCAGGTAAACTGGTTTTGCTACCAACAACTGTGTGACCCCAGGCAAATCCCTCCCCCCTCATCTCTGGACCTTACTGTCTCCAATTGTCAAAAAAGAGAATTCAACCAGATCAGTGGTCTTTCAAGCTTCCCTCCCTCCCTTTTCAACTGTTTAGAATAGACAAAAGCAGAAGTGCTATGGGTGAAGTAAGGGTGGAGGGCCTAGAGTACTGCTCATTCCACTATGCCAGTTTCTCCCCACTCCAACCCCAGAGAACAACCCATCAGACACTCATGGTTCCATGAAACAAAATGAAAACCAGTCTAAATGACAGATAAAGTCCTTCCCATATCTCATGCTCTGCGATTCTGAGCTAGAGGAGGAACCCATTTCCCCACCCATGGGTGTTCCAGGTGTCAAACAAGAAAAAGTAAAGCATGACATCCTAAGAGCATGGCATAAGACGTTTCCAAGTGGACAAAAGAGAGAACAAATTCGGAATGCAGCTAGGTCCAACAAACCTTATTAGGTCTTCAGTAGGAAGGGAAACAATACCAAGTCAAGCAGGAAAGTGTTTTAATTGCCCAAATGGCCAGCCAACAGCCAAGGAGAGGACTTTCCTAGTCACAGGGAAATGATTCATGCCAGGAAGTCCACACTCTGCAATCAGATGAGAAAAGCGAGGCTGGTGGCACTAGCACAGTGCACTGTGCACCATCAGCACTCAGTAAATCAACACAGCAAATGGTGTTGTAAGCTTAACCAGACAAGAAAGGAAAAAGGTCCTCACAGGTAAGTACTAAAGTTCACTTTATAGACAGGGAAAACAGGTAATACTAACTTGAAGATTAAAAGGTGAGTCAGCATTAGAGAAACCAGATTTCAGTCTTTCCTCTGAGACAACGTGGTCACCAACCTCAGACAGACAGGCTCTTTCAAGTCACTTCAATAAATATGAGAAAATAAGCTGTGTTCTTCTTCAGGCTTGGCATGAAATTCAAAACAAAGGTGGTAGTAGTAGTGGTAATGGCAAACAGATGTGTGCTATGGACCAGGTACTATGTAAACCAAAAACCAGTTGCTGTTGAGTTGATTCCAACTCATGGCAACCCCATGTGTAGAACTCTTGTTACATGGAGTTTTCAATGGCTAAGTTTTTGGAAGTAGATTGCCAGGCCTTTCTTCCAACTATGTAGAGAGCTTTAAATTCAATCCTCACAATAACCTGTGAAGGTATTAATAAAATCAGAAGTTACAGATGAGGAAATTGAAGCCCAGAGAGGTAAAGGCATTTATCTGGAGTCACACAGCTACAAAATGGTAGCACTGACACTCTTTACCCCTAACTCACAATGATGCTGCACACATCCTGCTCTGTCCAGCATGGCAACTCCTCATCTCTGAGTGAAGTCCTTGCAGAAACACACACTCTTGACTAAAAGGTTTGTGAAACAAGTTGCCACATAACCCTGCAGAGTCCCTCAGATGTTGAATTACAGGTTATTTCAGGGCCAGCCCTTCCAGGTTGTCAGTCTGGCCAGTGGTTTGTCGATTTTGTTGATTCTTTCAAAGAACCAACTTTCGGTTTTGTTGATTCTTTCTATTGTTTTTCTGTTCTCTATTTCATTTATTTCTGCTCTGATCTTTACTATTTCCTTTCTTCCAGTGGTTATGGACTTTTTTGCTGTTCTCTTTCTATTTGTTTGTGTTCTGTAGTTAATGTTTTGATTTTGTCCCTTTCTTCTTTTTTGATATGTGCATCTATTGCTATAAATTGTCCTCTGAGGAC
>NW_004444126.1:120464-132360 GCF_000243295.1 Trichechus manatus latirostris | reverse complement strand
GGGGTGAAGAAGGGTGGGGGGTGGGAAAGCATATATCACCAATTACCGGTTGTTTTGTCTCCCGCTGGAAGCTCCGTGAGGCTGCTTTCTCGTACCGTGTTTGCTGGTCTCCAATAGGAGTCCAAAATGGCGGATCTGCGCTGCGGTAGCTGGTAGGGGACCTTTGCATGAATCTCTCCTCGCTCTCCGTTCTCTGTCAGTTTTCTCACTCCATTTGGTGCTTGGCTGAGTTCTTTATCTCTTCATTTGACGTTTTAGGGTTTCAGGATTGTTGTATTTTCTGTTCGGCTTAGTTTTTCGGATCTTTGCTGTGGAGGGACAGCGTGGTGCTTCTGCCTAGAGCGCCATTTTGCCCTGGTCCTGAGCCCTTCCAGTTTGGACAACAGGAATGTCAAGTTTGGTAAAGGCCTAGTGAAAGCCTGTCTGGATCAACGTGTTGAATTATGGGCCTCCTGCATGAACATTGATTTGTCAAAATTAATCTGAGGCCCACCAGCAGTTAAAGTCCTCAAAATGAAAAGGAACTAAAGGTAGACAAATGCTGTATGTGAATGTTCTGATACCACCACTGAGTCTCTAGAACCTATTTCTAGAATCAGATGCTGGCTCCCAACTAATCTACAAGCGGTAATATGTGGAAAGATCTGCCGCCAAGAAAAGAAAAGTTCCTCTGGGCTTGAAAACAAAAATGATTAAGGGCTGCTTCTGAGCAATACTTTAATTAATCAAGAGCAGAAAGAGGCCAAAGACCACAGAACAAGCATTCTAAGGACTCTATTCACGCAAAATCTTCAGATTCTACAATGAAAAAACTAGTTATTAGTCAAATGTTGTGTGCCATCGAGTCGATTCTGACTCGTAGTGACCTATAAAACACAGCAGAACTGCCCCTTGGGTCTCCTAGGCTGTAATCTTTACAGGGGGCCCTGGTGGTGCAGTGGTTAAGAGCTATGGCTGCTAACCAAAAGGTCAGCAGTTCGAATCCACCAGCCGCTCCTTGGAAACCCTATGGGGCAGTTGCTATGAGGGTTGCTATGAGTTGGAACAGACTCGATGGCAATCTTTACGGGAGCAGATCGCCAGGTCTTTTCTCCCATGGAGGGGCTGGTGGGTTTGAACTGCCAACCTTTTGGTTAGCAGCCGAGCAAGTGCTTAACCATTGCACTACCAGGGCTCCTTGCATTAGTCAAATGCCAAAAACTAATTCCTGCCTGCAAAGAATGGAGTATGTATCGCACCCCAACACCAACGGACTGTCTTGTAATGACTCAGAGCCTTCAGAGAGATTTCTGAATACAGAGCTTTGCTACTAATCATAGCCAAGTCATACTCCTTGCGACCTCAGTTTTCCCACCTATACAATGGGAACACTTCGGAAGAGCTATCAAGTTTTGTAGCATCCATTCAGCATGTATAATGATGTGGGGCACCATCTGTTCATGCCTGGGACTGTGCCCACATCGGGGCAGGCACAGGGTAAACAAAGGACAGTCTTTTCCCGCTAGGGTCTTACAGATTCTGAGGCCTGGTAAAGGACTGCAGAGGGATAGCAGAGTGATCGTACCCTCCAGATAACTACCACCAAAGTTCAGAGAAGGAGTGTTCCAAGACAGATGGAGCATCCAGGGAAGACCTCCTGGAGGAGGGGGGCTTGGCAGGACATGAAATGATGGGTCAGATTTAGAAGGAAGGGGCAGAGGGTGAGGCAGAGAAGACCCACACAATGCCAGTATAAGCAAGGGAGCAAATGGAGAACAAACTACTGCCCCCACTGAAGAAGGCTGGCTGGGGAGCAGGCTCTGGGCTAAGTGATTTTCAGCCCCTGTCTCATTGAACTCTCAAGGTAACCCATTTAAAAATGAGGAATTAGACACTGACAGAGGAGTGACTTACTCAAGGCTAAAACAAGTACGAGTGTGCAGGGGTCTGTGAGACCACCTGCCTGGCTGAAGGCAAGGGTTTGGAAGGGAAAGAAGCAGAGAAGCAGATGAGGTTGGGGAAGGAAGGATGAGATTCAAGGATGGTCCGGGTGCCAGGGTGTGTTAGGGCCCTCCTGGCAGAAGATGCAGTGATCATGTCAAATGACAACTATCATGTTGACACTGTTGATCACTCCCTCCTTGAGAGACTTTCTTCACTTGTATCCAGGATGCTCCGCTCTTCTGGTTCCCCTCCTACCCTACTCTCCACCCCTTATGTCTCCTTTGCTGGTTCCTTTTCCCAATCTACTCTTCACACTGGAGAGGAGTCCTGGTACCTCTTCCCTTCTCCACTGCACTCACACCTTTGCTGATTTCAGCCGGTGCCATGGCGTTACGTATCATCTACATGCTGACAACTCACAACTGCATCCCTAGACCCAGCCTCTTCCCTGGACTGCCAGCTCATACATTCAAACTACCTAATCGACATTTCCACTTGAATGTCTAAGACTAACAGACAGCACAAATGTAACATGATAAAAACTGTCCTCCTACCCCTCGCCCTCCCCCTCCCCCGGCTCGTCATCTAGGTACTGCCAACACTGTCTTTCCAGGTTCTCAGGCCAAAACCTCAGAGTCACCCTTGACAACAGACTCTTTCTCATAGCCCATACCTAATCTACCAGCAAATCCTACTGGGTCTACCTTTAAAATGAATCCAGAATCCATGAAGCAGTTTCTCACCAGCTCCATCACTATCAGTTGGTCCAGGCCACTATCACCTATTGCTGAGATTACTACGAGAGCATCCTCTACTTCCTCTGCTCCAGACAACCCATTCTCAGCAACAGTCGGAGTAACTGTATTACAGTCTAGGTGGGACAGTGTCACTCTTCTGCTCAAAATTCTCCAGTTCTCTATCTTACTCAGAGTAAAAGCCAACGTCCCTACCATGGCCTCATGGCCTATAAGGCCCTTAGAGATGCACACCGCCTTCTCAAACACACATCCCTCTACTGTGCCACCTACTGATCCCCCCATCACTCCCTCAGCTCTAGCTACATGGGCCTCTCTGCTGTTCCTTGAACACAACAGGCTTGGTTCCACCCCATGGCCTTTGCATGTGCTATTCACTTTGCTAGGAAGACTCTTTCTCTAGATAGTCTCATAGCTCTGCCCCTCGTCCCTTCTAAGTCTTGTCTCAAATGTCACCTTCTCGTTGAGGCATCTCCTGACCACTTTATTTAAAACTGTACATGTCCCCAACCAATTCCATCACTTCCCACCTCTCTGCCCTTCTTGCTTTTCTTCAAAGTATTTATCACCGGTTGTTACTGTTGTGTACCTTCGCATCAATTCCAACTCATGGCAACCCTACAGGGCAGACTAGAACTGCCCCGTAGGGCTTCCTAGGCTGAAATCCATAGGAGCAGGTTGCCATCTCTTCTCCTGCGAAGCCCTCTTGTGTTCGAACTGCTGACCTTTCAGTTATCAGCCACCAGGGCTCCTACTTATTACTTACACACTAAAATTTACTTATATTGTCAATTTTCTTCTCCCTCCTTAATGTAAAATACACATGGGCAAGGATTTTGTCCATTTTGTTCACTCCTATATTCTTAGCTTTTAGACTAATAGTAAATAATAGGTGCTTAATAAATACTTGAATGACTAGTGCTCAACTCTCCTCTTAGGGAAATTTTGTGTTTTGTAAACCAACGTCAGCCAGAGAGCAGCTCTGTTCCATTCACTGGGGTTGCCAGGATCAGAGATACATCTGCTCTGATTGTCATGCTATTTGGACTATACTGAAATTGAAGATGCCAGACCACCCCGCTGAGCCCACTTAAAGCCAATAAACGGAGGGTAAGTAAATGAATGATGAGAGAGAGAAGAAAAGGCAAAGAACAGAAGATGAGGCAGCCACATCTCCAACGGGAGAAATGTTCAGACTTCTTCTTTCAGTGAGGCCAGATCAGCTCAGAGAGTGAATCAGCTGTCAGAGTAGTCAGCTGCAGGGAGGGGGTACAACCGTGCGTGTGGGGGCTTCTGACACAGGTTGTGATGTGAGCACAGCTAGATCCTTCCCTCTGCCTACAACCCTCTAGGTCCACAGGCCGCCTCTGTTTCTCTAACAGCCAAGCTCTTCACTGCCTTGCACTTGCCGATCCTTCTGCCTGGATTATCCTGTCCGGCTTCTAGCATGGCTGCTCCAATTTATCCTTCGAAGTTCAGCTTACTTGACATCATTTCAAAGAGGCCTTTCCTGTACACACTTATCTTAAGTTGGTATTTCTCCATCCCCACCCCCTAGTATTCTTACTCACACATTTACTGAGTAACCCCCTACACATACCAGAAATCGTTCTACACACTGGGGATGCAGCAGTGAACAAAACAGACAAATTTCCTTCTCCTCATGGAGCTTACAGCCTACTGGGGGACAGAGATCACAAACAAGATAAGTAAAATAGATAGTATCACAGAGCTCTGGTGGCATAGTGGTTAAGAGCTACAACTGCTAACCAAAAGGTCAGCAGTTTGAATTCACCTGCCACTCCTTGGAAACTCTATGGGGCAGTTCTACTCTGACCTATAGGGTTGCTATGAGTCGGAACTGCCTCGACAGCAAGGGGCTTGGCTAGTTTTGCTATGGAGAAAAGCAGAAGAAAAGGAGAGGGAGCATGTCTGTATGGTGGGTGTCACAATTTTAGCTAGGGTGGCCAGAGAAGGCCCCCCTGAGAAGGTGACAGGTGACATGGAGGAAGAGCCTTCCAGGCATAGGAAACACTGTGTGCAAAGGTGGGAGTGTGTCCGGCAAGTCCGAAGAATAGCAAGGAGGTGGATGTGGCTCGAGCTGAGGGAGCAATGAGGAGGCTCGTGGGTTATGAGGTCAGAGAATGGCAGGCCTTACAGGTCAAGGTGAGGACTGTGGCTTTTAGTGAGGGGGCTGGGAGCCACTGGAGGATTATGAGCATGGGAATTGCAAAATCTGACTTAGGTTTCAACAGGTTCTGGCTGCTATGCCTGTTTGTTTCCTTCACGGCTTATCAATTTTTATAATCATTTTTTTCTATTTCTTTATCTTTCTCCCTTGTTAACATGTAATAAGTTCCTAAGGGTATAAACTATGCTTGGCTTGTTTACCTATCATCATACCTATGGCTCAATAAATAATGAATGAATGAATGCTGGACTTACAAAGTTTTCTGTCCTAAATGTCTTGACACCAAGCCACCCAGCCATTAGAGGTCAGAGAATGAAGACTACAGAAGCAGACCCAACAGCTGGCTGTAATGAAATTTCTTCATTCCACTCTCAATATACTTAAGATTTTAAAAGCAATTAGGGTGTTGTGAAATTCATCTGCCACCCAGGTCTATACCTCTATGGAGCTCGACTGTTTAGGCAGCTGGAAACAGACACTGAAGGGTTGGTTTTAAAGCTTTTGAGGTCTGACTTCCAAATCTACCATCTTCCAGCTCAGAGTCCACAGGGGAGATGGTACCTTGGGGGAATCAGTGACTAAAGCGTCTGGGCTGATGAACTCTGGGCAGCCTAGACTCAATCAGCCATTCTCTTACCTTAACTAGAAGAGGTCTCCAGATTTCAGGGAGACCCTCTTGATAGAGGTCAGAGGTCAAGTCCAAGGGAAAAGATCCAAAGAGTATGAGGCTTGGGAGCCCAACCCCCTCAGCTTCATAATATTACGAGAGACAATCCAAGAACAAAGAAGTGGGAAGGGGGTAGTCGCAGCAGGGATTATAGGGGCTCTCTCAGGGTCTACACAACATAACAGGCAGAACCAGACTACAACTATAAAATGAGAATTATAATGGTACATTGTGCTACGCAGATGACACAACCTTGCTTGCTGAAAGTAAAGAGGACTTGAAACACTGATGAAGACCAAAGACAACGGAGAAAAGATTAAAGTTGTCAGGGATTTCATTTTACTTGGATCCACAATTAATGCCCATGGAAGCAGCAGTCAAGAAATCAAACAACATATTGCACTGGGCAAACCTGCTGCAAAAGACCTCTTCAAAGTGTTAAAAAGCAAAGATGTCACTTTGAGGATTAAGGTGCACCTGACCCAAGCCATGGTGTTTTCAATTGCCTCATATGCATGTGAAAGCTGGACAATGAATAAGGAAGACCAAAAAAGAACTGATGCCTTTGAATTATGGTGTTGGCGAAATACGTCAAATATACCATGGGCTGCCAGAAGAATGAACAAATTTGTCTCGGAAGAAGTACAGCCAGAATTCTCCTTGGAAGTGAGGATGGCAAGATTTGTCCCACGTACTTTGGACATGTTAACAGGAGGGACCAATCCCCAGAGAAGCACACTGTGTTTGGTAAGTAGGGGGTCAGCGACAAAGAGGAAGACCCTCAACGAGGTGGACTGACACAGTGGCTGCAACAATGGGCTCAAAAATAGCAACGATTGTGAGTATGGCACAGGACTGGGCAATGCTTTGTTCTGTTGTACACAGGGGTGCTATGAGTTGGAACCGACTTGACAGCACCTAACAACATCATAGTGGTACACACCTCAGAGGTTTGTGAAGCTAAAGCAAGTCAATGCATACAAAACCTTCAGCAGGGCCCAGAGTGTACCAAGGTTCAATCAATGCCACTATGATTACTACAAAGGGAGAGTTTACCCCCAGCACCTCCTTGCTACCACCCAAGTCTCTAGAGACTCTGAAGCACTCTGGTGGCTGGCTGGGTAATAGTAATAGCAGTTCTCCAGTAGTTAATCAATTACTAGTCAGGTTCCTCCCTATCCCCTGTGGTGACATGAGGATAGGCAAGGGACCATGTGCAAAGTGCTTTAAATTTCTTAGGAACCAGGGAATTCTAACAATTCAGTGCAATATTCATTCATTCGTTCATTCACCAAATTTTTACTGAGCACCTACTACGTGCCAAATCTTTCACTAGGTGCTAGAGACAGACAGGTCCCTGTCAGGCATTAAGGAATTAGAGCTGTTTACTCAGAAGACAGCCAAGTAAAAATCACATCCATTGTGATCAGAGCCACAGGACATCAAGAAGGGCCATTTAGCTCACGCCTGCAAGATGGGGTGATGATCAGATGGAAAGCAACAGCAGTGGTCCAGGCAAGAAGGTGGGGGGGTGGGGAGGTGCAGGAAACAGTGTTCAGGGAGAGGAAAGAGCACAAAGACAGAGCGGTACAAAGCTGGGGCTTGCAGAAGAAGCAAGCAGCTGAGTCCGACTGGCACTTGGGAGGAGGTGGAAATGTGGGACAGGAGAGCCAAAACTCATTGCCATCGAGTTGATTCCAACTCATAGCGACCCTACAGGACAGAGCAGAACTGCCCCGTAGGGTTTCCAAGGAGTATCTGGTGGATTTGAACTGCTGACCTTTTGTTTAGCAGCCATAGCTCTTAACCACTGCGCCACAAAGGTCTCCATAGGAGAGCCAAGGGGGTCAATTCCCAAAAGGCTTGAATGCCATGCTAAGAAGCCTGAGTTTTAACCTGAGGGCAATGAGGAGCCACTGATGGATTTTCAAGCAGGATTTTTTTTTTTTTTTTTTAAAGGACTCCCTAACTGCTTGAGTGGTATTTTCTCTCTGGAGTATTTGTTCCCCTCTGTGTGAAGAGACAAAGAACAGAAAGATCACTTCTGGGCTGTGATAATTTATCAACTACCTATCTTAGGCAAAAAGACCTCTTCAGAAAAGGGAACATCTTCAAAGAACAGACGTCCCCTCAGATTTAAAAAATAACACCAAAGTGCAAAACCCATACCCAAGCTGTGCTTGCTCACTGCTTGCCTATCAAAGCCTTTGTGCCAGAGTGGGGCTTTTCCGGGAAGTGAGCAGTTGAGATATACAAGATGATGATCAGAAAAAGATTAAAGTCCAAGCCCAGAGCCAGCAGGACTGACAGACTGAGCTTGTTCTGAAGTACTTTGAGGAAGTGAAACAAGAAGGGTCCAAGAAGTCCTGTGTACATAAAGGTCGCTGTTTGCAGAAGGAAGTAACGCCCCACAAACCACGGCTGGCAGCATTCCTCAGGCACAGGCCCTCTCAGCATCAACTGGCCTAAGGTCAAGACACGCACCACAATACCAGGCTCTGTGCAACGCACACTGCACAAGTGTCCTCATTTAACCCCTACAACCACCTGTGTGTGGGAGGTGGGGACTCAGTATTATTTTTGAGTTGAGGTAAAGGAGGCCCAGCCTAAGTTGTCCAGGTGACACTACCAGTAAGCTGCTGAACTGAGGTTGGAATCCAGGGCTGACTGATGGGAAGTTGGGGCGTGCTCTTTCTATTGTACCTCTAAGCCCCTTCAAGCCATTCAGGCTTGCTCAATTCACACAGCCTATGAGGGATCTGATTCTTTGATAACCTGTGAAGCTGTTCCTCCTAACAGTTTCTAAGAGGTTGGAAGAGTCCAGTGAGCTCAACTCAGGGCAGGGAACCAGAGGCTCAGAGCTCTGCTCATGTTCCTATTATCTGTGACAAGTTGCTTCACTCAAATTCTCCCTTGGAAGAATGGGATGACAATATTAAGTTTCTGTGAATTCAATAATTAGGAGAACAGATCATGGAGGTTAAAAAAAATAAAAGGTACTACAGTAATATTTACATCACAGCTTTCTTCAGCAGCATGTAGAAACCTTAACAGATTCACTAGGTTTATAACACCCAGGAGTGGGTAGAAAAGCAGCAGGTCTTTCTCATGCTGTTGTCAGGGAAACTGAGGCAGAATCAGAGCGAGTGGATGTCTGCAAAGGAATAAAGGCTCAGACTCACAGAGCGTAGTCCTCTGGCCACCAAACCACCTCACCATCTCCCAGGCAAGAAGCTTGGGGCTTGCACATTTTTCAAAGAGGCACAGACCTTTCCCTTGAATACATCTTCTGGAACCTAAGGCCAAAAGATCCTGTAGGGGTCATGTGGTTCCTCTCTCTTTATTCCAAAAGGAATGCAGCTCAAGCACCCGCAAGAGAGGTTCCTGATATTCTTATATTAGCTCCCCAGATAGGCTGCTTTATGTCTCACAGTTCCTAATAGTCAGGAAAAACTTCCACTCTTCCCCTGAAAGGTGTATAGCAACAGCCTGCAGGATTGTTTCATCCTAAAGAAAGCAAATCAGAGGCCAGGGCATAAAGGCCCCTTATGAAGATCAGATGAGAAGCAATAAAGCTACATCTTTATTGTTGTTACATAGATCCAAATAAATACAATGGCAGCTGAAAGTATTAAATAGCCTCTACAACTCAGCCCTGTTCCAGTCTGTCTCTGCACTTTGCAGGCCCCTGAAAGCCTATATAGGAATCTTGGCACTGTGTACACTACCTGGTTGATTTTACATGTGTGATTTAGACTCTCTGCGCCTCAGTTTCCTCAGCGATAAAAAGGGAATAGCAACAGTAGCTATCCCACAAGGGTTGTATCGAGGTTTAAACGCGGTATTGTAGCACAGATCTTGGCACACAATAGGGGTCAATAACCAATAGCGATAATTTTAGCATTATTATACGTGTCTTGATTCAACTTGTCCCTGAGGCGCCAACGCACAGACTGAGCCCAAATACTCCCAGGGAGCGGGCGACCCAGGGTCGTTTCTCCTTTCTTTTCAAACCTTGGCAAGGAGATAAAGGCCCTTAGTGAAGAGGAGGCCTGAGGCTGGCCATGAGGGTCAGTGTGAAGGGGAAAACCAAGACCCAAAGAGGAGTTTCCTCTTCGGGCAGGCGTGGTCTCCTCGGGCCTGAGTCTGGGGGCTTCTCCCGGGAGGAGGTGGGCTGTGGGCCTGGCACGGCCGGGGTGCGGGCCGGAGGCCAAGTGGGCGGGAATGAATGAACCTGCACTCCCTCTGTCTCCTCCCGGCCAGGGAGGCCGCTCGCGTCCCCACTTAGCGCCCCGTCCTCTCCGTGACCTCTGACCTCGCAAACCCCTCACCTCAGACCCCCGACTCCCCGCCCCACTTCTTCTCCTGCCGCGTCGGGCTCCCTGCTTCCTCACCCGCAAGACCGAGAGCGGCTCCCGGCGCCACGGCTGGCTTGGCTCGGCAGCAAAATGTCCGCAGCCTCCTCCTCCCGCTCTCCCAGCGTGTCCGTGCTGCCAGCCGCTCCGAGCCCCGCGGCTGTCACCTGCCGGGCGGAAGCGAGCTGCCCGCGCGCGGGCACTTCCGGTGGACGCACGGCCTGGGGGCGGGGTCAAGGGTGCTACCCGGGCCGGGGGTGGTGCCCGAGGGGCGGGGCAAAGGGGGCGGAACCCACCGCAGCCAAGGCGTTGCTCCGCCGCGGGCTCGCGTTCACTGCAAAGAAAAGTCAGCCAGCTTGCTGCGCAGTAATGTTGGTGTGATGTGGAGAGAAAAGATCCTAGAAGGCTTTGAGGTCCATCTCCTATGTTACACACGGGAAAACTGAGGTCCAGAGAGGTCACTCAACTTTTGAATTGAAGAATCAAAACTAGAACTGTAAATTTAGTCCAGCATTCGCTGCCTGTCATTTCAATCCTTGGGGAATTCGCGTTCTAGGGGACAAATCAGACCCTCCAAGACACTTTAATCCAAGAAGAACGTCATAAAGTCCCATTTCCTCTTTTGCTGGGTCTACCAGGACCTCACAGGAGTACGGCATGTATTATAAAAAGTCTGTTTCCTGTCTACTTCAAAAAAAGGATTTGAAAATTGAATGTGTTCTGTAGTCTAATTAACGGTATTGTACCAGTGTCAATTTCCTAGGTTTGACATTGGGGGGTATATAAGATGTCACCATTGGGGGAAGCTGGGTGTAGGGTATATGGGACTCTACTATTTTTGCAACTTCCTTTAAGTCGATAATCATTTCAAAATTAAAAGTTGAAAGAATTTGAGGCTGACTAAAGGTGTAAAATGATGTTATGGATTGAATTGTGTCCCCCAAAAATATATGTTGTAAATCCTAACCCCTATCCTTTCAGATATAATCCCATTTGGGAATAGAGTCTTCTTTGTTATGTTAATGAGACCGTATCAGTGTCTAGGATGCCTTAAGCCAATCACCTTTGAGATATTAAACGAGCTGATTAGGCAGAAAGAAGCATGCAGAGATGGGGGAAGATAGATGCCATGCCACATGAAGATCTTCAAGGTACCGAGGAACAGAAGCTGAAAAGAGACAAGGACCTTCCCCCAGAGCCAGCAGAGAGGGAAAGCCTTCCCCTAGAGCCAGCGCCCTGAATTTGGCCTTTTAGGCTCCTAAACAGTGAGAAGATAAATTTCTGTTTGTTAAAGCCACCCACTTGTGGTAGTTCTGTTATAGCTCCAGGATACATGTTCTTCTCATAAGTCTCATTCACCTAAAATATGCTTGTCACTCCTACCTGAGCCATCCAAACTGGGATCCAACAGGGAGCAAGATGTAGCACAATGCTTTCTTGGGGCTTACTGTTGAGTGTGGTAGAAAGACAAATAAAGGGGTCATTATAACATTGAGTGATCAGTCAAAGGACCAGGAAGCGCAGGAGACTTGGATACCAAACTCAGCTTGAGAAAGTCAGGGAAGACTTCCTGGAGGAGGTGACATCCAGCCCGAACTGTGAAGGATGTGGATATGACTACTACTGATAGTTACCATGCAGCAGGCAATGTGCTAGGCTCTTTCACATATTAACTCACTGAATTTTCCCAACAATTTGAGGTTCCATGACTGACCCCACATAAAGATGAGAAAACTTAGGCCAAGGGGCCTTGGGTCTTGACCCTGGCTCTGGGCAGAGCAATTTCTCCCCCATTTCCCCATGGGCCTGTGTGGGGATATATGCTATTTAAACATGGCTGCACTATTGACAACTGCAGCCCCCACAGGCCTCTATGCTGCACAGCATGTTGAGACTTGTCCCTAACATGTTGAGACTTGTCCCCAACATGTTGAAACTTGTCCCAACTTGTTTTCCCAAACCTATTGTCCCTTTACTGATTGGCTTGTTTACCTGAATTCCTTCT